>NW_012102698.1:1795041-1827172 GCF_000951045.1 Mandrillus leucophaeus | reverse complement strand
TGGTGGGCATCGCTGTGGGGTGGGCATCGCTGCCTGGTGGGCTTCGCTGTGTGGTGCGTGTGGAACCCCAGTTCTGGGACCACCCTCCTTGGGCTCAGAACCCAGCTCCACCACTTGCTAAGAGTTTCCTGTTGCTGTGGCATGTTATCCCTTGTGCCTCAGTTTCCTCATCTGTATAAAGTAGGCAATGACGCCCACCCTTGGGAATAAACGAGTTGCTATAGGTAAGAGGTGCTGGTGTAGCAGAGGCACACAGAAGGCTCCCAGGACGAGAGCAATCGGTATTCACCATTGTAATCCACACCGTCTCTCACCTGGAGAGAAGAGGTTCTAGCTCTGCAGAAGGTTCCAGGAGGAGGGGTTGGGTCAAGCATAAAGCAGAAGGCGGAGGCAGGGGTGAGCAGAATTGGGCACTCAGCTGACAGCTGGGAAGGCACTGCATGTCCCAGGCATGGCCAGGCTCGCTCTTGCCATGCAGACCCTCACCCTCCGCCCTCAGACCCGTGTGGGCACACACCTTGTGAGAGCATCTCCTCCGCTGGGGGCTCCACCCCCTTGGGGAGCTGCAGCAGGTCATACAAGGACTCCAGCTCCATCACCTCCCAATCCTGTACAGAGGAGACGGGAGAGGACGTCAAGGTCTGAGAAACCCCAAACTCACTGAGCCCCTCATTTCCTCTAGACCTGCAGGCAGAGAAGGAGGGTAGAAGCCGGGCTCCAGGGGCACGTCATCATGCCAGCCTAGGTGGGGGGTACGGGCCCTTTGAGAAAGAGCCCTTGAACCAACCCTTACGGGGTGATGGGGTAGAAAAAGGCACAGAAGCTGAGGGCGGACACAGCCAAGCAGACTTGGTGGGGAAGTGGTCCTTCCTCAGGCAGGTGCAGAGCGGCTGCCCACCACGCTCTTGCAGCCCCCAGCCCTCTACCCAGGGACTCCCACCCCACCCCAGACAGTCAGGACAAAGCAGGTACAGCTCACTCCTCAGAGCTTGTCAGGTTGAGCTCAAGGGAAACCTCCCCAGTCGGCCTGTGTGGGGCTGGCTGAGGGGGATGCGTGGAATGGTGACATCTCCCATCCCATAAACCGGAAGGGCCAGGGTTGACAGAGGCACTGTTCATCTTCCTCGTCCTCATTATGGGCAGAAGGCTGGGCTCACCACATGCCCAGGACAGGGGCTGACCCAGAGGCCAGCCCAGCCCTCCTTCCGGTTCCCCTGGCTCACTTCCTCTCCCGCAAAGGCTTCGCCGGCTCGGCTGGCGCCTTTTGGCCTCCCTCTTCCTCCCTCTTCAGTCCCTGGGTCTTCTCAGTGTTTTCAAACTCAATCAGACATTGGGGTGGGGGATTACACAGCAGAAGTTGGTGGCCAGAGCAGGGAGCCCCCAGAGCTGTGGGAGACGGAGGCATTCACTCGACCGGAGCCAGTCGTGTCAGACCAGCAGCCAGCCCGGGGTGGGGGATTCCAGACTCCATCCTGCCCTTTAGTGTGGAGGTGGTGGGGAGCCCAGCTAACTCCCAGCCCCTTAATCCCCAAGCTGAGGGCCATGGTCAGAGAAGACGAAAGCACCCGGCCTGGGCATCAGGAAGCCTGCGTCCCAGGCCAGCTCCTCCTCACTCGGGCTGTGTGACGTTGGGCAAACCTCCTGCCCTCTCTGGTCCTGGATGCAAGCTTACAAGGAGGGCCTGGACTCAATGCTGCCCAAAGGGATCAGCAGCCTGGGCAAGCCCCTTCCTGGCCCCAGGGCCTCAGTTTCTTCACCTGGAGATGGAGGGGTTGGCTGAAGTTCAGGGACAGTAAACTCCTCCGTAGAACAGGGCGGGAGGACTCTGAGCAGCCTCCGAGCAGGGGCAGCGGGAGGGGCCATGGGGACTCAAAGTCCCAGTTTACCGACTCCCTTCCCCAGGTGGCCTCGGCTGGGACTGCACTCTGGGATCCTTCCCAGGTGGTGTCTGGGCCCCTCCCTCCATGACCCCCAGCACCCAAGTGTGGTGGCCCCGATGCCAGAACTCACCCAACCACTTTCTCCACGCAGGAGAACGAAGGCCTACTGGGTGCAAAGTGTGGTCCCTGGGTTCCGAATGAAAGCAGGTTCCGGGTTCTTCTGGGGGCTTTGGGGACCAGGCCAGGAGGCAGGAGCCCCGCTGTTCACTTCCTCCAGGGCCCGCTCAGCCGGCAGGAGCTTCCTCCTCTCTGCAGCAGGGCCCAAGGGGGCGGATGCCGTGAAAGTGAAGCTGCCACAAACCTACAGAAAGCTCTGCCCGGGGCCCCAGCGCCCGCCGTGCCACCTGGGCCCCAGCGGTTCTGCAGGCCACTTAAACTCAATGCTTCTATTTCTCTCCCTCTCCACGCCTTCCCCAAATCACGCCAGTTTGCCCGCAGGCTGTTCACCTCCAAAATGGCAGCTACTTAGGCCAGAGCCTGGGGTCGACCGCCACAACCCACCACCAGCACCTGTCGGCCTGGCCGCCACGCTCCATCCCGCACCGCCGTCCTGCCACCTCCACACCCCGCCCTGGGCCAGGCCTGTTCCTCTTCCAGGACCACGCAGGAGCCTCCTACCTGGACTCTGAGCTGCAGCCTTCCCCACGCCCCCTGCCTGCCCCTGAGCTGAGTCTCCCACAAGCCCTCGGAGGAGTGAGTCACTTCCTGTCCCCACTCACTCAAACCCACCAACGGCGCCCAATAGCTCTTAAAATAAAATCCAGGCTGTGCAGCCCAGCCCATGAGCCCTAGCGTAAGTAAGCTGCCAGCCACACCTGCGTCCTCATCCCTCAACCTCTCTCCCGGCCACGGCGACCACCTGCCTCCCTGCCTTGGTATCTTCACATGTCCTGTTCCCTCCACCTAGAAGCCCCTGCCCCAGTTTTCACGTGGCTGAGTCTCTATCCTTCACACCTGCTTAAATGCCTCCTCCTCTGGGAAGCCTTCCCTGACTGCCCTCCCTGAAGTAGGTCCTCCCTATAATTCTTTACCATGGCCCCTGGAGCTTTCCTTCACGGCACTTAAACCCATGGCATTATTGGCTCAGCTGGTCGGTCAGCTGGAGGAGGGTAGAAGCCGGGCTCCAGGGGCAGCCTAGGTGGGGGGTACGGGCCCTTTGAGAAAGAGCCCTTGAACCAACCCTTACGGGGTGATGGGGTAGAAAAAGGCACAGAAGCTGAGGGCGGACACAGCCAAGCAGACTTGGTGGGGAAGTGGTCCTTCCTCAGGCAGGTGCAGAGCGGCTGCCCACCACGCTCTTGCCCCCAGCCCTCTACCCAGGGGCTCCCACCCCACCCCAGACAGTCAGGACAAAGCAGGTACAGCTCACTCCTCAGAGCTTGTCAGGTTGAGCTCAAGGGAAACCTCCCCAGTCGGCCTGTGTGGGGCTGGCTGAGGGGGATGCATGGAATGGTGACATCTCCCATCCCATAAACCGGAAGGGCCAGGGTTGACAGAGGCACTGTTCATCTTCCTCGTCCTCATTATGGGCAGAAGGCTGGGCTCGCCACATGCCCAGGACAGGGGCAGACCCAGAGGCCAGCCCAGCCCTCCTTCCGGTTCCCCTGGCTCACTTCCTCTCCCGCAAAGGCTTCGCCGGCTCGGCTGGCGCCTTTTGGCCTCCCTCTTCCTCCCTCTTCAGTCCCTGGGTCTTCTCAGTGTTTTCAAACTCAATCAGACATTGGGGTGGGGGATTACACAGCAGAAGTTGGTGGCCAGAGCAGGGAGCCCCCAGAGCTGTGGGAGACGGAGGCATTCACTCGACCGGAGCCAGTCGTGTCAGACCAGCAGCCAGCCCGGGGTGGGGGATTCCAGACTCCATCCTGCCCTTTAGTGTGGAGGTGGTGGGGAGCCCAGCTAACTCCCAGCCCCTTAATCCCCAAGCTGAGGGCCATGGTCAGAGAAGACGAAAGCACCCGGCCTGGGCATCAGGAAGCCTGCGTCCCAGGCCAGCTCCTCCTCACTCGGGCTGTGTGACGTTGGGCAAACCTCCTGCCCTCTCTGGTCCTGGATGCAAGCTTACAAGGAGGGCCTGGACTCAATGCTGCCCAAAGGGATCAGCAGCCTGGGCAAGCCCCTTCCTGGCCCCAGGGCCTCAGTTTCTTCACCTGGAGATGGAGGGGTTGGCTGAAGTTCAGGGACAGTAAACTCCTCCGTAGAACAGGGCGGGAGGACTCTGAGCAGCCTCCGAGCAGGGGCAGCGGGAGGGGCCATGGGGACTCAAAGTCCCAGTTTACCGACTCCCTTCCCCAGGTGGCCTCGGCTGGGACTGCACTCTGGGATCCTTCCCAGGTGGTGTCTGGGCCCCTCCCTCCATGACCCCCAGCACCCAAGTGTGGTGGCCCCGATGCCAGAACTCACCCAACCACTTTCTCCACGCAGGAGAACGAAGGCCTACTGGGTGCAAAGTGTGGTCCCTGGGTTCCGAATGAAAGCAGGTTCCGGGTTCTTCTGGGGGCTTTGGGGACCAGGCCAGGAGGCAGGAGCCCCGCTGTTCACTTCCTCCAGGGCCCGCTCAGCCGGCAGGAGCTTCCTCCTCTCTGCAGCAGGGCCCAAGGGGGCGGATGCCGTGAAAGTGAAGCTGCCACAAACCTACAGAAAGCTCTGCCCGGGGCCCCAGCGCCCGCCGTGCCACCTGGGCCCCAGCGGTTCTGCAGGCCACTTAAACTCAATGCTTCTATTTCTCTCCCTCTCCACGCCTTCCCCAAATCACGCCAGTTTGCCCGCAGGCTGTTCACCTCCAAAATGGCAGCTACTTAGGCCAGAGCCTGGGGTCGACCGCCACAACCCACCACCAGCACCTGTCGGCCTGGCCGCCACGCTCCATCCCGCACCGCCGTCCTGCCACCTCCACACCCCGCCCTGGGCCAGGCCTGTTCCTCTTCCAGGACCACGCAGGAGCCTCCTACCTGGACTCTGAGCTGCAGCCTTCCCCACGCCCCCTGCCTGCCCCTGAGCTGAGTCTCCCACAAGCCCTCGGAGGAGTGAGTCACTTCCTGTCCCCACTCACTCAAACCCACCAACGGCGCCCAATAGCTCTTAAAATAAAATCCAGGCTGTGCAGCCCAGCCCATGAGCCCTAGCGTAAGTAAGCTGCCAGCCACACCTGCGTCCTCATCCCTCAACCTCTCTCCCGGCCACGGCGACCACCTGCCTCCCTGCCTTGGTATCTTCACATGTCCTGTTCCCTCCACCTAGAAGCCCCTGCCCCAGTTTTCACGTGGCTGAGTCTCTATCCTTCACACCTGCTTAAATGCCTCCTCCTCTGGGAAGCCTTCCCTGACTGCCCTCCCTGAAGTAGGTCCTCCCTATAATTCTTTACCATGGCCCCTGGAGGTTTCCTTCACGGCACTCAAACCCAGGGCATTATTGGCTCAGCTGGTCGGTCAGCTGGTGTGTGACGCCCGCCTTCCCACCAGACTTCTGCTCCTCAGGAGCTGCTATGGTCTCTCTCAACCACGGTTACATACCCGTGTCTAGAACAATGAGAGAGCTGCTATGGTCTCTCTCAATCACGGTTACATGTGTCTAGAACAATGAGAGAGCTGCTATGGTCTCTCTTAATCACGGTTACATACCCGTGTCTAGAACAATGCTTGGCACGAAGCGGGCTCAGCGAATAAATATTGATGGTTGTTGTTGCCAAGGGGATCCGGAAGGCTTTCCAGAGGAGAATGGGGCCTTGACGGTTGCATAGGAGTTTGCAGCAAAAGAAGGGGTGAGAACGTGGCAGATGGAGAAAACAGCGTATGCAAAGGCGTAGAAGGGTTCGAGAAGGAGAGGTCTTAGCACAGCAGATAGTCAGAGAAACACTTCAGACCCGAGCTGGTCTCTCAAGCTGGAATCTTCACCATCCGGGCTGAAATGGTGTTTCCCTAGCAACAGGTGACTGGGAAGCTATCCACCCTTTCTGACAGGTTAGGTAGAAAGTGGCTAAATGAGGTGGGCTGCAGGTGTAAGGAGTGTGTGAGAGCAGGAAAGTAGGGTTGTTTACGAGAAGTTAATATAAAAATGACAAAACTTAGTACTGGTATTGTTGCTAATATTTATGGAGTCATTGGTGATGAAACAAACATAATTTTAAGGGCTTTCATTTTACTGGAAACTTCCTTGTGAGGTAGGTACAATCATCACCCCCATATTACAGAGGAAGAAACTGAGGTGCATGAATCAGTCCCTGCCATTCTGATGTGCCCGTGCTGGACTGGGGCTTGTGACAGGTGGGGAGAGGAGCCACCATGCAGGACCTATTTTGCTGGGGTGTGTGTAGCAGGCTCAGCCCAGCTCTGGACCCAGTGGTTCTGGTGGTGGCTTCTGACTCTGGATCACAGCCATGTACGTGTAGCAGCCCCAGTCCCAGCAGCCGAGAGACGGCGCTTTCGCATGTGCTAACTGAAGACTGTTTAATAAAGGGACAGCTGGGGCAGGGTTAAAGGAACGCAGAAGAAACGGTGCTGCAACCCAGGCTAGCAATATGGGGGAGCTGTTACTTCTTTAAAACCTAGACGGCAAAGGAGGGAGTGGGTGGCAGAGTCCAGGAACAGAATCACTAAAGCTCTAAGAGGGGCCTTGGGATAGGAGCTGTGGCCTTTGGTAGCCAGCTCATGGTGACCCAGCAGAAGGGCACAGCTGGGCAAATCAATGACCAGGCCTCACTCTCCTCCCTCCTGCCAGGGCCTCCCCTGGCTACATCCAGCCAGAAGCCAGAGAAAAGAAGTCCCCTGCTGTGGTCCATAGATGTCAGGAGAGAAAATGGTGGGGAGTGGATCTGCAGAGGTGAACCTAAAGCATTTAACCCAGAAAGCATGCTTCTAGGGCCAGCCTCACTCGGCAGCTTCCTTCAGGAGCCAGCTCTGCAGTATTCTTCTACGAGTCCTTGCTGGAGGCGCTGCCTCCAGCCTTCCAATGGCTTGAGAATCACACAGTTTCCTGTATTAGATTCCTTTCTCCTCCAAACAACTGAAGAGGCCCTAATCATCGGCAACTGAATCCCAATTAACCTCAGATTTGTTACCAGAAACAACTGCAGGCAACACGACCTCCAGGATGGGAACTGGGATTGGTTACTTGTTCTGGCTGATTTCAAGGCAGTGAGGACCTAGTAACTGTTAGAGAATGGAGTTCTAATAGATCGTAGCCTGTGATGGCAAAATAATTACCTGTCGTCACTCAGAACTAAGTACCTATTAAATTGCGGCTTTGGCGGAGTTGTGGTTTCCATACGCAATACAAGCACAGGTTATCTAAGGACTGTGGGCTGAGCTTGTTATCATCACACCAAAGAGTTTAAAGCAGGAAAAGGACAGTCCCAGGGCTTTACATTCTCAGCTCAAGGTATGTTCAGAATAGAGGGAGTTCTCTGATAGCCCTCAAAGCATCTCTTATCTCTTGGGGCTGCAGGGCTGATGTAAAAATCGATGTGGAATCTAATCCTGTATGGTGTAGAGTTACAACATACTAAATCCACAACTCACCGAGCCTCCTGTGTGTACAGCATTGTTTAGGGGGAGAGAGGGACTCTAAGAATTGGAAGAGTAACATGGAGATAAGTCTAAGCACCCCCAAGCTCCAATTAAGAGAAAGGCATGGATAGAAGGGAATTATTCCAGTCTTTTTTATTTCAGAGACACAGTATGAAATATACCTGTGCGAATATACCTAACACTACTGAACTTAAAAATAGTTAAGACAGTAAATTTTATGTTACATGTATTTTTAACCACAACTAAAACTTTTAAAAAAAATAATAAAATAAAAATAAATAAATTGCAGGGATCATATCACTTTAGGGATGATATCTCGAAATACTTCAGAAGGTTTCTCCAAAAACAAATACATTCACCTGCATAACACAATACCATTATGACGCCTAAGAAAATTAGCATTGATAGAAGGTTTTCTAATATTTCATCCACATTCAAATTTCACCAAGGCTTCAAAAAATGTCTATTACAGCTGGTTTTTTTTTTTTTTTTTTTTACTCCAAGATCCATTCAGGGATCACATATCACATGTGATTGCATTTGGTTTTCATGTCTCTTTAGAGCCCTTCAATCTAGAACAATCTTCCATGACACTAACATTTTTTAAACATCCAGGTCAGTTGTCCTATAGAATCTCCCACCTCTGTCATTTGCTAGTCTGCTTCTGTGGACTGATTTTCCTCCCAATTGTGGCTCACGTTCTCCTGCTTCTTTATATGTATAAGAATGTTTTATTGAATGCTAGACATTAAATGTTTATGTTGTTGGGTGCTGAATTTTGTTGTATTTCTTTAAGAAGTGCTGGAATTTTTCTGGCAGAAATATTCTTTCGATGTCTATTTTTTAATAAGCGTCATTTCCTCAAGCTCTGATCTTTGTCTCCTCGAATCAGTGAGACCGGGCACTTACTGGGTCCCCCTGACTACAGCACAGTCCAGGAATTATGTCCAAGCAGAAAACCAAGGCCAGGGTAGGGCTCACCTCACTCGCCACCCTTTTCTTGGGGATCACAGATCTGACTTGCCTCTTAACATTTTACTTTTATATAGTTTCAAACTCACAGAAAAGCTTCAGGAAAGTACAAAGAGTTCCTACGTCTATTAGTCTGTTTTCATGCTGCTAAAACAGACATACCCAAGACTGGGTAATTTATAAAGAAAGGTAGTTTAATGGACTCACAGTTCCACCATGGCTGGGGAGGCCTCACAATCATGGTGGAAGCTGAAGGGGGAGCAAAGGCATGTCCAATGTCTGAAGTAACTGTTTCCTATGTTTTGTGGAGGTTTCTAGTTATTCCTGACGTAAAGGTAACTCCAAAAGTGAAAATTATTTCCTCATAAATATTCATTGATTACAAAGAAGAATTACATTTTTTAGTGTACAAACTTGATAAACACTATATTAACTAATATATATATTTTTAAAAATAGAAACAGTGTTTCACTCTGTCACCCAGACTGGAGTACAGTGCTGTGATCAAGACTCACTGCAGCTTTGAACTCCTGGGTTTAAGTGATCCTCCCCACTCAGCCTCCCGGGTAGCTGGGACCACAGACATGTGCTCACATGCTAAGTAATCAAAATTAACATCATAAGAAATTAGACCAATGGAATACTATGCAGCCATAAAAAAGGATGAGTTCATGTCCTTTGTAGGGACGTGGATGAAGCTGGAAACCATCATTCTGAGCAAACTATCGCAAGGACAGAAAACCAAACACCGCATGTTCTCACTCATAGGTGGGAATTGAACAATGAGAACACATAGACACAGGAAGGGGAACATCACATACCAGGGCCTGTCGTGGGGTGGGAGGAGGGGGGAGGGATAGCATTAGGAGATATACCTAATGTAAATGACGAGTTAATGGGTGCAGCACACCAACATGGCACATGTATACATATGTAACAAACCTGCATATTGTACACATGTACCCTAGAACTTAAAAAAAAAAAAAAGAAATTAGAGCAATCAACATGACATGTCTCCTGGTAACGATGCACTGAGAAGAACACATTACTTCTACCAAAAATGCATAACCTGGATTTAATCACAAGGAAAATACTAGACCAACCCAAGCTGCAACACATTCTGGAACATAACTGGCTTGCATTCTCCAAAGAGTCAAGGTTGTGAAACATAAGGAAAGACCGAAGGGCCACTCCAGACTACAGGAGGCTGGAGAGATAGGACAACTCACTCAATGCCATGTCCTGCCTCTTATTTTGGTATAAAGGACATCATTGAGACAATTGGAAAAAAACATAATTAAGGCTTGTAGATTAGACAATGCCATTGTATCAATGTTATTTCCTGATTATGACACATACTGAGATTATGGAAGGAATGTCTTTACTTTTAGGATGCATACACTGATGTATTTAGAGGTGAAGAGGATATAGTGCCTACAACTTACCCTCAAAGATTCAGAAAATGTATCTATCACCAGGTAAATGTGTGTGTCTAAAGAAATATATATCATTATTATTATATCAAGAGAGAGGCAGACAGACAGGCGAGGATAGGCAGAGAGTAAAGAGGATAAAGTAAAAATGTTAACATTCATGAGTCTCCAGGTAAACATAGTGATATGGTTTGGCTGTGTCCCCACCCAAATCTCATCTTGAATTGCAGCTCCCATAATCCCCATGTGTCATGGGAGGGACCTGGTGGGAGATAACTGACTCATGGGGGTGGGGTTTTCCATGCTGTTCTCATGATGATGAATAAGTCTCATGAGATCTGATGGTTTTATAAAGGACAGTTCCCCTAAACACACTCTCTTGCCTGCTGCCATGTAAGACATGCCTTTGCTCCTCCTTCACCTTCCGCCATCATTGTGAGGCCTCTCCAGCCATGTGGAACGGTGAGTCCATTAAACCTTTTTCCTTTAAAACTACCCAGTCTTGGGTATGTCTCTTTTAGTAGTGTGAGAATGGATTAATACACATAGGAAGTCTTTGTAGTATTCCTGCAACTTTTCTGCAAGTTTGAAACTATCTAAAAGTAAAATGTTAAAAGAAAAAAAAGCCTTTGCTCTCATCCTAGTTTAATATCACTCTAAGTGCATGAATTAAAAAACAGTCCAATGTGTTATACTCCACATTGCTCCTTCAGATGCTTGAAGTATCCAAAATGTGGATGCTGTTTGTGCCTCTGTCCTTTTGACATGTCCCCATCATTCCTTGAGTACAGTTGGCCCTTCCATATCCTTGGCTGCACATTCATGGATTTAACAAACCATGAATTAAAAATATCAAGAAACAATGGCATCTGTACCAGACACATGCAGATTTTTTCTCCTTGTCATTATTCCCTAAGTGATACAGTGTAACAACTATTTACATAGCATTTACATTGTATTAGGTATCAAAAGTAATTTAGAGCTGGTTTAAAGTATGCAGGAGGATGTGCACAGGTTATATGCAAATACTGTGCTGTTTGATATCAGGGACTTGAGTATCTTCAGATTTTGGTATCCTCCAGGGTCCTGGATTCACTCCACAGAGGACACCAGGGATAACTGTGCTTCCCTGCTTTCTGAAACAGTGTTTCAGGCTCACCTTGGCAATACTTTTTTTAAGAATGGGATTGTGGAAGGAAATCTAGCACTACATTCCAAAGCCACCTAGAACATCAGAATCCTGTGTGGATGTTTTGAAAACACACCAAACATCCACAAAGGTGTTGGATGCTTTAAGGTGACGGTCTGCCTTAAGAAGTGACAAAAGCTGTCTGGCGTGACCACGTCCCAGCTGTTGGGACCAGTCACATAACCACCTAAATCTGAGGGGCTGGGGACTGGAAGAATATGGGGCCTTTGCCCCAATTCCCTGGTGTCAGAGACCTCCCTACCCGCCTCTATGCATATATGCAGTCCTCTGCTGCATCTTCATCCCAGACCTGCCCCCAGCTGCATTTCCTCGTTGGCCTCAATGTGTTGTCCCCCTGCCGCTCCACTCTCTCCCGGTCCTTGTGCCCTAGCACACCCCCACCGCCCCATGCCCAACACCTCAGTGGCACACAGCAGGCTCCCAAAACACACTGACCAAATGAACGTTCCAGGGTCCTACTATGTTGGACACAGGGATTCCCTGCCCCCTGCCCCCTGCCCCAGGGCAAAGCCTCACCCTGGTGAAGATAATGATGATGTATTAAATCAAATTTAAACCCCAAAGAGCAGGTTTCCACTGAAAACTTCACTAATTCCAAGCTGCCCAACCCCAGGGCACTGTCCTTGCAGAAGGAACAGAGATTCCCATGCCTGCAGTGGCTGCGAGTTCCTGCCTGGGTAAGGATGAACAGAGGTGACCTCCGAAGGTCCCTTCCTTCTCGAGATTCTCAGATTCTGCCAGTTCTGCCACATCTGAGGGCAAGTGGCAGTGGAATGTCAGTTCCCCAGAGACTGGCCACCAGGAAAGGAGGGGCCCTGACCTAAGCAGAGAGCCCCTTCCCCACCACAGCCCCTTGGGGAGGTGACGACTGAATTGGGGGGCCTTTCTGGGGGCATGCAGCTCATGCCAGTGCATCAGCCTGACAGAATGGGACAGAAGCAATTTTTGTTTTGTTTTGTTTTGTTTTTGAGACTGAGTTTCCCTCTTGTTGCCTAGGCTGGAGTGCAATGGCGCAATCTCAGCTCACTGCAACCTCCGCCTCCTGGGTTCAAGCGATTCTCTTGCCTCAGCCTCCCTAGTAGCTGGGATTACAGGCACCTGCCACCATGCCTGGCTAATTTTTTAATTTTTAGTAGAGATGGGGTTTCACCATGTTAGCCAGGCTGGTCTTGAACTTCGGACCTCAGGCGGTTCGCCTGCCTCAGTCTCCCAAAGTGCTGGGGTTTCAGGCATGAGCCACTGTGCCCAGACTGCAGTTATATTTGAGAACAACAAGTGAGAAAGGTGGGAGAATCAGGTCAGTCTAAGAGCATCTTCAGAATCGTCCTATGTCACCTACACTTTTCTTTTTTGTTTTTGAGGCAGAGTCTCACTCTGTTACTCAGGCTGGAGTGCAGTGGGGTGACCTCGGCTCACTGCAACCTCCGCCTCCCGGGTTCAAGCGATTCTCATGCCTTAGACTCCCGAGTAGCTGGGATTACAGGTGTGTGCCACCATGCCCAGCTAATTTTTATTTTTTTGTGGGTTTTTTTGTTTGTTTGTTTTTAGTGGAGACAGGGTTTTGTCATGTTGGCCAGGCTGGTCTTGAACTCCTAGCCTCAAGTGATCCACCCCAAAGTGCTGGGAGTACAGGCACGAGTCAGAGCCCACCACGCTCAGCCCAAAACCAATTTTTGTAATAGACAAAGAATTAAAGCCACCTGGATTAGTCCCTACTCCAGCTCACCTGAAGCACCCAGGTCCTGTTCCTTCTCAAAGACTGGCTTCCACTGCACCGTCTCCAGGCTTCAGCTGTCCCTCTCCAGGCAGGTAACCACTCCCCTGCCCCACCCGCACCCCTCCTTTCTTGGCGTTGCCTCTTACTCCACCGGCTCAAGGACAGGGGACACTCTTCTCACTGGCCACTTGCCCCAGCTTTGGACAAACCAGACCCTTAGTAAATGACGGCTGAACAGAACCAATTGGAAGATCTCCAAAACGTTCTGCACCATTGCTGGCCTCAAAGACTCGGCATCTCAGTGGACAATATTTTATCCCCATCAATAGTAACAGTTGAGTCCTACCCAATAAAAGCACAGGCGAAGACAGGCCGGCTCAAGGACCTGGCACTCTGCTGCAGGGCTTCCCAACCTCAGCGCAGTGCACACGGGGGCCGGGTGATTCTTCGCTGGGGGGAAGGGAGCCTGTCCCGTGCACTGCGGGATGTTAAGCAGTAACCCAGGCCCCACCAGCTACCTGCCCAGAACGCCTCCTCCCGAGCTGTGACAACCCAAACTGTCTCCAGACGTTGCCAAAGATCCCCCAAGGGGCAGAACCTCCCTCTCCGCTGAGGATGGCTGACTTTGAAGGAAGGAGGTTGACTTTGTCCTTCAGAACCCTCAGCTGGAAGGTGTGGGCTACTTTGCTCCCTGCAGTCACGGTCACACAGGGACAAAGGTGGACACAAACCCAGGCACTTCCCCAAAGCCCAGATTCCTTCCATCTATGGTTTATAATTGTTAGTTTTTTCTTTTTTTAAAAAAATAGTATGGCTGCCTTTCTCTCCAGGCTACCTATCCTGGAATAGTCACAACTTTATCATCATTTCATAAAGTTTGATGCGCCTGAAGCCTGCTATGACCTGTGCCGAGGAGGGTTTACGGCAGGGCCAGCACGGAGGGCAGGCCACCATCTCTGTCACACAGGGGTCCTTTGCCTTGCAGAGTCAAGAGCGGTCAATTACTGGTCAGCATGCAAGGCCCTGTGACGTCACAGCATGAAGAGTAAGGAGACCACCTCCATGTGTTCATGCAGCCTGTGCCCCTGGCCGCTAGCTTTG
Source organism: Mandrillus leucophaeus (assembly GCF_000951045.1). Taxonomy (NCBI): domain Eukaryota; kingdom Metazoa; phylum Chordata; class Mammalia; order Primates; family Cercopithecidae; genus Mandrillus; species Mandrillus leucophaeus. The sequence goes on along the minus strand of NW_012102698.1, from coordinate 1,813,277 downwards.
TGCGTGTACGGTCTAGACCCAGGCAGAGGGGCAGATGAGCCTTGTTACTCTTACCTGCAGCTGTGACTCTGCTGCCCTTTTCTCCTTGTGGTGCCAGCAGAAGCTTGGGGTTCCCAAAGCCCCATCCCCCACAAAGGGCTGTGAACCGGCTCTTCCCCCAGCTCCTGTCCAACTGGAAGGCCCCGGGAAGCAGGGCTGGGTGGAGTCACAAGGCCCTGGCACCTGTTACTTGGCTGGCACCACCCATGAATGCTAAATGCATTAAAGATAAAAACAGCAGCCAAACAAAGACGGTGGACAGGCCCATGCTCACGAGTTCTTTATTGGAATAAATAAGAGCATACTGTGATGCCACGTGGCATTGTCCTAACTGCATCTCTGGCTTAAGAAGTGTTTGCCTGGTGTTGCAGCGAGCTCCCAAAAAGCACTTGCTTCCTGCGGTCAGCCAGGTGGGCCTGCCCAACAGCATGGCCAGGGTTTTCGTGGGTTTTATTTAACGTCCAGGAATCTAAAGTAAACATTGCTTAAAACAATTAAGAAGACAGTAAAATACTGGCACACAAAACAGGGGGAAAGGATTCAGTTGCTTTAAAATAAAACTGCTCTTTGTCACCTCCAATTAGGACACCACGGCCCAGCGGGGCTCTGGGCTCAGTGCTTGCATAACACTGTGTGGGTGTCAAAGGGGAACTGAAGCTGCGGGAGGCTCCCCTAGCTGGTGTGGGTTGAGAGACACGTCACGCGGAGAAGGAGAATCAGCAAATACCTTCCTGCCCTTGTCCGAGCGTCCACTCGGGCCTTGCAGACCTGAGACCCCCTTGTACTGGGATGTTTGTCCCCATGGGTGGACATACACGGCCTTGCTTTCACTTAGTTCCTATGGACCAGGGTTCCTCTTCAAAGAACCATTCACTGAAAAGGTGGTGCTGGGAGGAGAAAGGGTCCCGGAACTTCTCTGAACTAAGAACCAAGAGCAGCAGCAGACAGGGCATCTCACACCCAAGCCTCATGTCCCAGCAGCCATTCATCCCGAGCCTAGAGGAATCGAGTTCACCCTAAATTCTGCCTTGGAACCGGCCCCTTGACGCATCTGTCCAGGCCATGCTATGATTTCGGACTCAAACTGATGGTGAATGGAGAAAAATGAGAGGAGTCAAGCCTAACGGAACCCTCCCCAGGTACGCAAAAGGCACACCTACACCTTTGAACCAATTGGAAAAGAGTGTGGACAAAAGATCACATCCAAGCCGGGTGTAGTGGCGTGCACCTGTGGTTCCAGGGACTCGGGATGCAGAAGCGGGTGGATCACCTGAGCCCAGGAGTTCAAGGCTGTAGTCTGCTACAGGTGTGTCTGTGAATGACCACTGCACTCCAGCCTGGGCAACGCAGCAAGACCTTATCTCAAAATTTAAAAAAAATCCCATCCTTTGCTGGAACCACGGCCTTTAAGGGTCCCTGTTGTGAAACACGAGGCCTGTGTAGCTTCCCTACAGATCTTATGATTCCTTTTACTGTTCAACTTGAAACCCAGAAGAGTGTGACATGGACACGAGGATGGGCATGTGTTTACCAGATGGGGGCTGCCAGGACCTCCCTGGGAAGGTGAAGCCCCCTCCCAGAGTAACTGGCCTCTCCCCTCTGATGACACAGAATGGGCTGGGATTGCTCATTTTGGCTGAAAATTGCAGCTCTGATTTTTTGTGGGTTTTTTTGTTTTTTGTTTTTTTTGAGACGCGGAGTCTCACTCTGTCACCCAGGCTGGAGTGCAGTGGCATGATCTCAGCTCACTGCAACCTCTGCCTCCCGGGTTCATTCCATTCTCCTGCCTCAGCCTCCTGAGTAGCTGGGACTACAGGCATGCGCCACCATGCCCGGCTAATTTTTGTATTTTAATAGACACGGGATTTCACCATGTTGGCCAGGCTGGTCTTGAACTTCTGACCCCGAGTGATCCACCTGCCTCAGACTCCCAAAGTGCTAGGATTACAGGCATGAGCCACTGCACCTGCCCAAGCTCTGTTCTTTTCAAATCCCGAACCCCAGGAAGGCACAGCGCCCTCTCCAGGCCCACGTGGGAGCAGGGCAAGGCCGGGCCGGTCCACCAGCTCCAGGGGGCCGTGATCCTGTCCGTGCCATGCAGGCAGCACAGAACGTTCCAGTCCCAGGTTTTTTGTCAGTGTGGCTCTTTAATGTCACTGCATCCCGCAAGAGACACCGTAATGCTGTTTTAATTATTTCTCTCCCCCGCTGGGAAATCACCTCCATCAAAATGGCTATTCTGAAATCATCCCCAGCCTAGCAACAGCCGGAACTGAGGGGGAATATTAAACTGTTTTCTAAAACTTCGGTGTTGGCATTCGATTTCGTATTAAAACTTACTCCACAGCTCTGATCTGCGGCAGGAAGACAAAAAGCTAACAGGATCAGAAAGGCCAGGCTCACTACAGAGAATGCTGAGAGATGCCAAGGACGGCGGCCGCTTTGCTGCAGGTGCAACCCAGGGGGTCGGCGGGTCATAACCCTGGGAAGGAGCTGGGGAGGGGGGCGCCACAGCGAGGGAGCCACTGCGACCAGAGGCCAGCCCAGAAAGCATGGCCGATGGGATCCCCAATTCTCTGCAGAGCTGGGGTGAGCGAGGGGGTGAACAGCTCATAACTGAGTGAACAGCGACTCCTTTTACAGGATACTCTAAAGGGAGATGCTCTCAGGGCTACAGGGAGAGTGAGATGAACACTTCATATCCTCCCGTTACAAGGGGAATTATGTCCCCCGCCTCCAAATCCACATGCTGAAGTCCTAACCCCAACCCCTCTGATGTGATGGTATTTGGAGATAGGGTCTTTATGGAGGTAATCAAGATAAATGAGGTCATAGAAGTGTGCCCTAATCCAATAGGACCATAGCCCTTCTAAGAAGAGGGGGTCGGGCTGGGCATGGCCACTAGTGCCTATAATCCCAGCACTTTGGGAGGCTGAGGTGGGTGGGTTGCTCAAACCCAGGAGTTTGAGACCAGCCTGGGTAACATGGTGAAATCCTGTCTCTACAAAAAATACAAAAATTAGATGGACGTAGTGGTATGCACTTGTAGTCCCAGCTACTTGGGAGGCTGAGGTGGGAGGATCAATTAAGCCTGGGAGATCAAGGCTGCTGCAGCGAGCTGAGGTGGCACCACTTTACTCCTGGGTGACACAGTGAGACCTTATCTCCAAAAAAATAAAAATAAAAATAAAACGCTGGGCATGGGCATGCTGGCTCACACCTGTAATCCCAGCACTTTGGGAGGCTGAAGTGGGCGAATCACAAGGTCAGGAGATTGAGACCAGCCTGGCCAACATGGTGAAACCCCATCTCTACTAAAAATACTAAAAATTAGATGGGCCTAGTGGTATGCACTTGTGGTTCCAGCTACTTGGGAGGCGGAGGCAGGAGAATGGCTCGAATCTGGGAGGCAGAGGTTGCAGTGAGCCAAGATCACGCCACTGCACTCCAGCCTGGTGACAGAGCAAGACTCCGTCTCAAAACTAAATAAATAAATAAAATCAAAGAGGCAGTGAGGACACAGACACACAGAGGGGAGGCCATGTGAAGACACTGGGGGAAGCCGGCATCTACAAGCCAAGGCGAAAGGCCCGAGGATGTAACTCTCTGTCTCAGCCACTCACCTGTGGCACTTTACTACACAGAGCCAGTGAACCAACGCACCCCCTCATTTTAAAGTTTCTGAAGACGCATTCGTTCCCAAAAAGGGCCTCTGAAGGGGAAAGCTGGGGTGCAAGCTGTCTCAAGCAGCACAATTAGAGCCATCTCCAGACCCAGCCCCTCAACCACAGCAAGAAATGAAGAAACATCCCCAGCAAACAGCTCCTTTCAATGCCTGTGGGAGCCGGGCCATCCTGAGTCTTAGATGTTCGTGCGAAAGCTACACTAAAACAACAACGAGTGGCCAAGAAGCCATAGGAATGTGGGTGGAGGACACTCGTGTCACATCTAAGCTTCTGGGACTTTAAAGTTTTTCAAACTGCAAAATCCTTTTATTAAATAGGCATCACTTCGAAGGAGAGCCCAGCCCAGGAGATCCCTGGTGAATCGTCAAGCCCGGGTCCTCGGGGAGCTGGCGTTCCTGCTGAGCTGATGTACTTCTGAAGGCCTGTGATCGCTAATTGCACCATCAGGTGGAATGCAGGGTGCTCTCAACTAGCTGTGGGTTGGGCTTCAGGCTTTTTTCCATCTTTCAGCCAAGGCAGACAATAATGGACTCCATCCCACGCAACTGAGTGATGCGAGGCCTCAAACGCAAGCACGCGTGTTTAGAATCCTGCATTTTCAAAGGCTCTTGCCCACTGGGAATTACATGGAAAGGAGATTAAGAACAACCACCAAAAGAGGCAGGGGGTGGTGCGGGCGTGAGGTAGGGGTGGGGTGGGGATGACAGTCAACACAGTTTGGACCAGAAGCGCATGGCACCTGGCTCCCTGCAAAGCCACAGGGCACAGACAGATGTCGCCTTTCTTGCTGGGATACGCCTGCCACCGTCCACAGGTCCCCCGTCACTCCACGTTCTTGTACTTGGTGAACAGGTTGTAAAGAACCCTCAGGGTGGATTTGAGGTCCAAGTTCACCACGTCTGCAGAGGGAAACAGAGAAACCTCAGAGGCCCTGCCATCCTCCTGTCATTGCAGTAGGTACTCTCAGAAGCCATGTCTCCAGCATGACACCAGCTGCTGCGTCCACACAGAGCGCTTCCCCTTAAAGACCTGCCACCACCACATCCAGGACGCTCTGGGTGGCGCCTCCCCAGACACACCGGTTGTGTGAGAGCTCCCAGCGCGGGCTGATACCCTGCGGGACAGGCACCTGGGGTGACAAGAACAGAGACACTTCCACAGCCCGTCCTGGATCGGCACCAGGACGTGTCTAAGGACCGGTTGGGGGACATGGCTAATGATACTTACTGGGACCAAAAAGCCCAGTAACACTTAATGGACCTGACGGCTCCCTCTGGGGCCCTGGAAGTCTTGGGCCACTTTCTTTGGGTGGACAAGAACCTTCCTGGGAATCAGGCACCTTGTTCATTTCACTTGCTCTGTGACCTCTAAGTGACTTCCGTGATTTGGGACTCAGACTCTCCATCTGTAAAATGGGCCTGGACCAGATAATGCTCGAGGCCCTTTGAGTCCTGACTCCCTGTGATCCAAAAGCAGCCACAGGATGACCTTGTGCTTTAGCCCTGATCACAAGAGCAAGAAACAACATGTTACTGAGAGAGCAGGTGGGGTGGATGCTAAGAATCAGCAACTGTCCTTGTCACCAGGCGTGGAGTTTCTCAACTTGCACACCCTCATCAGAGCCCGCACAGCCTCCTTTCCTTCCCTCTCATTTTACAAACAGGACCAAGACTCACTGTGGAGAAATGAGCTGCCCACAAGTGTGCTGTCAGAGCAAAAGCAGGGCTGAACTCGGCTTGGTGGGCTTGGGAACACACCCAGGGCTCTGTCGGGGATCCCAGGGTCTCCCCTTGGCCTGAAGGGTCCACCCCAGCTCCCAACAGCCCAGTGGAGGCAGTGGAGGGAGGGTGGCAGCCACAGAGTTGGAGGTGGCCAAGGCGAGGGGGGCAGCAGGGACAGAGCAGCTCCCAGGGGTGGGGGCCGTCACTCCCTGGCCCCCTCTGAGTCCACTCCCATGGTGGACTCACAGGGAGACCAGAGCAGCAGCCTGGCACCGATGCCCCCACTCAACAGCCCCCAGGTCTGAGCTCTGAGAACTTCGAGACAGCCTCGCTGGACAAACAGAACTCAACCCTCACACCCCTGCCAGACCCTGCTAACCACGGCCACCCCTTAGCACCTGTGCCCAGGGACAGGAATCCCCTTCTGTGACCCGTGAACTTCAGTCCCTCTGTGCTCCCCAAACACCCACCCCACCATCCAGCTCTGGCACTCAGCTCTGTGAATTTCGAGCGAGCCACAAGCCTTTCTCCCAGGCAAGGGGCCTCCTTAAGGGCAGGGTCGGGGACCCCACTGGCGTCTCCGCCAGGTCCCCGCAAGGGGGTAGGGGGCCAGGATGCCCATCGGAGCTGGGGGCCTGGGCAACCAGGTATGGGCCTGGCTCTTCAGACCCACCCACGTGCAGGGGGCATGAGACTGCTCTGCTTCCTCCCACTGGGGACCAACAGGGCAGTCTCCGGCCCGCAGGGGAGGAGGTCACAGCCACTGCCTCCCTCCCCACCAGCCCTGGGTACCCAGGTAAGTCTGCCTAGCTTGGAGGAGGGCGTCAGGGAGACCACAGCCACTGTGCTGCAGTCTCCATGTCATTCTCATCTCTGTTACCTCCTGATTCTTGCTCCCCAGATGGTTTTGAATGAAGAAGGAAAAATCTCTCATCCATTGCATCAGCCACAAAATAAAGAGGCCCAGCAGGGACCCCGTCTCATAAATCTCTGCGGCTTGGCCCCTGCCCAGTGCTGGCCCAGCGCTGGCCCAGCGAAGGTGCTAATGAGCACTGCAGACCAGCTCTGTCCCCTGCCTGGGCTGCACAGAGGCCCTGGGACACCTGAGGGACCCTGCCTGGGAGGCTGCAGAACCTGCTATTTGCCCCAGGCCGGTGGCGCCTCTGCCTCTGGCCTGGTTTCCATGTGTCCGTGGTGGGTTCCCTGACGTGCTGTCCAGCGGCAGATGAGTAGGAAACACATCCGGGCTCAGGGCAAACCCCCTGCTCGGAGACCGGCCTGTCAGAGGATATCCCGGCCTCTGGACAGGCTCCTGCCTCACTCCTCAAAAAGAAGACAAAGGGCCGGGCGCGATGGCTCACACCTGTAATCCCAGCACTTTGCAAGGCCGAGGCAGGCGGATCACCTGAGGTCGGGAGTTCAAGACCAGCCTGGCCAACATGGTGAAACACCATCTCTACTAAAAATAGAAAAATTAGCCAGGCATGGTGGTGGGTGCCTGTAATCCCAGCTACTCGGGAAGCTGAGGCAAGAGAATTGCTTGAACCCAGGAGGAGGAGATTGCAGTGAGCTGGGATCGTGCCATTGCACTCCAGCCTGGGTGACAAAGCAAAACTGTCCCAGAAAAAAAAAAAAAAAAGGTCGGGGGTTTGGGGAGGACAAAGAACCAGGGCTCCCTCAGCAGCTCGGAGGCCAAGGGCCACCAGGGGCTCTTCTGAGGGTACAGGGGAGCAGCCCATGCTGCAGATAGGGCCCAGGCTTTAGGCTACAGGAAACCAAAGGAAGCCCCAGCCACGACCACAGCGGACATGAGCAAGGATTTCTCCTCCCTGACAGTGTGCAACCCACCAGACACGAACGCTGAGCTAGCAGCCACCATCAGCAGGGACCTGGTGTGTTCTGTGGGCAGGACCCTCTTCCACTGCTCAGAGGAGCAGCTCACTTGAGCCAAATAGGTGCTCAGGGGCAGTCAGGCTCAGCAGCACGCGGGTGGCACTGCCCGGGAGCCCTGCTGGAAAGGTACAGAGCAGAGTTGAACACTGAAGGCTCTGACAAGTCCTGCATGATGCACGCCCCCAGCAACCCCATGAGATGCATGGAGGCAGGTGCCGTCGTCACTCCCCTGCACAGATGAGGAGGCGGCCCTGGCACAGAAACGCAAAGTAACCTGTCCGAAGACGCACAGCTGGGGAGAGGCAAAGCAGCATCCCTCGGGCCCCTAGCCACTCCCTCATGCCCCTGCCTCGCAGCAACAAAAGGGCTGAGGGGCAGCAGCAACAAGGAGTCCCAGAGACCCAGGCCGGGCCGGCCTCTACAGGCAGCCGCTTGCCACACTCCCTGCTGGACATGTGCTTGGATCCAGTGCTGTCGAGCAGTTTCCAGGCCAGGCACGGTTCTCAGCACCGGCATGCAGCGGACAAAGCGCTGCTCCCTTGAGGCTTCCATTCTAGTGGGGAGGGAGGGACAATAAAGAACAAACAAGGCCAGGCACGGGGGCTTGCGCCTGTGATGGGAGGCAGGCGAATCGCTTGAGCCCAGAAGTTCGAGACCAGTCTGGGCAACATAGTGAGACCTTGTCTTTACAAAAAAGAAAAGTTAAAAAATTAGCCGGGCATGGTGGTATGCACCTTAGTCCCAGCTACTCGAGAGGCTGAGGTGGGAGGATGGTATGAACCCAAGAGACAGAGGTTGCAGTGAGCTGTGATCACACCACTGCACTCCAGCCTGGGTGACAGTGAGACCCCGTCTCAAAACAAAAAAGAATAAACAGCCACACACTGAAATTGTCTTGTGAAACCCTGAGAGGAGGATGAACAGGCAGGAAGGGACCGGCCAGGAGGCAGAGGCTGCGGTGGGTGGATGGAAGGGACAGGATCCATTTTCTAGCTATTCCAGAAACTCAACAAAGCCCGCCGTTGAGCAGATACTGGCAACAGGTGCAGGAAGCATCACAGACCCCCAGCTCATACACCGCCATGGGGGACTCAGGAGAGGGAGCAGGGCTAGGTAGGGGGCCACGGTCAAAGGGGGGCCCACGGGCACTAACCCACAGTGTCTGAGTTCTGTGGGCTTCTCCTGCATGGCAAAGGTTTTGATGGAGGCAAAGAGACGTCTTCATACAGGACTTGTCAAAGCCTTTAATATTCAACTCTGCCCTGTAACTTTCCAGCAGGGTTCACAGGGAGTGCCACCCACGTTCTGCGGAGCCTGGCTGTCCCCAAGCACCTATGAAGAAGCCTTCCCAGGAATTCTGATGCTCACTCAAGTGAGAGGGTCCTCCTACAGGTAACGTGGCACAGGAGCCAGGTGGGGACAGGGAAGTGACCGCCCTCCCCCCCGCCAGCTCTGCTAGCCTTCTGCCTCCAACTCCAACCCACGCAGAGCAGGAGCGTGCCAAGTCCCTGCTCCCAGGCACTGCCTTCGGCTGAGCGTCAGGGGACCTCCACCCCAACAGTCATTAAATTTGAGTAAGCCTTTAATATCTTCTCAGGGCTCAAAGCTGCATTTCCAGCCTGAGTGGCCAGCCAGAGACACACTTAATCCTGAGGTCCGTGGGCAGAGGCCACGTCCTTCAAAGTCAAGTGGTTATTAAAGAACCGGCACTGCCAGCTCTACCGGCGAAGCCCTCCTGGTTCCCAAAATGAGGAGATTGAGGAGTTGAGGTTGGTAGACCATTGCCCCAGAGCCAGAGACGTGGGGCCCATCTGAGGAAAAACACGCCAGCCTTCCAGCCACTTCTAGGACCCGCTCTTCTTCCCCTCCATGTGCAGCCCTCCCGGGGGAACCTGAGTCAGGGGCATTACCTTCAGGACGAGCCTTGGGTTTCTTGAGGCCTCCGTCCAGCATCAGCTCAAAGGCGAAGGACACATTATGGACCTGCCAAGGAAGCGGGTGGGTCAGCGTTGGGGTCCAACAGTCGTTCCCACCCACTGCCCACTGCTGGAGGACAGCCAGCATGGACAGGACCAAGCCTCTGCAACGCTGACGTCCACAAGGACCCAGTGAGCCTGGGGCAGGCCACAGGGTGGGCAGAGACGGGTGAGCAAGTCTGCAGAGGGCCACATGCACTCACCAGGCGGTTCTCACCCCTCACACTGGTGATCTGGGCTGAGAGATGGAAGGATGAGGTGCCCGGCCCGCTCTCGAGGGCTCACGGCCACCAAGAGCCTGCTCTGCCCCAGATGCCAGCCACAGTGACCCCATTTTATCTATTTATTTACTTACTTTTTTTGAGACAGGGTCTAGAGCACAGGCTAGTGCACAGTGGCGAGATCTCGGCTCACCGTAATCTCTGCCTCCCAGGCTCAAGCCGTCTTCCCGCCTCAGCTTCCCCAGTAGTTGGGACTATAAGCACGCATCACTGTGCCCGGCTAATTTTTGCATTATTTTTACTTTTTTTAGAGACAGGTTTTGCCATGTTGGCCAGGCTACTCTCTAACTCTTGGACTCGAGCGATCCATCCGCCTCAGCCTCCCAAAGTGCTGGGATTACAGGCGTGAGCCACTGCGCCTGGCCCACAGTGACCCCATTTTACAGACAGGGAAACCGAGGCCCAGAGAGGATGAGTCCCGTGCAGAGGCACGCAGGCCTGGGCACTGCCTCAGGAAGGGCTGTAAAGACCTGCACGTGAGGCTGTGTCTCTCTGCAGGATGAGGGCCTTCAGGGGAGGGAGGGCCCCAGCACTGAGTAGGGACAGTGGGCCGGTCAGAAGGGAAGTCAGACCAATGGTGGCTGCAAGCCTCAGCCTGCGGGACCTTGGTCCTGTTAGAGCTGCAGAAAGGCGGCCCCCTCCCCCAGACCATGACTTCCCCTGAAATTAAAGGGTCTATTACTCCTCAGCCCCCAAGTGTACTTGAAGCTTTTATTCTCCTAATGATGGCTGAATAGGTTTAAAAGAAGAGCCTTCTGGGCTGTGTTTAAAGACCACTCAGAGGGATGCAGGTGATGAACTAGGTTACATCCAGCCACCCACCTGCCGCAAGACAAGGCTGATGGGAGGAGGGGACATCAAACCATCAAACAGCAAACACACACAGATGTCATAGTGCAAGGCTCTTAGTAATCAAATATCCTGGCTGGGCACGGTGGCTCACACCTGTAATCCCAGCACTTTGGGAGGCCGAGGCAGGTGGATCAATTGAGGTCAGGCATTCGAGACCAGCCTGATCAATGTCTCTACCAAAAATACAAAGATTAGCCAGGCTTGGTGGTGGGCACCTGTTATCCCAGCTATTTGGGTGGCTGAGGCAGGAAAATCGCTTGAACCCGGGAGGCGGAGGTTGCAGTGAGCTGAGATCGTGCCACTGCACTCCAGCATGGGTGACAGAGCAAGACTCTGTCTCAAAAAAACAGACAAAAAACTCTTTCAACAATCATATTTTCATGATTTTGAGGTCAATGAATCAGAAACATGAACAATTTTACTTGCACTGTAATTTAATAATTAACCTGGAAAAAGAGGCTTCCCTAGGTTAATCAAATGCACAGCACTGGAAAACAGCTTTGGAAAAGCTTCCGCGGCACGCACAGCCTGTGCTCAGAGAAGCAGAGGGGCGAATGATGTGCCAGCGCCAACCACGAGACAGTCTGGCTAGTCACGGGGTCAGTGGGGAAGGTACACCCTGGCAGGAGGGCAGGTCATGTCCACCCATGGGCGGGGGCGCAGCAGACCGAGACCCTGCTCCAGAGGCCAACTCAGAAGCTGCCAATGGGAACACCGGGCAACATGGCAGACACCTCAACCCTGCAGGACGGCCTGCCTGGAGATGGGGGAGTGCTGCACCAGGGCTGAGCCTGAGGATGGCCAAACACTAACAGGGGAGGAGTGTGAACGGACTGTGTGGAAGGTGCAGAACACAGATTCCCTAAGGAGAGAGGGGCATCCACTATGGGGTCGGTGTACTCGGTACAGGTTTCCTTTCCCCTCCCGGCCCTGTGTGAGGTGAGCATCATCTTCTTTCACAGAGGAGGGCGTTGGGCTGAGACGGGCTAGGACATCGGTGCCCTAAAAAGGCACGGGGTGGCCAGATGCAATGGCTCATGCCTGTAATCCCAGCACCTTGGGAGGCCAAGGCGGGTAGATCACGAGGTCCGGAGTTCAAGACCAGCCTGGCCAACATGGTAAAACCCTGTCTCTACTAAAAGTACAACAATTAGCCAGGCATGGTGGCAGACACCTGTAATCCCAGCTACTCAGGAGGCTGAGGCAGAAGAATCGCTTGAACCCAGGAGGTGGGGGTGGCAGTGAGCCGAGATCGTACCACTGCACTCCACTCTGGACAGAGTCTAGAGTGAGATCCTGTCTCAAAAAATAAAAAATAAAAAATAAAAAGGCACAGGGCTCAAAGGCATGGAACCAGGACTGAAACAGAATCTATGCCTGTTCTCCAAGAGCCTCCCACCTCCACTCCCCTAGCAACACAGGTTCCTGTAGCTGACCACTGTCCATATCATCAAATGAGCTCACACACACGTACGCACATGCACACTCAAACACACAACAGGCTTGACCCCAAATTGAGATGGAGACAGGATAGCAAAGAGGGGGAACAGCGAGAAAAGATTTTTCTTTTAAGAAAAGATTCTTCTCCATTGTAAAAGTCAGCACCAATTTGGACTGGTCTTTTTATATGTCTCTCCCGTGCACCTCTTAAGCCTGAGGAATCCTCTTCCGCGCAGAGGGAGTGGATGCTTAGGAAGAGGTGGGGATGAGATGCGTGACACGCAGAGACACTCAGAGACAGCTGGACAGGGTGATCAGGTGATGAGGTGGTCACCGCTGCCCCATGAGAGAACAGTTTAAGGGGAGAGCAAAGCCCCTTCCAAGCCTCACTGCTCTGCAGCCACTTGGCCCCACAGTAATTTGTTTTGAAGTGAGATTTTCCTTCTGCTTTCTTCTCAGGCTGAGGAAATGCCAGGCAGGAAATTGCCACCCTCCCATGCCTGTTATCTCTCAGGGCCATGCCTCCGCCCCCAGCCCTCTTTCATGCCCAGCAGAGAAGTGTGAGCCCAGGCCCCTGGATACCCAGCATGCAGCTCCTGGCGAGGCCTGGGGACCGCTCACCCCAGCCGTGACTGCAGTGGGAGCCCCGAAGGCCCAGCGGAGACCAGGCCATATACACACCTGCCTTGAGCCAGCCACATGGGCAGAAATCCTTTCTCTCTGTAATTCAAAAGGTTTTAGTCAACCTGGCCAGGTGAGGAAAGAATAGAGGGTTCTGGAATAGGAGTCGACCCTCCTGGCTCTGCCCTTGCTGGCCATGCAACCCTGGGCTGGTCTCTAAGCCTTCCCGAGATTCCCTGTCCTCATCCAGTAATGCTGACGGGGAAGCAACTCATGTCTTCTAGGAGCGATCTCCAAGTCTTCAGGATACACCCACTCCACAGAGACAGGGAACCTGCAGAGTCTCCCAAAACGATGACCGATGGCTGCAAGGTGCTTAGCATGTGGCCACTGCAAAGTAAGACTCAAACAGTGGCTTTGCAACAAAAAACCGAAGGCCACACTCATGCGTCTGAGGTAGCTCATGGGGCATGAGCGTACGGGCCCTGAGCTGTCCAGTGTGGTATTTTTTAAATCCAATGCAATTGTTTAAAACCATAAGTCATCACTACCCTCAGGGACAGCAGCTCACGATGCATCTCTGGTTTTGCTCACTGAACCTCAGTCCCTTCTCCAAAAATATGGAGCAGCTGTAAGGATTCCCAGAGCCAGAGCAAACGCACCTTGGGGTCTCAGCCCACAGGAGACATTAGCGGGGGATGTCACCAACGTCCCATCTGCAAGCAGTTTTGAGCACACGGGTGCTGGGCCCAGCCTGAAGTGGGTGAGTCCTCCACAGCAGGGGTCGTGAGGACTACAAGGTAGATAATAAATACTATGGGCTCACAAAGACTTTGCCAGCAGCTGCCAGGAGGAGAAAGGGAAAAAAGGCAGGGGCTGGCGGAGGAACTACTGACATCCTCCCATCCTCCGAAGGAGAGTGCTCCAGCCTCCCGCAGAGCCAGGCCACCACCCCAGGCTCCCTTTCTCCTGAGTGAACAGGATGAATGGTGTGCTGCGTGCTGTACCTGAAAATAGCCTTCCCTTCCTCGCTCCGATTCAGAGGGGAAGGCGGATGACTCAAGCCTCCTCAAGCCTCGCAGGCCAGGGCAGCAATTGTCAAAGACTTTCATCCCAGTTTCAAAGGGAAAAAGGCCAGGGCCCAGGAGATGATGCCTCTGACATTTGTACAAAGCCTTGTCTTGGAAAGAAACCAGCTCTAGGTCTCCTGGCTAAACTCACTGTTCTCGCCAGTGTTCTTATTAATTTGAACAAAGAAAAGATCTCTCCAAAACAATGTGTCTGCAACCAGCCACATCGGGGCCTGGAAATGCATGCGCTTCTTCGCTGGATGGTCTGCCCTTTCATTTCCAGGATGACAGCACAGGCACCCATGTTTCCTGGTGAGTTCTGCACAATTCTGCTCATTCCCTCTGCACTCCTTCTTGTTCTCTCACTCTCTCTCTCTCTCTCTCGATTCAACATGGACTCCATGTGCCAAGACCTCTCTAATCTGTCCTGATTCCATCTCAGCATGCAAGACAGGAACAACATTTGGCCACAAGCAAACAGACTGCAATGTGCCAGAAGTGGGCAGATTGATAAACACTGGCCCCATTTCTGCTATTTCTCTGGCTGCCGCCACCAGCTTACATTGTCTGCCTCCCTGACTCACGGGTCTAACACTTCGGGAAAATAAAATGACAGATGCCCATGAATCCAAAGCAACATAGACCATCCATGGCCAAGTTTTTAAAGGCAATGCACTAAACACTGCTGTGAGAGGCCTGACTGCGGGAAGCCCTGGACAGAGGGCAGACAGCAGGGAGGGGCCCGCGCACAAGGGCAGGGACAGCAGGACCGGGTGGCGTGGGCCAGCTCAGATTGAAAGGAATGACCCAAATGACCCTATTAGAGAAATTTTTCTAAGAAAACAATCCACGGGAATGAAAAAAAAAAATCTATATCAAAAAGATGCTCTGTTGTTTCTGTAGGGAAAAAGATAGAAACACGTTCAAGTTGACTGCCCAAGAATGGGGAACGGGAAGACGCTGGTAACAGAGCCATCCTTGGAACTTTGCGCCACCACTGGAGATGGTATTTGGGAAGCTTGGGAAGCAGCAGAGAAAACCACAGGTGCTGGAGCTGTGGCAGAACGGGGAAGGGTTTACAATTCTACCGAGATGTGACCATTTTTTAATTATTAAAAACTACACAGTCCCATGAAAAAGACCCCAGAGAAAATGTGGCAAACAAAACTCGGATGCGTTGTGGACGGCTGATGGGCTTCTTATTTCTTTTGCTGAGAGTTACACCTAATTGCAATATCACTTGTGCAATCTTTACTTTTTGAAGAATGCAGCCAGGCTACAGAAAGAGCTGCTAGGATAGTCTATGCTCTGTATTTCAATGAGCATTTCTTGGACCACTACCAAGGATGGATACCAGGCACATACCTTCTGATCGAAGCTTTCCGGAGTCAGGTAGAAGTTGTGGAGAGGAACAAAATAGTCTTCCAGAAGGCCCATGAGCAGAACCAGGTACACGCCATCTGCAAACTGCAGAGAACGACTCGTGATGTTTCCGGGCAGGGTGAGGAGTTGGCAAATGCTTTGCACAAACTCAAGGGGGGCATACTTTTTCTCCTGAGACAGGGTCTCACTCTGTCACCCAGGCTGGAGTGCACTGATGCAATCAAGGCTCACTGCGGCCTCAACCTCCCAGGCTCGGGTGATCCTCCCTGAAGCGATTCTCCCACCTCAGCCTCCCAAGTAGCTGGGACTACAGGCACACACCATCGCACCCAGTTAATTTTTGTATTTTTTGTAGAGACAGGGTTTCGCCATGTTGCCCAGGTCGGTCTCAAATTCCTGGGCTCAAGTGATCTGCTTGCCTCCGCCTCCCAAAGTACTGGGATTACAGGTGCGAGCCACTGCACCCAGCTGGAAATATTTTCTAGCAAAGCAATTCATCCCTCCTCTCACTTTAGGCAGGAGAATCTGGAATCAAGTGAAGGCCTGAACGTGAAGTCTTTTGAGACCTGGCTCCTAATCTAGAAAAAAGCAAAAGGAGAGGGGGGCTCTCACACATGGGGCACTGCAAAGACCAGAAATGATGAGTGTGTGGAGCTGAGTGCAGCTGCCTGGCTAGGACCGTGCCTCTGGAACTGTCCCCCACCGCTGACCCCAGGGATAGTACTGACTCCCATCACTCAGGGCTGTTGAGAAGACACAGCGAGATGGCAGGCAGGGAGCACCTGGCACACGTGAGTGCTCCATCAGCATCAGCTGCTGGAAAGATTCATTCAACTCTGCAGGGTGCAGAGCCGGGACCCCGTGGCCCTCACCACTCTGTCTTGCAGCAGAGACCACAGTGAGTGCGGCCCCAGCCTCCAGGGATCTAGAGCTGCTTTCAACATGGTAGCCAATGGCCTCGTGCAGCTATTTAAATTAAAATGTTTTTGTTTGAATGTTACTTTTTTTTTTTTTTTTTTGAGATGGAGTCTCGCTCTGTCGCCCAGGCTTCAGTGCAGTGGCATGATCTCGGCTCACTGCAAGCTCCGCCTCCCGGGTTTATGCCATTCTCCTGCCTCAGCCTCCCTCCCCAGTAGCTGGGACTACAGGCGCCCGCCACCACACCCGGCTAATTTTTTTGTATTTTTAGTAGAGACGGGGTTTCACCGTGTTAGCCAGGATGGTCTCGATCTCCTGACCTCGAGATCCGCCCACCTTGGCCTCCCAAAGTGCTGGGATTACAGGTGTGAGCCACCGCACCCGGCCGCTAACTTATTTTTTATTGTGATAAAATATACATAATCTGAAATGTACCATCTTAACCATGTGTGAGTGCACAGGTCAGTAGCATTAAGTACATCCTCACTGTTGTATCACCCTCACCACCGCCCATCTCCAGAACTTCTTCATGTTCCCAAAGTGAGACTCTGTCCCCCAATTCTCTATTCTACCCTCCCCCCAGCCCCTGAGAACCACCAATCCATCCGCTCTCCGTCTCTATGAATTTGACTCCTCTGGGTATCTCACGTAAGTGGAAGCACATATCCATTCGTCTTTTCCTGTCTCGCTTATGCTGACCTTTCTCTTTAATTTAAATTGTGGTAAAATATACCATAACATTTACCATCTTAACTACTTGTAAGTGTCCAGTTCAATAATGTTAGGTGCATTCACATTATTGTATAAACAATCTCCAGAATTCTTAAATTTGAATTTTTAAAACAATTAATTAAAATTAAAAATTTCCAGGCGAGGTGGCTCACGCCTATAATCCTAGCACTTTGGGTGGCTGAGGTGGGTGGATCATGAGGTCAGGAATTCAAGACCAGCCTGACCAACATGGTGAAACCCTGTCTCTACTAAAATACAAAAATTAGCAGGTATGGTGGCGCATGTCTGTAATTCCAGCTACTCTGGAGGTTGAGGCAGGAGAATTGCTTGAACCCGGGAGGTGGAGGCTGCAGTGAGCCGAGATCGTGCCATTGCACTCCAGCCTGGGCAACAGGAGCGAAATTTCATCTCAAAAAATAAATAAAAAAATAAAATAAAATAAAATAAAGATGAGAAGTCAAAATCACAAACATCCAATATCAGAAGCCCTGACCTTTAGCAGGGGGAGCTGCAGCTAGAGCTGTAAAGCATAAAGCAAGTGCCAGCAGGCAACAGTCCCTTAAGGGACTCAGGACAGGGTCTGGGCCCTGAATTCAACACACTGTCAGTCGATGGGAAAATGGTACTTGGCCTCCATGTCACGTGCCCTCGGCCTTCCACACCACGAAGCAGCCAGCCACTCCTCTCATTAAGGAGATCAGATGGGCTTGAATAATTCTTTTAAGTGTGTCTCCACACGGAAGCTTCATGCCCACAGCACTCTGGTCAAGTGTGCTGGCATTTTCCCAGCAGAACAACACTTGAGCTGGGATGCCCGTGTCTCCGTGGACTCACTTCCAGGGAACGGAAGCTGTTGCGTGAATGAAGGCACCAACCCACACCTCTCCCCAGGAGGTCTGCGGTGGCCACGCCGCTGCACCCACAGGCCCTGAGCCCGCTGAGTCTTTTCTTCTTTCCGCGGTGTCTCCTCACTGTCCCAGCACACGGGGTCACAGGAAGGAGGGAGGACGGCCACAAGGAGAGGGCAGGGCCGGGGGGCCCAGCTGTGAGTGGTGACCCTCCACTTTCACAAGCGCCCAGGGCAGTGCCCTCACTCAGCAACCTGCTGTGTAGCTCAGCAAGGAGCAGAATCCCCCACGGAGGCCCCGGGGCCCCGCCACCACCTCCTCATCCGCAGTGCTAAGCCCTGCCGAGCCCTGCCCACTTGATCTCAGCGCGCTGTCTCACCCGATCCTCACACTGCCCGTCGCCTCCAGTTTAATCCTGTGGACAGAAGCTCAGGGAGGCTGAGGAGCTCACTCACCACCACAGAGCTGGGACGCTCCACAACATAAGAATGGTTTGGAAAAGGAGAGAAAACACACACACACACACCCAGACTGCATAAACCACACACACCACACACACACTACGTAACCACGCACACACACACACATCACACCAGACTACGTAAACCACACACATACACACACACACAGACTGCATAAACCACACACACACCAGAGAGACTACATAAACCACACACACACACACACACCATAGACTACAAAAACCACACACACCACACACCAGACTATGTAAACCACACACACACACACACACAGACTGCATAAACCACACACAC
>NW_012102698.1:1769167-1793841 GCF_000951045.1 Mandrillus leucophaeus | reverse complement strand
ACCCCACACAGACTACATAAACCACACACACCCCACACCAGACTACATAAACCACACACACCACACCCCACACAGACTACATAAACCACACACACACACATACATACGACTGCATAAACCATACACACACACCACACAGACTACATAAACCTCACACACACACACCCACACACACAAACAGAAATTGAAGAAATTAAACCAGGGCCTCTCCAACTCCCAGGGCATCAAGACGTTAATGATTTACAGTCTTCATAAATGATATACGGTATTTATAAAAATACCCAAATTCCTTTGCAACAAAACAAAACAAAAATCCCTGCATTTCTGTGGCCAGTGTCCTTTTCTGGTGGGCCAGTGGTTAAACGTACTTTTAAGACTCTATATAGTGTGATTAATAGGGGAAAAAATGAAGATATTGAGTAAATAGAAATAAATACAAATTTAATTTTAGAGTCTCAATGTAAGAGGCTCAGCTGCTAATACTGATGTGCAGACACCTCTGAGAAGGGCTGTGGGGACAGCCAGTATGGATGTGGAGGAGCAGTGCCCCTCACACGCCACGTGATAGTACCAGGGGCCCCCACACAGCAAATCTTCCTGGGCCTTCAAAGGGTGCGGTACAGGCTTCGTTCTAATGCCTCCATTTCTAGGCTTTTATCCCGAGGAAGCAGGCACGAGCACAGACAGCCTGCACAACGATGCTCTCTGCACTGCTATTTACAGGAGCAGAAAAACATCCAGTCATGAGGCACTGGTTTAATGAGGTGCGGTGCAGCCTTCCCGCTGATGAGATACACTTCCCATTAAAAGTGACAAAATATAGATAAACCAATAGATCGAGCAAGGGAAAAAGGATCAGACAGACACACACACACACACACACACTCTTTCTCTTACACCAAAAGATGCCCACAGTGTATTTAGTGACACAAAACACATTACAGAACAGGGGACAGTAAGATCCACGTTATTTAGAAAAATACATTTTGTGCATAGAAAATGTGGCTTACGCCTGTAATCCCAACACTTTGGGAGGCCGAGGCAGGCAGATCACTAGGTCAGGAGTGCGAGACCAGCCTGACCAACATGGTGAAACCTGTCTGTACTAAAAAACACAAAAACATTAGCCGGGCATGGTGGCGCACACCTGTAGTCCCAGCTACTCAGGAGGCTGAGGCAGGAGAATTGCTTGAACCCAGGAGGCGAAGGTTGCAGTGAACTGAGATTGCGCCACTGCACTCCAGCCTGGGCAACAGAGCGAGACTCTGTCTCAAAAGAAAGAAAGAAAGAAAGAAAAAGAAAATATCTAGAAAAATGCACATCCAACCATGAACTGCAGTTAGCTGCCCCTGGAGAGTCTGAAAGAGGAGGTCCCAGAAAAAGAAAAAGAGGATTTTTACTTTTTACCTCGGCTGGTTCTGGGGTGCTAACATTTCAAACAGAAAATAATCTGAGGCTAAATGTGCAACATTTGCAAAGTGCAGAAAATAATAAATGTGTTGGCCAATGACACACAAATAAACATACACATTAAAAACAGACCATGATGCCTTTACACACAGACCCACGCTGTCCATGCCTCGCTGTACGTGTTAAGAAAAGGCCTGAACAAAACCCCCTGTGCAGTCATCTCCGGGTGACGGGATTACGCGTGATTTTTGTTTTGCTTATCTGCGTTTTCAGACATTTCTACAATGAACCTGAATTACTTTTTTAATTAGAAAAGCAAATGAGAAAAGTTAAAGAAAGAGAAGGGAATGAATGCATTCGCCCTGGGGTTTAAGAAGGATCAGCTGTGCATTAGGGATGTCTGTACCAAGAGCTCAAAAACCTTCACATTCAAGCACCCCACTAATCCTGGGAAAATTATATTTTGTCTTTAATGCTCGCGGAGTGCCCAAAAACATAATTTAACGATGCTCCTTTAGCTTTGAGTGGTGGTTGGGGCTGGGGGAGTAGACTTGACATACTTATTGCAGAAGAAATGTGTTGTACATACTTACCAGGGGGACATTTGCTAGGTCCTGGCCACGGTGTGACAGCAGCACTGAGCAGAGGATAAAGGGGCCAGCACGTTCTAGACGGAGGAACTGAGTGTGCAAAGGCCCTGTGGTGGGCTGGGGTAGAGCCCTGGAGGGTGTTATGGGTTGAGTAACACCATCCAGGTGTTTTGGGGTTTTGCGTCTCCCAAAACAAGATACAGTGGTTGGGAGGCTGAGGCAGGCAGATCATGAGGTCAAGAGATTGAGACCATCCTGGCCAACATGGTGAAACCCCGTCTCTACTAAAAATACAAAAATTAGCTGGGCACGATGGGACACACCGGTATTTCCAGCTACTTGGCAGGCTGAGGCAGGAAAATCGCTGGACCCCGGAAGGTGGAGGTTGCAGTGGGCCAAGATCACACCAGTGCACTCCAGCCTGGGTGACAGAGCAAGACTCTGTCTTAAAAAAAAAAAAATGCAGTGGAACCCTAATCACCAGGACCTCTGAGTGTGACCATATCTGGAAACAGGGTTTACACAGATGCGGTCAGGGTGGGATGAAGTCATGGGTGGGCTCTAATCCAGCATGACCACGTCCTGATAAAAGGGGGACATTTGGACACAGAGACACACGCACAAGGACAACACCACATGAAGATGAAGGCAGAGAAGGGAGTGATGTATGTACAAGCCAAGGAATGCTAAAGATCCCAGCAAAACCCCAGAAGCTGGGAGGGAGGCCAGGAACAGCTCCTCCTCACAGCCGTGGAGGGAATCCACCCAGGCCCCACCTTGATTTCAGCCGCTTGGTTTGTAGCGCTGTATGGCGGCAGCCCCAGGAAAGGAAGACAGAGGGGCCGAGAAGGCTACGGTGGTTATTTCTGCCGGCACCATTGGGGGGAATTCCTTGTGAGAGGAGCAAAATGGCGCCAGCTTTGTTCACGCGCCCCACCTGGGATCAAAACGCTGACTGAAAACGGCGGCGGACAAAGGATCCTTCAAGCCAGAGCAGCGCATACCTGGGTCTCCAGTTCCGTCACCTCCAAATTCAGCTTGTTCAGGTGCTTGTTCACAAAAGTGATGAGAGACTGCCAAGAACAAAAGAGACACAGGAGCCGTGAACGGCCCGCGTGCAGGTCCCATCTGGAGGGGCAGGCTTGACATTTGCCAGCCCCGGCTCTGGGAAACGCTTTCATCATCTCCTGTTTGCTAAAATAAAAAGCCCATGTTTCAAATGCAACATCCCGACAATAGCCCCGAGTTTTCATGGCATAATGCCCACATCTATCCTGGCTACACATGTCTCTGTTCACCAACCCATGCACACATATGCCAATCTGTGCACGTGTGCCATATTTAACAATCACACTGGAGAGCACTCCCTGCTCTTAAGAAAGATGAAACTGCCAGGGGAGGAGCATTACATTTGCAAATGTATCTTAGATGTGACCTGGAACGGTAAACGGCACTCAGAAGACTGCGCGGAAGTGCTGCCTCCAGCCACACCTACTGAATTTTTTTTTTTTTTTTTGAGACAGAGTTTCGCTCTTGTTGCCCAGGCTGGAGTGCAATGACGCAATCTCAGCTCACTGCAACCTTCTCCTCCCCGGTTCAAGTGATTCTCTTGCCTCAGCCTCCCAAGTAGCTGGGATTACAGGCCCTTGTCACCAAGCCCGGCTAATTTTATATTTTTAGTAGAAATGGGGTTTCTCCATGTTGGTCAGGCTAGTCTTGAACTCTAGACCTCAGGTGATCTGCCCACCTTGGCCTCCCAAAGTGCTGAAATTAAAAGCGTAAGCCACCGCACCCAGCCCGCCTATCGATTTGCAATACATGGGGAGATCCACCCAGGGTGATCTCTCTGGGCTGTGGGAATTTTCTGAGCCCTATTATGTAGGTACCAAGGGGCACTGGCTTCTCTCTGGCACAGGCTTAAAAACTGTCACCTGTAATTCCTCAGTGACCAAACCCAACTTTGATGGAAAGTCAATACTACCCACCACTGCTCATGATATGATTTCTTACCCATTCTGCTCAAATTTACTGAGCAGCTACTATGCGCCCGGCATGCTGCTTGGTACTAAGGACACAAACACAGTCAGACAGCTCCACCCCCGGCCCCCGCCAAAGGGCCTGTAATTCTCCATATGCATGTAGTGGTGGGATGGAGACATCAAGAGATACGGTACTGCAGGGAAACACGAAATGCAAGGGAGATTTCATGAGCCACAGAGGAGATGTGTGCGGACCCCCGTTAAGACCATGGAGAGGGAGCATTGGAGCTGGACCTGAGGGTAGGCCAGTGAAAGGTAAGAGTGAGCCAAGTGGGTACCCAGGCACATCTGCAAACCCTTTGGGGTCTTCAGGCTGTGGCTGGATGTGGGTGGGATGGGAAGGAGTAGGAGGGGACGACCCAGGGAGAAACCTGCAGAGGTGGGCAGGGACTCCTGACTTCATTCTGGGGCACAGAGAGCCACAAACACCTAAACTTGCAATGTGGAGGTGAAGAAAGCTATCAGGCAAGTCAAAGGATTCTGTCTTCTTCCTTGCTGGTGGCTTCAGTGCCGAAAATGTGTCTTTCTCAGAATGAATTAACGTGGTATCCACTGAGAGATGAAAGCAACCTCAGGCCACACCATTCTCAATGCTACCAGTGACCATACGCGGCAGGCTAAGCCCATGCACAGACAGAATCCCAGTTTATCCTCACAGGGACCTGAAAGGTGGGTAACAACTCTGTTCCCACTTGAAAGATGGGGAAACTGAGGCTGGCGGGTATAATCTCGCCCCTCACCGGAGGTCACACAGCTGATAAGTCGGGAGCTGGATTTGATTCACTCCCTGAACCGGTTCTGTCGGGGTCCTTGGGGGCCACATGTGATGGGGTGGAGTGGGGGGCTCTGAGCTCCTAGTGTATCCCTCACCACCCAAGAGTGCTAAGAAGGCTTCGTCCCAGAACGACCGTCAGCACGGTTCCAACAGCCTTTTGCAAAATGCTTCCAAGAACGAATGATCTTGCGGTCCAGCCCCGGGCCAACATTTTCCAAAAGAGGCTTCCACAGAAATACAAGGCATCCTACCCCAAAACTGATGGATAAATGAAGCCCACTCTCAACAAACAATTTTGGAAAATGCTTCCTACCAAGCTCCCTCTTGGGGAAGTACAGTATACGTCAGCCTATGAAAGGTTCTGACAAGTCCTGCACTAAGAAAGCGTTTGGGTGAGGTGTCCTACACAAAGGAGAACTCTCTCGCCTGCACCATGGGTAGCAATGAGCGCTCCTCCGACGTCATGGGAAGGAGGGAAGCAGCCTCCTGAATGAGATGCCTGCAGGCACTTGGATAAGTTACTGAGCAGCCAGTGGGCCCCAGTTCCTTTTGAGGGGAACAAGCCTCCCTGGCAGATCCCCCAGAAACTGATCACTCCCACCCCCAACTCCAGAGCCTTGGAGATTTTTCCACCCACAGATTGACCAGCAGGCTGCCTGGGCTAGTGAGGGCCCATTCTCTGTCTGGAGGGAAACAGGCCAAATCCATCAATGGCACGGCTCAGCCGCACAGGCCTGCGTGTTTACTGGGCAGGCTGCGGATGGCAACGAGGCCAGCAAGAGCAGCAGGCTGACATGCTTAAAAACATTTCCACATTGAAGAAAGGCCTCGAGTCAGAAAGAACTGCTGGCTGGGTAATTCACTTAACAGAAGTGGAGAGGGCGGGCAGGAAGATACCCAGGGAGCAGCGATGTTGAGTTAAAAGGCGCTAATTTTATGCACTGTGGTTACGTTTTTGACTGTAATTACATTTCAATCCATGTGGCAAACATTTCTGAGATTCCAAACATTTTCCCACCTTCTTCCCAGCAGGTATTTGTGCTGTCAAAAAGCCGCGAGCCATGGGAGAGCACATCCAACATCCCACCAATAGCTCACCTTCTTCACCACGCTGAGCTTATCCGGGGCGTGGTCGAACAGCGTGTCGAAGGCATCCCGCTCTGAGGACATGCAAAGAGAGACACGAAGGAGTGTTTATGGAAACCCGCGGTGCTGCCCTAATCCCGGGCCATCCGGGGACCTGCCAGCTTCTGATCCCTCAGGGGGTTCAGTCTCAACTCCCACACCTGCCTAGAATTCTTCCAATTCCTACCAGAACGAAAGGGCTGACCCTGATGATCTGTCCTGGCCAAACCAAGGCGAGCAAGCGCGCTTCGGAACAACTGGAGCAGCATGGATTAGAGGCTGCAGAGGGTCCCCTCCACCTGCTTTTTACCTTTTCATATGAAACACATAGATGGCACCTGGCATCTGCACCCGCCATGTCCTAGGACTTGAGGTGTCCTGAATTCTCCCTGTTCCCTTGTCTACTGGCAAATGTCACCTGTGAATTTGGTCACTTTCCCCGTGATGTCTCACTGCCTTCGCCTGGGAGCAGCTGCAGCCTCCTACTCCATTCCTGGCCCCTGAGCCCTTCTCCCCAGCAGGTAAAGTGAACCCTTCCAAGTGCAAACAGGATCATTTGGTTCCCCCTCCATTCCCACCACAACTAAAACTCTCCAACTGCTTCTTATGCTTAGAATAAAATCCATCCTCTCTCCTGCGAGCCATGGGACACTCTGATAAAATCCATCCTTTCTCCCACGGGCCATGGGACACTCAGGCTCAGGATCATTCTCCTACACGCACCCTCCCTGACTTCACCTCACCAACCGGCCTCCCAGCTGCTCCTGCTGACACTGGTGCACACCTGCCTCAGAGCCTTTGCACCTGCTGCCATGGAGGGAGGGTCCCACAGGGGCATATGGGACAGAGACTTGGACCCCAAGCAGAAGGCTGAGGCCTCCAGGTAGACACAGAGCTGTGGGGCATCACTGCCAACGCAGAAGAGATGGGGAGGAAGGCATTTGGAAGTGACTCGGGGCCCCCTAACTTCCATCCTTCAGGTTCCTGGAGGAAGAGCATGTTCAGAGGACCAAGCCCAGCAGAGAGACCCTCTGTTACCAGCCAGGCTGGTAACTTCCATCCTCTAACTTCCATCCTCCAGGTTCCTGGGGGCAGAGCAAGCTCAGAAGCCCAAGCCCATAGGAAGGACCCTCTGTTACCAGCCAGGCTGGGGCCCCAACCCAAGGAGCAGTGCTGGGGAGCTGCAGAGCCCAGCTTGACAGGAAGGGGGCGGGTAGGAAGCTCCTCCTGCCCATCCAGGGGGTGGCCTAGGGGGGCCTCCTCAGGGACCGCCCTGGCCTAGGAGAGAGACAAAGAGAGCCCAGAAAGAGAAGAAAGGGGTTAGGCCCAGGTAAGCCAGAGGCCGGGGAGATAAGTCGGCCAGGCCTCCTCGCAGAGGAAGCATGCTGACCCTTCCTCCCAGGCTAGGCCCAGGCGGCAGCTCACACCCCCCTGCCCAGCCCAGCCCAGGTAGCCTCTGCTTTGGCCCTGTGGAGGTGGTGAGAAATGAAGTGGAAAGGAGAGAAGGAAAGTGTATGTGTACACGTGTGTGCATGTGTGTGCATGCGTGTGTGTGTACGTGTGTGCATGTGTGTACATGTGTGAGCATGAGTGTGCATGTGCGTGTTTGGGGGGAGGGGAGGGAAGTTTTCTTCACCGAAAGACCGACACTGACCAAAACGCCCCTGCCTCTGGACACATGCCAGCTTCCTAATGCAGCAGCTGTAAATTATTTTCATAATCGTCTAAGTCCGAGTCCACTCAAAAAGACAGTCTGCTAAGGAGCAAAAAAAAAAGTGAAATCTTTACAAAGCAATACGCAAACTATAAATGCAGCTTAAGAAAAACCCCAGGAGCAGAAGAGTGCTTGACGTCAGCCGGGGTATATTTAGCTGGGCCACCGCTGGGCTGGCAGAGTCAAGCCACTTAGGGAGGCATCGGTGCCGCAGAGGCCTCTCCGCCGGCTGCTGCGCCCCTGGACCCGAGGGACTGGCATCACGTCACATGGTCCACATGGCAGGGAGGGGCTGGGGGCTCTGAAAATGGGCACTGGGGACCCAGGGCACAGGACCCAGGGCATTTGGAAGGGACTTAGGGCCCCCAACTTCCATCCTCCAGATTCCTGGGGGCAGAGCATGCTCAGAAGCTCGAGTCCAGCGGAGGGACCCTCTGTTACCAGCCAGTCTGGGACCCCAACCCAAGCAGCAGCCCCGGGAGCTGTGGAGCCCAGCTTGACAGGAAGAGGGTGGGGTAGGAAGCTCCTCCCACCTGTCTAGGGGTACCCAGGGGCCTCCCCAGGGACCACCCTGACCTGGGAGAGAGAGAGATAGAGAAAGCATACTGCACTGCTGTGATGTGCTTGGCCTTGGGAACGAAAATAGATCCTATTTTGTTCTAGCTGCCCGACTTCACACCCCATGCCTTTGGGCAAATCTTTCCCTCTCCAACCCCATTTCTTCGTCTGTAAAGGCGGCATTGTGACAGCCCCTGCCTCGCCCTTGGTGTGGAACTAAGTGGGGCAGTGAGTAGAGGCAGGAGCACGGAGCCTGGCAGAAGCATTGTCGGCCCTCAGTCCTTACAGCTCCCTCTTGTCCTGTGCCCCAGAGCTTCCGCAGGCTCTGGGGACATCACAGGGATAAACAAGGAGGGGCCCCGCTCTTGGAAGAGACACAGACTTGGGGGAGGGCCGGGAGAGAGAGTAAACTATGGTAGTGCAACCCTGTTAGGGTCAGAAAAGAGGAATCCGGACGGGGCCAACCAACCTGAGCATGCCAGGGCTGCCCAGGTTCAACCTGCAGGAACGCTCAGCTTGGTCCCTGTAATGTTTTCATTTGAGTCAACAGTGTTTATTTGTTTTGTTTGTTTTGGTCTTGGTTTTTGCTCTTTGAGATAGAGTCTTACTCTGTCACCCAGGCTGGAGTGCACTGGCACGATCTCGGCTCACTGCAATCTCCGCCTCCCGGGTTCAAGCAATTCTCTTGCCTCAACCTCCTGAATGGCTGGGACTACAGGCATGCATAAAAATTTTTGTGTTTTTAGTAGAGATGGGGTTTTGCCATGTTGGTAAGGCTGGTCTTGAACTCCTGACCACAAGTGATCCACCCGCCTCAGCCTCCCAAAGTGCTGGGACTACAGGTGTGAGCCACAGTACCTGGCCAGAGTCAACAGTTCTTAAATGGGAAGGTCTGTGCAAAAGTTCTGAACTTCTGGCTTCTCTTGAAGAACTGGAGTCTGTGGCAACAGGGAGCCTGCACTCCCACCTGGCAGCAATGAGCTGCCCCTGGGGATGGGGGTGTGGACTCTCCAGTTTGCCCCAGACCCCACCACTCCCCACTGCCACCCCAGGGTGAAGGGGCAGCTGATGTTATCATTGTATAATCTAGCACCTCTCCTCTTTTATATTATCAACCTGGTCCCTGGAGGCACCTGAGTCTCGGACCCACGAACCAAGGGCTGGGGGACCTGAGGAAGACTTCACAAAGCAGCCTGGGGTCCAAACCAGGCTTGCTGGGGCAAGAGGAGCAGGAAAGGTGTTTCACCAAGGGAGCAGCAGGCACAAGGAGAGATGCCAGAAAGCCCAGTGCAGGTTCAAGAGCCAGGTGGCCTGTGAGAGGGGTTAACAGGGGCTGTGGCCTGCAATGTGGGAGTTGTGGAGGGCACAGTCAGGAGCCAGGGGTGATGGGACGGAGCCAGAGTTTTTGGAACAAGCCCTGTTGGCAGAAATGGGAGAGACTTGAAGGGGTATTACTAGGAGTTATATAATGAGGGGGAAGAGGGTGAGGAAGGAACATCCCCACTCTTTCCCCTCGTGCCTCGGGTAGGGCCTCCAGCCCAGGGCAGACCCAGGATGGGGAAGGGCAGACTCAGGAGGGGGAAGGGCCGTCCACGGAGAAGCTGCACCAGCTCACCCGTTGCCATGGAGACCAGGCTGCAACCTCCCCAGCTCCCCCTGGCACTCGTTTCTGTGGAGAGAAGCCTCCTCACCCACCTCGGCCAGGACAGTGATGCTGTCAGGAGGCAGCGAGGACCTGTGGAGCCACCTCCCTCGCTGGGATGATGGGGAGTGGGCAGAACGGAGCCCCCATCCCTCCCTGGCTCAGGGTGCTCATAGGGAAACTGAGGCCCAGAAGACCGCTCCTGGCAAAGCCCAGCCTTCCAGAAGCTCCTAGAACATCTGGCACCAGCTGTGTGCAGACTGTGGCCAGGGCTGGCTGCTCTGGTCAGCAGGTGGGGTGCACCCTGAGGAAAGGTCAGCTCTGGCCCACAGAGCACCTCTCGGTCAAGGAGCCATGTGTGAAAGGAGAAAGGCAGGGGCTGTGGGTGCCCCTGAAAGTTTGCCGGCACCAGTATCTGCCAGACACGTATAGGCTTCGTTGTGTAAACAGTGGCGCAGGGAAGAGGCGCCAGGCCTTCCCCATGAGCAGAGTCTCGCTGCTTGGTGCATCGCATGAGAACAGAAAGAACTAAGGCAGGGGTGGAGAGGAGAGCCAGTGGAGGCCAGTTTGGGGCAGTGGAGTCAGAGAGGGCCTGCCTGATCAGTGACATTTGAACCAAGGGTTGGCAGAACTGCAAAAGTGAGTCATGGGGTAATCTAGAGGGAGAGCATTCAGGTGAAGGTTGCTGGAGGAGAGAGCGCCCTGGGGTGCTCTCAAGGTCTGAAGGAGGTGAGTGGCATAGCAGGGAAGCCAAGACAAGGCGTGCTGCTGCCCCCACAGGAGCGGGTGCCAGGCCAGATGCCCTGCCGTGCCTGAGGGTGCCAGGCTGGGTAACCAGGAGACTTCGGAACCTGCGTCAGCAGAAGCGGCAAGGCCGGGGGCGGAACTAATTGCCTGTCACTGACTAATAGCCTGTTTGCATTTTCTCAAGCACAGCGCATAAAGCCTACAAAGTAACGAGAACAACTCCATCGGCCTCTTATACAAATTGGTCTTGCGATTCCACAGTCCTCCCATCCCTGGAGTGGCAGCTGGGTCCACTTTTCACACGTGACACCTGGCTCTTACGGAGGGAGCCACTGCCCTGCACACTAGACCCGAAAGCTCATTCCTGGGGCGGCAGGGGCTCCGGGGCCAGGCTTCTGGGCCCTCGGGCCACAGGGTGCTACACACAGCCCGAGGCCCATGTGCTCCCAACTGAACTGACCAGACTGTCTTTTCCCTAAACCTCCAATGAGGTCCGAACCAAGCACAAAAGTGACAGCGCCACAAAAACCAAAAAGACTCAAAAATGCTTGAGGGACCCAGTCTCTTCTTTTTTTTTTTTTTTTTTTTTTTTTTAGACGGAGTCTCGCTTTATCACTCAGGCTGGAGTGCAGTGGCGTGATCTAGGCTCACTGCGACCTCCACCTCCTGGGTTCAAGCGATTGTCTTGCCTCAGCCTCCGCAGTAGCTGGGACTACAGGTGCCTGCCACCATGCCCAGCTAATTTTTTTGTATTTTTAGTAGAGACGGGGTTTCACCATGTTAGCCAGGATGGTCTCGATCTCCTGACCTCAGGATCCATCCACCTGGGCCTCCCAAAGTGCTGAGATTACAGGCATGAGCCACTGCACCCGGCCCTCTCCTCATCTTTAGGCCTCTACAATTCCAAAGGGGTTCTGAGCCTCCTCCACGAAGAAAGGGTGGAGAGGAGGTGATAGAGTGGGGCACTGTGCCCCCAAAGTGCACTTCTACCTAGACGCAGGATGGGGAGATGCCTCATCCTGGCCCCATGAGCTGTGACCCCACTGTGGTTTCACCTCCCTCAGCAACTATATACAGGACCACAGGACATTTCTCTTTCTCTTCCTGCATTTGTTTTTAAATAATAGAGACATTTTTAAAGAGCTGGAATTATCCTTTTAAAAAAAACAAAAAACAAACAAACAAAAAACAGTGAAGGCCTGTGAACGTTCCCAGCACAGCTTAAGGTCTAGCAAAGAAAGCCGAGGGGACACACACTGGCTGCCTCTTCTCAATTCGAGCCCCGCAGGATCTGAGCCCCTTCCCCTCTCCATAGGCATGATGGTTAATACTGAGCATCAGCTGGATCGGATTGAAGGATGCGAGGTGTGGTCCCTGGGTGTGTCTGAGAGGGTGTTGCCAAAGGAGATTAACATTTGAGTCAGTGGACTGGGAAAGGCAGACCCACCCTTAATCTAGGTGGGCACCATCTAATCGGCTGCCAGAACAGCCAGAATAAAAAGCAGGCAGAAGAACGTGAAAAGACTAGACTGGCTTAGCCTCCCAGCCTCCATCTTTCTCCCATGCTGGATGTTTCCTGCCCTCAAACATCAAACTCTAAGTTCTTCAGCTTTGGGACTCAGACTGGCTTCCCTGTTCCTCGGCTTGCAGAAGGCCTATTGTGGGACCTTGTGATTGTGTGAGTTAATACCTTTAGTAAACTCCCCTTTGTATATATCTATCCTATTAGTTCTGTCCCTCTAGAGAATCTTAATACAACAGATAAGCAGCAATGGCACCCTAGCTGGTCCCCATAACTTTGAGGTTACAGAGTCCTATGGCCGAGCTGGCCCAGCCCTCGTTCTATAGAACTCAGGGGGTGGCACTCCCACCCCAAGGGCCCCAAAAAGACAGACATCAGCTCCAGGCTGGCAGGCTGGAGAGGCAGGTGGGAAACTTGTGTTTGGTTTCCATTTTTCCTTTTAAGAGCTGTTCTCCCCTTCCTGCTCACTGGAGAACATGGTATTTGGGGGTCAAGAGGTTTCTCTTTTGAAATGCTTCCCAAAGCACTGAGCCTGGCCAGGTCGAGGGCTGGGGTATCCTGGCTCTAAGGGTTGAAACACTGCCATCCCTCACTGAGATGACGATGAGGTCTCAGGCTTTAACGGGGGAAGGCAGAGTAATTGCCTCTCTCTTTGGGAATAGCCACTGAAAACCAACACTAATAAAACTACCCCACATAAAGGGCTGTCCCCTGGCCAAGCAGGACACTCACCTGTGATCTCACCCAATCCTCACAGCAGCTTCTGCCTGGGGCGAGCCTTTCATACTCCCATTTCTCAGATGAGGAGCAGAGAGGAAGGGGCAGGCCACAGGCCACCAGCCAGGACTGAGCCCCAGCTGCCTGACTCTAAGGAAGTCTGCTAAACCAGTGGTTTCCAGGAGGAAATAACACATATGGAAGGACATCCACAGAGCTGAGCCATTCTCTTCCAACCAGCTAATGACGCTGTGCTGGCCGCCTCTCCTCCCTCCCTTTTACCCTCAACCACTCTTGCACTAGCCCCTGACAGTTCCAGCCAGTGTTACATCCCAGGCCCCTCCCGCTCCCCTAGCTGGTCACCCAGCCTTCCACCCCACTCCTCCTAGCACCACCCAGCCACTCTCAGCTCTGAGAAACAAGCCCGTTATATGGAAAGGTGGCAGAGGGCTGTGAACTTTCCCTAGGATTCCAGAACTATGGGGGCAGTAAGACCCACCCAGTTTCCTACTCCCCCCAGATGACCATGTATACTCTCTGGAAGCTTCCTGGGGCAGCCCTAACACGCCTCCGTCTCCCCACTTGCCCTAGGGTTACTTACCGAACCGGCCCATCATCATCCTGCAAACAAGAACACAGAGAGAGCCATGAGATGTGTCACTCAGAACGCAGTTTCACAACCAGCACATGGAAGATGAGGGACAGGGCCAGCCAGAAAGCTGGGCCCTCGCTGCCCAGGTAAAGGCCTACTGATAAGAATGCAAGTCACATTGTGCTACGTTCCAGCCCACTCTAATGATAAACGAGAGGTGCTTGTGTGGATTATTAACGTTTGTACAAAATCAGCAGCAAATCACCATCTCTATTTGCACATTAACCACTCTGTTAATGTTGTTTGGAGGGGAGGTACTTAAATCAGATAGTGGTTAATACGAAGATTTCAGCAGACAACAAGTCTTCCAGCAGCCATGGAATGCTCAAAACACAGGCTGGGCCAGGCACAGTGGCTCACGCCTGTAATCCCAGCACTCTGGGAGACAGAAGTGGGTCGATCACTTGAGGTCAAGAGTTCGAGACCAGCCTGGCCAAAATGGCGAAACCCCATCTCTGCTAAAAATGCAAAAATTAGCCGGGCGTGGTGGCAGGCAGCTGTAATCCCAGCTACTTGGGAGGCTGAGTCAGGAGAATCACTTGAACCCAGGAGGTAGAGGTTGCAGTGAGCAGAGATTGCACAAGTGCACTCCAGCCTGGGCAACAAGAGTGAAACTCTGTCTCAAAAAACAAACAAACAAAACAACAACAAAAAAATGCAAGACTGGAGACCAGCCTGGCCAAAGTGGCAAAACCTCCTCTAAGAAAAATACAAATAAATTAGCTGGGTGTCATGGCATGCGCTGTAGTCCCAGCTATTCGGGTGCTAAGGTGAGAGGATCGCTAGAGCCTGGGAGGTCAAGGCTGCACTGAGCTGGGATCGCACCACTGCACTCCAGCCTGGGCAATGGAGCAAGACCCTGTCTCAAATAAATAAACAAACAAACAAACACACAAGGTTGCAGGTTACTCATGTTTCCAGGAGTAAACACAATGTACTTGCAGGACTTTTGGAACTAAAGGATCCTGGGGAACCACAAGGCCGGGCCCTGATCTCAGGCAGGCGGCAGTGGAAGCAATGAGGGAGACGGGAGTGGTGAGCAGCTTCTCCTCAAAGATTCCCAGTGAGTGCACAGATCCTTTCCATGCACTGCCTTCCTGAGAGGCAGGAAAGTCTTTATTTTGTTCTCAAATTTCTCTAGGCTCAAGTCCTTTGGCTCCATCTTATTTAATAAGCACTTACTTGAGCACCTACCATGTGCAGGCTGTGCAGATACAGTAATTAATATCCCCTGGAGATAAACACTATGTGGCCCTGCCCTCAAGATGCCTGGGAGTGAGAGACCTGGCAAGCCAATATTTCAATGTTGGTCACATGTGTCCAGAGGCAACGGGAACTAACAGGAAGTCAAGCACTCCTGCCTGGCAGACAGGAGGGCTTCCTGGAAGGGGTGACCTCTTGAAAGAGAAAGGGGAACACTGAGACTGGATGGGAGGTGGCAATGCTGCCTTAGGAAACTGAAAGTGAATCTTTGGGCTGCTGGTTTTCAGCAGACATTCGATGATTCAAATGTTCCGTCAGAGCCTCTGCAGCCATGGGGAGGGGAAGGAACAGGAGACCAGGATGGGATAACCAGCCCTGAGGAGAACCCACTTGGGGCATCAGCCTGGAGAGGTGACCCAGCCTCTCCTCTATCCTGGCCCTGGCTGGCAGAGGGATGCTGATTCAGGCTAGAAAATCCCAACTTCCTTCCTCACTGCTCAGTGCTGTCTGGTATCTGATTGAGGTGGCTTCCACTGGAATCTCCCCTGCCCTGACTTTGGGGTGCTCCCCTCCTCCTGGAAATTCCCTTAGGGCCCTAAGGCACTTCCCACAAGCCCCTGTGCTGGACTGTGCATGCCTGTGGATGCATCCTTTCTCATCAGCAGGATGGGTCACCCTGGAGGAGAGGAACTGCACTCAGCCCACCTCTCAGTGTTTCTGTTGACCCAGCAGGGAGGCTGGCATGCAGCGGGCCCTCGGTGCCACTTACCAATGGTGAATAGCTGAGGCCATTCTCCCACCCACTTGCTCATTCTCTGTCTCTGGACCATTCTAGTCTTATGGCAGGGGCCCCAGCTCCTCCGTGCTATCCTCATATGGGACCCCCTCACCTAGAGGGGGACTCCTATCACAGCATGCCCACCACCCAACAATGTGCATAGGCCATTCCTGCACAAGGAGGCAGAGTCTGTTTCCTGCAGCTTGATCCAGGATGACCCGTGACTCACTTTGACTCACAGAATTGAGGATATAGGTATGGATGTCCAAGACAAGGCCTCAAGGGGCCTGCAGCTGCATTCTCACTCTCTCAGGACTCTGAGGGCACCCTGGGAAGATGCCCAGCTCTGTGAGGAGGGACCCAGAGGAGGCCAACACCAACCACCAGAGGTAGGGGGAGCCCATCTTGCCTCTCCAGCCCCCAACCAGCCTTCAGGTGTCTGCATCATATCAGCAACCCCAGGCGAGACTAGCTGAACAACCACCCAGCTGAGCCCAGCCTACACTGCTGACCCACAGAATTGTGAGCAGCAAATGAAACAGATGTTGTTTTAAGCCACTCGGCTTTGGGGGTGACTTGTTACACAACAATAAACAACTAAGACACCAGCCCAATCCCAGTTCCTCATGAGCAGCCCTTCTCCTACTGCTGAATAGGCAGAGCTGCTGCCAAAGGCCTACTGTGCTGGGCACAGAACCACATTCTCATCCTCCCCTCCTCCAGCTCTCCCTGTTCCCTTCACGGGCCTGGGGCAGACTTGGAGGCCTCTTCATGGGCCTCTGCACATGCGTCAGCCTGCACTCCACTGTCCCATCATCTTCCCTGACAGCTTGCAAGCCACGAGTGGTTTCCTGTGTCAGTTACGATTTTTGAAATACCATCCATGAATTCACAACACAGTAATTAATCACTCTGTGAACTTAGCTGATGGATTAGCTGAGACAATCAATTTTTAAATGTTCTCTTTCATCTGAAACAGGTTTAGTCAAGAGGCACAAATGCAGTGAATTCTAAAGATTCTTAGCAGGTTATCACAAGGAGTCCTTAAAACCACACACCATAGATACTGTTTGATTTGCTATTTTCAATAGATTTGAAGACTTTTAGACTTCTGAACACCTGCCCTCTGGCTTTCTCTAGGAGATAA
This sequence comes from Mandrillus leucophaeus, assembly GCF_000951045.1. Taxonomy (NCBI): domain Eukaryota; kingdom Metazoa; phylum Chordata; class Mammalia; order Primates; family Cercopithecidae; genus Mandrillus; species Mandrillus leucophaeus. The sequence continues at coordinate 1,777,222 of NW_012102698.1, read as the reverse complement.
GAGATGGCTTAGTAGTGTCTGTCAAAGGAAAGTTCTGGTTTAAACATGCAACTCTTGCCTCTGACGGTGCTAATGTAGATGGATAAATGAACTGAGACAATGGGTCTCTCTAATCATCCTGAACTCTCTCTGCCTGCCCCACCTTGCAATGTTCTTAAAGCTCACCTTTTAAGATAAGGAATGAAAAAATTCAAAGGCTGTGGAAAGTAACTCAGTTCTAATGTTAAAAACTCTGAAGAAAGTGTGCAGAGGGAGGAGAGCTGGGGTGGGAACCAGCATGAGAATCACATGCTACAGTGAAGGGGCGTGGAGCGGAAGCAGCCCCATGTGTGCCGGCATCCCTGGCTGAAGTGGCAGCCTGGGGCCCCGCTCACTCGGGGCAGCAGGGCCTGGAAGGGCAAGGCAGGGGTCCACTTACTCTGTGGTTGTGGTCAGCTCCTCCGAGATGTGGCTGGAATGCAGCAGGCCTTCCCGCTTCTGAAAACCCCAAAATAAACACACAAAATCAGGCAGTGGAGAGATGAGGAAGGACGCACTGACAGGGCAGATGAAGCTGTGGGGTCAGAGATCATCTTAGAAAACAGCAACAGGAGAAGGAGGGGTGGTATTGAACATGCATGCCAGGCCTGGGTGAGTACACAGCAGGGGACCCTGCGCAGGGTGCCTTTCAGTGGCCACAACCTGTCCCCATCCCCCTCCCACCCTCTGGTCTCCATGTGGCCCTGAGGGTTGGCATTTGTGTGGGTCTCAGGAGAAACACCCCAGGTCAGGTTTCCCCAAAGGGATCCTCTATGCTTTGCAGCCAGGAGAGGTGAGGCATGCAATTGGAAGGAACATAATTAACAGGGAATGTCCCCTGCAATCATGTGTGTACACAGGACTGAAGAGGGTGCCCCAAAGTTTGTATCTACCACAAATTTCAGAACATGATCTCATTTGGAAATAAGGGTCTTTGCAGATACTGGCTCAGACGAGGTCATCATGGATTATGGTGAGTCCCATCTTAATCCAATATGGCTCACGTTCTTATTAGAAGAGGAAATAGACACAGAAACAGACAGAGCGAAGAGGCCATATGATGACAGAGGCAGAGACTAGAGAGAAATGTGGCCACAAGCCAAGGACACCAAGGACTGATGGCCACCACCAGAAGCTGGAGGAGGCAGGAAGACCCCTCCCCTGGAGGAGGAGATGTGAAGGACATCCTACCCTGACAACGTCTTGATTTCAGACTTCTGGCCTCCATAATTGCGAGAGAATAAATGTCTGCTGTTTTAAGCCACCTGGTTTGTGGTACTTTGTTATGGCTGCCCTAGGAAACTGATACAGCATATGTCACACTTTTCCCAGAGCGTGGCAGGTATCAAAAAGCAATGATGGCCGGAGCAGTGGCTCACGGCTGTAATCCCAGCACTTTGGGAGGCCGAGGCAGGCAGATCACAAGGTCAAGAGATCGAGACCATCCTGGCCAACATGCTGAAACCCCGTTTCTACTAAAAATACAAAAATTAGCTGGGCGTGGTGGCGCGCGCCTGTAATCCCAGCTACTTGGGAGACTGAGGCAGGAGAATCGCTTGAACCCAGGAGGCGGAGGTTGCAGTGAGCTGAGATTGTGCCACTGCATCCAGCTTGGGTGACAGAGCGAGACTCTGTCTCAAAAAAAAAAAAAGTGATGGTGGTGAGGGAGGCATGGCAGTGGTGACAGCAGGGGTGGCAGCCCATCTGTCACGGGAGCTCCAGGTGGAGTCTGGGTGGCTGATCCAACCACCACTGAACCCCTCAAGGGACTGGGAACTCACTTCCCACTGGGCCAGCCCACAGGGGACACTATCAAGATCTGAGCTTCCATCCCTTTCCTGCGTTTGACCCCCAGGGAATACTCAGGGTTGGTGATTGTTATTGAACAACAGTGTGGGTGATGCTTATCCCGATTCTCAGGAGTGCCTGCCAAGGAAGGTCCAGAGACATTGTGTCCACCTAGTCACGGACCAAACGTGCCTGAGGCACCCACCGGGTGCTGGGCCCAGGTCTAGGATTGGAGACGTGAAGCTGGATGTTTTACAGGTTTGTAGTAAAATCTCGGTTTTATGGGGGAAACACTGCAGCTCAGCAAAAGCAAGTGATCAGCCTAAAGCCACGCGGCCAGGCAGTAAATAAGGCCCTTCCCTTCCTTCCTTCCAGCCTGGAAATGCCACATCCCTTACACCAACCACTCCATCTGGGGTTAGATAAGGGATCCGCTGAGCAAGCTCAGAGGCCAGGGGGCTGCAGAGAAGAAAGGCGGCGGCTCTAAGGTCTGGGGAGTAATGGCGCCCAGTTCGCAGGACCCCCTGCTCCCATTTCATTCTGCTTTGGTCATGATCCAAACAACACTTCTCTAACCCGTTATGGCAGGAAGCACCAGCAAGTGCTTGCCTGGTTCAAACTTTCTGCAAACCCCAAAGATTATCTTGGACTCAAGTGCAAGCCTGAAAGGAAATACTCTGGTTTCTGAGCCTGCACAGGGCTCCTGAGGCCCCGAGCTGACGTAGGTGGGCTCGGGAACCATATCCCCATGTGTCCTAGGGAAGCCTTTTCAGGCCGGCTGCCTGCGAACCAGTGGCCAAGACAAGGGGCCATAGGAATGGCCCCCCAGGTCCCAAGTCACCACCACCAGCCACAAACATCCTCCTTAGGAAGGAAACATGGAGACATGGCAGGTGGCCCTCGCCTGATGCCAGAGAGGAGCACTCCCGTCCAGTCAAGACTGAGCTCCCAGGGTAACAGAGGGGTCAGAATGCGTTCAGAAAACACAGTGGCAGCCAGGTCCTCCCGGACCACAGAGACCATGGGACCGAGAAGTTTAAAAACCAGAGGAAAGTGGAGCCGGATGTCTCAAGTAAAATAAACACGAAGGTATCCAAGGTTCCAAGCGTGACCTTAATTCTGGAAGCAGTGGTCGCCCCCGCAGACCCCAGGCGTGTGTTCCTCCTTTAGTGGCTCAGCAGCCTATGCCGAGTGCTTAGAGGATAGCAGGCGCTCAGTGCACGTTTACTGAGGGAAACTGCATACATGAACCCTAGGCAGCGACTGTCCACTTAAATGTAAGGGAAACAAAGCCAGGCATGGCTGCTCCCACCTATAATAATAGCACTTTGGGAGGCTGAGATGGGAGGATCACTTGAGCCCAGGACTTCGAGACCAGCCTGGGCAACATAGTGAGTCCCCGTCTCTACAAAAATTTAAAATTAGCCAGGCATGGTGGCATGTGCCTGTAGTCCTAGCTACGTGAGAGGCTGAGGTGGGAGGACTGCTTAAACCCAAGAGGCTGAGGCTGCAGTGAACCGTGACTGCACCATGGTACTCCAGCCTGGGTGACAGAGTGAAAACCTTTCTCAAAACATAAAATAAAATAAAAAATTAATGCAAGGGAAACAGCAAGAGAAAGGTAACTCTACTTCACCCTCTGTAAGAAGGACCTGGGTTCTGGTTCCATTTCTCCAAGTGAATCAAGAGAAATGAACCCAAAAAAAGAGATGACGGGGCATGATGAATAATCCACGGCGAATGCAAAGCGGCTTTAATTTGGGTGTCTGTTTCATCCCGCGGGGCCAACCTCCTCCAATGAGTAATAAGCACATTCAAGGGGATTGAATTCCAACCAGTTGGCTTTGGAGAGAAATGAATGTTCTTTTCAAAAATGTGGAAAATTAAACCTCAACACCCTCCTGCCTCTGCTTCTGCCTCTCATCAAATCAATGCCATTGTTCCCGTTCCAATCATTTATCTCGGAGCCAGGGTGAGACACACATTTTGTCAAAAGGGAAAAATAGAAGGTGGCCTCCTGGGGGGAAAAAAGGAGGGGGGGGGCAGGAAAACTGCAGGAGGAAGAAGACGTTGCCTCTCTGGCGGAGTTACGGGCAGGCCGACCGCTCGGTTATACTCACCCGCACGACCACCACCTGCACCGTTACATGCTCAGGAAGGCGGATGGGGGCCCGGAAGTGCATGGCCAGAGAGACCAGCAGGTGGAGGATGGCCACCAGGTTCTTCCCATGAATTGCTGCGGGAGGGAGGAGGAAAGGAGACACTTTAGATCAGGTGACACAGGAACCCGAGCCCACGTGCAGAAAGCAACAGAGACACAGCATCTAAATGAGACCCCAGCAAGGCTAGGACGGAGCAAAGTGTGGACAAGTAAAGAGAGCTGATGAGCAACCTGGTGAAGTCATTTCTGGTTTCAATGTCTCCTCTCTTGTTGGCCTAAGATGACTTGTGCAGACACTTTTAGAAGCACAATGGTTTTAAAAGCAATAAATTGGGCAGTGATGAGGGGAAGGAACAGGATAGTAAAATTAGCACAGAAGGGAAAAGATCACAGAAAGCAGGTCACGGCCACTTAACCATCACAAGGATGTGCGTTATGATCTCTGGCACTAAAAAAGGGCTCCCTCTACGCAACGAACCATCCCAACAAGGGTAGGCTGCCAAGGGCGGAGGCTGCTCTGGGGACATTAGCCATTCGCCCCTGCCTTGCCTGAGTCTGTCCTCTCTCCTCCTCAGCATGCAGACTCAGGTTTGGTCATCATCACCACTTCTCCTCCGCAGGGTTTTACAGTTTACAAGGCACCCGATTCCCCACCCATGGACCCAGCAACTCACGAGACAGCCTGGGTCTGCCCAAGGTCTCGATGCCAAGAAACCAGGTGCAGGGCCAGGCTCCACGGTCTCCTGCCCACCGCTGACAGCGCAGCTCACCAAAACACAGAGACCTCTGGCCCAGCACAGAGCGTCCTGAAGCCACGCCCTGATAGCCCTGCTTCAAGGGGAAGGAGGTGGGGAAGGAGTGGGCAGCACCGAGGAGAACTTTCTCCTGGTCTAGTCTTTCACCTTCTGGATTCATGTCTTGGCTGAAAATACCATGATGTCACATCTCCTAATGCCAGGGTCACAGGCAAACAGCCCACTAGGTGTTGCTGCCACTGGTATTTGGGGTTGAGTCCCAACAAGAACACCCCAAGGCTGCTTCTCTCTCGAAGTCCCTCTGAGCCACCCATCCACAAACATTGCCTCTCTTCTCTGCAGCGTGGGGAGGATGGAGAACCGTGGCCTGACCAGGTACCTTTTCTAGGAGCTCCCTAACCCTTCTCCTGTTCTTCTCCCCTGCAATGCCCTACCTCTTACGGCGCAGGGAGATGAACCCAATTCTAAGATGCAAGGCCAGATGGGATGATGATGAATGTGGATGACAAATGCGGATGACGAATGTCGAGAGGACAGGCTCCCTCCAGACACTCCCTCCCCCCGCGGCGTGGAACTCACAGTCCACGCTCCACCGGAGCGCCCAGCCGCGGGGCCGCAGCAGGTCATGGACTGCTTCCAACACCGTCTGCAGCTTCTGTTTCTGCCCTATTTCGGACTGTGTCACCTCAGCCACATTCAGCTTGCATCCTGCCAGTTTTTCTGCAATGAGAAGCACAAGAGGAGAGGGTCAGAAAAAGCTGGAAGGGCCAGGCATGGTGGCTCATGCCTGTAATCCCAGCACTTTGAGAGGCCGAGGTGGGTGAATCACTTCAGGCCAGGAGTTTGAGACCAGCCTGGCCAATATGGTGAAATCCCATCTCTACTAAAAATACAAAAATTAGCCAGGCATGGTGGTACATGCCTGTAATCCCAGCTACTCAGGAGGCTGAGGCAGGAGAAGTGCTTGAGCCCGGGAGGTGGAGGTTGCAGTGAGCCAAGATCACATCATTGCACCCAAGCCTGGGCAACCTGAGTGAGACCCTGCCTCAGAAAGAGAGAGAGAGAGAGAGAGAGAGAGAGAAAGGGAGGAAGGAGAGAGAGAGGAAGGAAGAAAGGAAGGTAGGAAGGAAGGGAGGGAGGGAGGGAGGGAAGGGAGAGAGAAAGAGAGAGGAAGGAAGGAAGGAAGGAAGGAAGGAAGGAAGGAAAGGGAGAGAGAAAGAGAGAGGAAGGAAGGAAGGAAGGAAGGAGGGAGAGAAAGAGAAGAAAAAGAAGAGAACAAAGGAAGGAAGGAAGGAAGGAAGGAAGGAAGGAAGGAAGGAGGGAAGGAAGGAAGGAAAAGAGAAAAGAGAGAGATGCTGAAGGAACTCAGAACCACCAGGACTGACCCTGGCCTCAAGGAGGTCCCTGAAGTGGGGCAAGTTACCACGTGGCCAAGGGGGCATCTTGAGATGTTGAACCATGGAACTCTGAGCTTTCAGGTCACTAATCTTCCTTAGAGAATGACTCCAGATTGAAAAGGGAAGAAGAGTTAAGGATAAAACTGTGGGTGTTACACTAGGGAACATTCTATGCATACACAATGGAAAAAAACATAATTCAAGATGCAATTGAGAGGCAAAGAGTTTACCTGGGAAGAACGAAAGAGGCGGTCAGGAGGTGAGAAGACCGTCCGTATGGGTCCCAGAAGGGAGACGACTGATAAAGATAATTTTTTAAAAGGTCTTAGAAGCTGCCTCTGCCTCCCCACACACCTGAGGCTCCCATTCTTGTTTCTCTAACATTCTGACACCACAATAGGAAGTTAGATTAGATATTCACAGAACTGGCGATGATTTTATTACCGAGAATGAACAGGAAGCAATCTGGAGGAGCACAGACAAGAACTGTCACATTTCGTCAAGATTCAATTACTGAGGCTGAGCTCCAGCCGAGCCTGCACTTCCTTCAATTTCCCTTTTGTTAGCAGTAGGTACTGGCAGGTGCCGGCCACCAGCGCCCCACCCCATGCCTGCTACAGGGCTACATGGCAGGAAGGACCCCCAGTTTCCCTGCTAGTCTTCGATTCTAAGACTCCAGTGTTTACCGACAGATCCCCACTGCAAAACAACAAAAGCGACGTCACAGAGCATCGTGAGATGGTTCACTGGGAGGGTGACAGCAAGCAGCACAGAGCCTTCAATACATAGCTGCCGTTGGTGACGCAGGCATTGACGGGCGATCATGAAAGCAATCAAACCCAGGCTGGTCACAAATGGGGTTTCTGTTTTGCAGGTGATTCCCAGCACAAAGTTCTGTTGAAAGCATTTTAGCCAGAGGCCCCTATGTCTTCAGTGTTATCTCCCCAGCAGCCTCCCCTCCCTCAATTAGAAAACAAACCGCTTTGGTATCCCTTTCAGGATAATAAAATTCTAGAGCAAGGCCTGCTGGGCTCGGAAAACCCCTTCAATCCTTCGTTTGTTGGCTCACAGATAGGGACTGAACACCTACTATGGGACAGGCACTATCCTAGGTGCTGGATATGGCACAGATAACAGAGGTTCCTAGTGGGGAGATAGACACTCGTAAATAACATCAGATTGAGCGGCAGTGACTGCAAGAGAAAAAACAAAGCAGCCCAACAAAACGCATCCTGCAGGGGAGTGGAAATGATTCCCGCTTATTCATCTTATTTCCCTCCATCTGGATCTAACAGTTCCTCGCTGAGTCATCCACAGCTGTCTGTCTGAATTTGCGCCCTGGAAGTAGAGAGCAAGTAGGTCCCACAGGTGTTCAACAACCACAGACAGGGCAGAGCAGGGCAGCTTGGAGAAGGAAGGAGAGAGAGGATTATACGGAACTGGGTGGTCTGAGAGCCTCACCCACCAGGGAGATGGGGAGCCTGACGCGCCCCCGTTGCACCTGCCACCATCCAGCCCCGCAGACTGAACATGGCCACGTCACCCAGGGTGGAGGAAGAGGAGTCGGCAGAGGAGCGGAGGACACTGGATTCATTTGCCTGGGCTGCTGCAACGAAGCATGCCACAGACCATGCGGCTTAAACAACGGAGATTTATGTCACAGCTCTGGAGGCCGGAAGTCCAAGATCAAGGCACCGGTAGGGTGGACCCATCTGAGGCCCCTCTCCCGGCTTGTAGACAGCTGCCGTCTTCTTCCTGTGTCCTCACTCGGTCTCCCTCTGTGCACGTCTGTGTCCCAATCTCCTCTTTTTATAGGAACCCTAGACATATTGGATTAGGGCCCACCCACTCGTATAGCCTCATTTTACCTTCATCACTTTTTTTTTTTTTTTTTGAGATGGAGTTTCACTCTCGTCACCCAGGCTGGAGTGCAATG
>NW_012102698.1:1766527-1769117 GCF_000951045.1 Mandrillus leucophaeus | reverse complement strand
TGAGATGGAGTTTCACTCTCGTCACCCAGGCTGGAGTGCAATGGCACCATCTCAGCACACTGCAACCTCCGCCTCCCAGGTTCAAGCGATTCTCCTGCCTTAGCCTCCCGAGTAGCTGGGATTACAGGTATGTGCCACCACGTCCAGGTAATTTTCGTATTTTTAGTAGAGGCAGGGTTTTGCCATGTTGATCAGGCTGGTCTCAAATTACTGACCTCAAGTGATCCACCCACCTCAGCCTCCCAAAGTGCTGGGATTACAGGTGTGAGCCACCATGCCTATCCTATTACCTCTATAAATACAGTCACGTTCCGAGGTTCAACCTGCAGGTCTGGCTGGTAGCAGGGACAGTGGGGGCCTGCCAGGCTACCCATCTCTCCTAGTGGGCGAAGCTCTCATACCTTGCAATGTGCCTGTATTTAAAGAGGCAATTAAGGTAAAATGAGGTCACATGGGTGGGCCCCACATGTAGGACTTGAACATAGGAATTTGGCGGTGGAAACAGCAGGCAATAGAGACCAAAGAGACTGGCCATGCCCGGGTGCTGCCTTAGGCTGGGTCTTGGGTGACTCCTGTGCAGCAGAGAATATGACACATGATCACCTGCATCATCAGACATCACTGTGCCCACTGGTGGGGGCTGCAGGAGCAGCTCAGGGCTCCATCGTGGCCAGGACTTCTATCTTCCTAGCACAGAAAGAGAGAAAGTTGGGGAGGATTCTCCCATGTAGCAGGTGACCCAGAGTGATGGCCACATGTGGGGTTGAGTACACATGTGAGGAAGAACCTCACCTTCACAAGGAGAGGGCGTGCCCATGAGTGAGCAGCAGGATGACAGTCAGGAGCTCCCGTAGCACGGGCACCTAACTCTGACCATATGCAGTCTACTTTGAGGGCTGCACTGCAAACACAGGGGAGCTACACCCCCAGAAACCTGGCATGTGGCAGAGTACCCAGGAGTTGCTTTCAGAATCTTCTCTCAAGAAGAGGGACTCAGCTGGGTGTAGTGGCTCATGCCTGTTATCCCTACACTTTGGGAGGCCAAGGTGGGGGGATCGTTTGAACCCAGTTCAAGACTAGCTTGGGCAACATGGCAAAACCCTGGCTCTACAGAAAATACAAAAATTATCTGGGCATGGTGGTATGCATCTGTGGTCCCATCTACCTGGGGAAACTGAGGTGGGAAGATCATCCAAGCCTAGGGGGTCAAGGCTGCAGTGAACTGTGATCACGCCACTGCACTCCAGCCTGGGCAACAGAGTGAGACACTATCTCAAGAGAAAAAAAAAAAAAAAGAAGAGGGACTCCTCTGGGGTCCTGCTGGTTCACTCTGGGTAATTTCTACACGGCCAAACTAGAGGTCTGTTCTCTTTCCTCGTCTCACTCCCTCTCACCTCCTAGAAACACCTCCTTTACCCCTCCCAAATGCAACACTCCTCTGGCTCCCCCTCCCTTGTGACTGACCCCTATCAGACTCCTTTGCCAGAACTTCCTCTTCCTGACCACTAATGGCTGACAGCCCAGGCCCAGTCCTCAGACCTCTTCTCTACTCCAGATGCACAGAAGTTGGCTTTGACCTTGGTATTTAGCTAAAATCTCCTATTTGGTTTGGGTTTCTGCCCTTGGAAAGCCAAAGAGCTGAATGCCTACATCGGTGTCATTCCTGGCATCCTGGAGCTCAAGGATCAGGTGATCACATCAGTACTATCACATCAAGAGTATATCACATCAATAGTATATTATGTCTTTTCAGTGTAACAACATTCACAAAACCAGACAAGACATTCTGATGCTCTGTTACTATCTGAATATACTCATCCATTGTTCTTTTTTTCAATTAAAAAAAAAGTGCTATTAATATGTCAAACCACTTGACACTCAGAGATTTTAGAATTGCCTTCTCAAGTGCTTATGCCATTATTCAAACAAGATGGAACAGCAGCTACTCCACAAGAAAAAGGCTGCTTGAGCCAAAGGAAGCCTCATGTTATACTTTATGGATAACACAACTGAGGTAGCAGGACTCATGGACAATCACAGCAACTCCAGAGTAAGTGCTGCATTTACCAGCGCTAACTGAAGAGGGAACCAAAAGGATGTGTCTTGAGAGGGGAGGATGCGGCTTTAAAGATGCCCCTGTAATTCTACTCCATAGAAGGCACTGGCATGGTTTACAGGCAACCATGGCTGAGATGCAGATGCAAATTCAGAGCCTGTCCTGAGATTCTGAGGGCCAGTTCCATAGTCAGGCTGCCAGATACAAGGCTTGCAGACATACTGTTTCAACTCATTGGGTGGAGAAGCCACAGGTGCAGGCAAAAGAATCAGAAATAAAAAATGAAAGTGAACACAACATTCAAGTTTGCTTCTGAAAATATTAGAAAGTATCTGCTTCAGGCAGGGAGCAAAGTACCAATTGGAGGGACTGCTTCAACAGAGGGCCAACACCAGCAACAGCCAAATCTTCACATCCAAGATCTCCAGGACGGCCCACAGGGAGACCCTTCCACCAGGATGGGGCTTGTCTGTGGGAGTGACCCTCCAGGACGGCCCATGGGAGACCCTTCCACCAGGATGGGGCTTGTCTGTG
>NW_012102698.1:1765019-1765777 GCF_000951045.1 Mandrillus leucophaeus | reverse complement strand
CTGTAAACCCCACACTTTGGGAGGCCGAGGTGAGTGGATTGCCTGAGCCCAGGAGTTCAAGACCAGCCTGGGCAACATGGCAAAGCCTTATACCTACAAAAAATACAAAAAATTAGTCAGGCATGGTGGCATGCACCTGTACTCCCAGCTACTCAGGCGGCTAAGGTGGAAGAATCACCTGAGCCCAGGAAGTGGATGCTGCAGTGAGCCGTGATTGTACCACCGCACTCCAGGTCAGCCAATGGAGTGAGACCCTGTCTCAAAAAGAAAAGGAGCTGCAGCAACCACAGCCTCACTCCCTTCCTCTCTCTCCCTCTCGAAATTATGCATCTCAAAGGCACAGTTCTCTGCCCCTGAACCCTTCCTGATCAGGATGTTACCCCCACCACTGTGCTAAAACGGCTTTCATCTGGGCCACCAATGACCCATCAGGTGCCAAATCTAATGGTCAATACATTTGAGTGATGCAGAGAAATTGGACTGTTGCAGGAGCAAGGGAGCCATTTTTTAATGGAAATATTACATCATGTCTACACACTGAACAGTCCAGGGAAGACAGAAAGTGGCTACAGGAAAGATCAACCAAGGCACAACAGACCTCGGAAGCCCAGAGGTGAGAGGTGAAGCCTCTCCGAGTTTGATAATTCCTTCCTCTACAGTGGCTCATGCCTGTAAACCCCACACTTTGGGAGGCCGAGGTGAGTGGATTGCCTGAGCCCAGGAGTTCAAGACCAGCCTGGGCAACATGGCAAAGCCTT
>NW_012102698.1:1749717-1759839 GCF_000951045.1 Mandrillus leucophaeus | reverse complement strand
GGATGGGGCTTGTCTGTGGGAGTGACCCTCCAGGACGGCCCATGGGAGACCCTTCCACCAGGATGGGGCTTGTCTGTGGGAGTGACCCTCCAGGATGGCCCACGGGGTGACCCTTCCACCAGGATGAGGCTTGTCTGTGCAGTCCATCAAAGCAGGGAGGTTGAGCAGAAAAGCAAAACCCCAGACAGAGGATCTGCTGACCCCACCAATGCTGGGGATGACATGGGTAGAATCTCTTGCTGACCTTGAAGAGGTATGCTATCCCACGTACAAGGGGACACTGAGTTCTTGAGGCCACTGTCATAGGCATTTGGGGACCCTGAAAACATATCAGAGCTCTATGAGAACCGAAAGACTGTTCAGCAAATAGCTGATCCCTTCCAGAGTTTGTGGATGGCACTGAGGACCAAAAATCCAAACAATACTCATTTATCTGTCCCTGTTTCATTTCCCACAAGAGGATCCCACAATCTTTATAGGTAATGAAACTGCAGGAATTTTTTCATTGACTTAATCAACAAATGTTTATCATGCGTCAGTCACCCAGGGGACTTGGGGTGGATGGGGTACCCAGCAGGGAGTCAGACACTCCTTATTTCTGCTCTTGGCATTTATTTATCTGTTTAAAAAACAACAGTAATATCAACTCCTGCTTATTGATGACAGACCTGTGCCAGGCACTGTGCCTGGGGCTCCACACACGTAATTTCAGCAGGCAGCTTGGATGGTTTCCAGTGGACAGACATGAAAAGGAGCTACTATGGCCAGGCACAGTGGCTCATGTCTGTAAACCCCACACTTTGGGAGGCCGAGGTGAGTGGATTGCCTGAGCCCAGGAGTTCAAGACCAGCCTGGGCAACATGGCAAAGCCTTATACCTACAAAAAATACAAAAAATTAGTCAGGCATGGTGGCATGCACCTGTACTCCCAGCTACTCAGGCGGCTAAGGTGGAAGAATCACCTGAGCCCAGGAAGTGGATGCTGCAGTGAGCCGTGATTGTACCACCGCACTCCAGGTCAGCCAATGGAGTGAGACCCTGTCTCAAAAAGAAAAGGAGCTGCAGCAACCACAGCCTCACTCCCTTCCTCTCTCTCCCTCTCGAAATTATGCATCTCAAAGGCACAGTTCTCTGCCCCTGAACCCTTCCTGATCAGGATGTTACCCCCACCACTGTGCTAAAACGGCTTTCATCTGGGCCACCAATGACCCATCAGGTGCCAAATCTAATGGTCAATACATTTGAGTGATGCAGAGAAATTGGACTGTTGCAGGAGCAAGGGAGCCATTTTTTAATGGAAATATTACATCATGTCTACACACTGAACAGTCCAGGGAAGACAGAAAGTGGCTACAGGAAAGATCAACCAAGGCACAACAGACCTCGGAAGCCCAGAGGTGAGAGGTGAAGCCTCTCCGAGTTTGATAATTCCTTCCTCTACAGTGGCTCATGCCTGTAAACCCCACACTTTGGGAGGCCGAGGTGAGTGGATTGCCTGAGCCCAGGAGTTCAAGACCAGCCTGGGCAACATGGCAAAGCCTTGTACCTACAAGCTGACGCTCAAGGAAGCAACTCATTACACTTGAGGTCAACAATTCTAGTTTCTTCAACATCTGAACGAGGATATTCCCACAATATTATTGGTGAAAGAAAAACACTAGAAATGACAAAAATGCCCCACATAGAAGACTGGGTGAGTAAACTAAGGAACATCCACACAGTGGGGTACAATGCAGCCGTAAAGAAAAAGAAAAGTGGTCTCCACATGGAAGGCTTCCTAGAACATATCACTAAGTGAAACAAGCAAGGTGTGTAAAAGAATGTATAAAATATACCACCTTTTATGCAAGGAACAAAAGGGAAATGAGTAGTTGTGTGTATGGACATTTTTGTAAAAAAATATAAGAAGTATAAAATCAGAATCCATTGAAAATTGTTACCTGGTAGTGTAGAGGTGGAAGAGAAAGCAGTGAGATCTCTCTCTCTCTCTCTCGAGACAGGGTCTCACTCTGTTGCCTAGGCTGGAATGCAGTGGTACAATCATGGCTCACTTCAGCTTCAACTTCCCAGGCTCAAGTGATCCTCCTGCCTCAGCCTCCTGAGCAGTTGGGAATACAGGTGCACATCACCACGTCTGGTAATTTGTAGAGACGAGGTCCCACTATGTTGCCCAGGCTTGTCTCAAACTCTTGGGCTCAAGTGATCCTCCTGGCTCAGCCCCTCAAGGTGCTGGGATGATAGGCTGAGCCACCACACCTGGCTAAGACCTTTCAAGGTATGTCATTTTCATAGTTTTGACTTGTGAAGCATGTAAATGCTTTACATTTTTAAAAGTAATATTAAATAAAATTAAGTGTAAACATATGCCAGGCACTGTGAGAACCCACTATGAGTCTGAGAATTCCTCTCATTCATCATCTGCGAACTCTGCTCTTCCGTTCTTTGCCTAGAAACTCCTGCTTGTTCTCCTGCGTGAGCTGCAAGGCTGCCCCGCCCCCCAGGCCAGGCCAAGGTCCTCTCCTCAGAACCTGCGGCATCTCCGAAGGCCCTCATCACAACCAATCTGAACAGTAACTGTAACTATTTGAAAATATTTGTCTTTTCAGACAGACTGTAAGATCCTGAGGACAGGGGCCACGTCTGTTTCAAAGATCACTGTATCCGTGGCACCCAGCACTCGGGACGCATCGAACATCTGATGAATAAATAACCGGTTTGTCTGGCCATCAATCCATGTGTCAGTCAGTCCCGGGAAGATCACTAACCTGCCCTCGCCCAGCAAACGCGACACTAGAGCCCGCCCCTGGTGAGGGAACGTGAGCTATCACGTATTTGGTGACACATTCACTCACAGAATATCGCTGGGGACCCGCTTCCCTCCCGCTGCCTCCCATCCTGAGCTGAAGGAGCTCAAGCTGAAAGCGGGTGGCAGGGACACAAAGTGGGTCTGAGCCCCAACAGAATGGGAGCCGCAGGCAGTTCTGGAAGCTGTCCCCAACCTGCTGCCGCCCCGTGGCTGGGTGTTCTGTAGAAACGGCAAGGAGAGAGAGGGCCCTGAAGCCACAGCCCAGGGCCTGAGGGCACCACCTGGGAAGGGCACACTGCAGCTTCTGGTGTCCTCCTAGGACCTGTGGACCATGTCACTATGCAGAGAATCCTGGCCCAGCCCAGGGCTGCTACAGGGAGATGGGGGTGGGACAGAGTTGTCCCTGCTGTGGACTCACCCAAGAGCTTCTGCAGCACCTGGCCGTCGTACAGGTCTTCCTCCAGCTGCTTCACAATGATCCTCTCCTCCACCAGCACGTCGTTAATCCAGTCGAGGAGGACCTGCAGGAGACGCAGGCGTTACGGCCTTACTCCGCCAGTGCTACGGGGATGAGGCAGTGACCAGGGAAAGTGCAGACACAGAGACTGCACAGATCTGCAGCCACCAACAGGACCAGAGGAAGCACAGGGACAGAGGATGCACAGCTCTGGGACCACCACCAGGACCAGAGCAAGCCCAGGGACAGAGGGTGCCCAGCTCTGGGACCACCACCAGGACCAGAGCAAGCCCAGGGACAGAGCGTGTCCAGCTCTGGGACCACCACCAGGACCAGAGCAAGCTCAGGGACAGAGGATGCACAGCTCTGGGGCCACCACCAAGTCGAGTTAGCACAAGGACAGCGGCTGTACAACGCTGCAGCCACTAGGACCAGAGCATTTGGTGTTCACCTTGGTATGGGTGGGGGGCCAAATGATTCAGTACTGGTAATACTGCACTCTCCTCACCCCAAGACAGTCAAGGTGACCTACAAGATGTTCATTCCTCTCTGGTCACCCTAAGCCTCAACCCACCCTAACCCAGGACAACAAAGGGGATTTATGCATCATTACTGACAGGCTTGGTGCGCCCACCCTCAGCTGCATTTTGTATACACCCTTATTGAGACAGAATTCTCACTCCACACAATTCATCCTTTAAAAGTGTGTGATTCGATGGCTTTTAGGATATTCACAAAATTGTGCAACCATCACCATGATCCATTTAGAACATTTTCAACCCTCCAAAGAAACCAATGCCCATTAGCAGCCACTCTCCCTGTCTCCCTCCCACACCCCCTCATAGCCATGAATCTACTTCCCCTCCCCATGGATTTGGCTTTCTGGACATTTCATATAAATAGGAGCAGATGATGTGTGCCCTTTCGCGTCTGGCTTCTATCACTGAGCGTGTTTTTGAGGTTCATCCATGTTACAGCATGTTTCCGTCCTTCTTTCGTGCCTATGCTGAATCATATTCCATCTCACGGGGGACCACATTTTGTTTCTCCATCCCTTGGTTGATGGTTATTTCGGTTATCACCCCTTTTTTTTAGGTACCGTGAGTGGTGCTGATATGAACGTTCAGGTACAAATCTCTTTGTGGATGTGAGTTTCATTTTTCCAGGCCAGCCTTCCTCTTAAGCCTTTTCGCAACAGATTTTCTATTCAGTTCACTGGGTGATACGCTTTAGAAGAAGATTGCTTCCATTGTGAAAGTAACTATGGAAAGACAGGACTCCCGCCGAACACAATTCCACCTGGTCAATCCTGCTTCCAACATGTCTATTCCACGAAATAAAACGGACTCGATCAATGGCACGAAGTGCATGATTTTCCTGTGCAAGGGAAACTAACGCAATGATCTAATTGGTCCCAGTAACCTCTCGGAAATGGGAGTTTATGGCCCCTCTCAGAGATGAACAAAAGGACACAAGTCCAGAATACACCGTCCCCTGTCACTCAGAAACAGCTGCAACCTGCGACACTGGCCACAAGGCAAATTTCTGTGAAGCACACTCTATTTTCCCAGTAACACAAAAATATCAAACCTGACACACAAGCCCACAAGGAACAGAGGTAAAAATAAATTAAAGGGCAGTTTGCAGGGAGAGGTGCATGGCCCTGTGGCATTCTGGTCTTGTCAGCGCCACCTCTGAAGGTCAGGGGCACAGCACCAGACACCCTGTTTCCCCCCTGGGCCATCTCTGCGAGGCGGCTGGCAGGGCAAGGGAGAACACTGGCCTGGGAGTCCCAGGGATGCACCTGAACCCCCTCAGTTCCCAAGGAGCTGCCTCCCCCGACCCCCCATGGCCCACAGACCCTCCACACTCACTGGCTTCCTGCCCTCCTCTTTCACCCTCTGCAGACTCCCTTGGGGGATCCTCCCTGACTCCCCCAACCCTCACAGGGCGCGTTCCTGAGGGCCCTGAACAGTTCCCCTTCTCCGTCCCCACTCTCTTCTGAGGCTGGTTTATGCCCTCCTGCAACTTCCAGCGCTGTCCCTAACCCAGGACCCCCTAAGCACAGGGCCCACCTCCCCATGCTCCTCCCACGGGAGGGTGGGGGGTTCCGTGAGTGTCTCTAACAGGACTCGCCACACCCCAGGCGTGCTCCTTTCCAGGGAAGGCAGGCAGGAAAGCAGGAAGGTAGGAAGGCAGGAAGGCAGGTAGGCAGGACATCTGAGGAAAGAGCACTGGAGGCAGAGGGGACAGCCAGGAGGAGCCCTGCCAGTGAGCTAAGCACGGGGGACTAACAGTGACAGGAATAGGGGGAGGGGGATAGGGCCGACCCTGGACTCTCCCCCAGGCTGTGAGGGGAGGGGGCCGTGAAACCGCTCGGGTCAGGGTATTCGCCCCAGACCAAGAGACCTGGAGTGCCACCCAGGGTGGCACTTGAAGACTGACCCAGCCACTGACCCCGAGCTAACTCCCCCAGCCACAGAACCCAGGCCCCTGCGTCTATGCCCCGCCCCCCAGGAACTTGCTCTGGCCATTTAGTGAGATTTTATGGGTTTGTTTTGTTGTTTGTTTGTTTTCAAAGTGTGTCATCTAACTTTGAGAGGGAACACTAAGTTTACAGACACACGGAGCAGCAATCCTAACTACGCTTTTTGGTCTTCGAAGCCCTCCTCTGCCTGCTTCCACTCTGCCACCCTGATTTCCACCATGGGTTCCCCATGATCCTCCCAGCTCCCCGGCTGACCTCCTTCCCACAGGCAGCCTCCCAAGCCACAGACCTCTTCCCTCCACCAACCACTCAGCCCTTGACAGCCAGGTAAGGCCAGCGACAGTGCCTCTTCCACCTCCTCAGACCACCCAGCAAACCCTAAGCCCGAGAGATGCCGCAAATACTAGATAAGTGACTACTCGTCATATTCTGCGTGTCTTTTATAATTTTTGGCTAATGGCTTTAAAATGGGTTTGCCTGGCGCAGAGGCTCACACCTGCAATCCTAGCACTTTGGGAGGCTGAAGCGGGAGGATTGTTTGAGCCCAGGAGTTTGAGACTATCCTGGGCAACAAAGTGAGACTCTGTCTTTACAAAAAAAAAATATTTAAATTAGCCAGGTGTGGCAGTGCACACCTGTTGTCCCAGCTACTCGGGGGTCTGAGGCAGAAGGATTGCTTGAGCCTGGGAGGAAGCTGCAGTGAGCTGTGATGGGGACGCTGCACTCCAGCCCGGGTGACAGAGCAAGACCCTGTCTCAAAAAAAAAAAAAGGTTTTACAGGCAGAATTTTAAAACACCCCCTAAAATCCTGACTCACTGGTGCACACGCCTGTGTAAATACAGCATGGCATGAATACGTAGGGTCTGCATTAAGACCCAGCTCCACCAGCGTTTTAGCTGTGTGACCTTGAGTCACTCACTTAACCTCTCTGGACCTCAGAGTCTTCATTCAGAAAGGAAAATAAGTCAACCCCTAGCCCTGTGCACAGTATATGACCCAGTAACTCCAGCTCTAATTTCTCCCAAGGTACTAAGCCAAATGTGGCCCCAGACGCTTACTAGCTCTGGAATGATTCCACATTTGTATAAGAAAAATGAAAAACACAGAGAAGTCTGAAGAGACACACACGAAAAAAAGAAAACCGGCCCTGGTTCTGGTGGATTTTTCTGTCTTCCAGGTTTTCAGCAGCATATATTACTTTGGCAGTTCCGAAAGATAATAAGCATCATTTTTACAAATTAATCACTCTCCAGATGGCTTCTCAAGAACTTGACAAGTAGGTCTTAAATGCATATAGAGGCCGGGCGCGGTGGCTCACGCCTGTAATCCCAACACTTTGGGAGGCCGAGGCTGGTGGATCACTTGAAGTCTGGAGATTGAGACCAGCCTGGCCCACACCGTGAAACCCCGTCTCTACTAAAAATACAAAAGTTAGCTGGGCGTGGTGGTGGGTGCCTGTAATTCCAGCTACTCTAGAGGCTGAGGCAGGAGAATCGCTGGAACCTGGGAGGCAGCAGTTGCAGTGAGCCAAGATCACTCCAGCCTGGGCAACAGAGCAAGACTCCATCTAAAAATAATGATGATGATGATAATAATAATAATAATAATAATAATAAAATGCACATGTAAATTCAAGGGACTCCAGGATTGCCAAAACAATCTGTAAAAGATGAACAAAACTGGAGGACCCCACTCCACCATTCCAAACCTGACTACAAAGCTCCAGTCATCAAAACTGTGGGACTGACATTGAGGTAGACACAGACCCATGGAACAGAAAGAGGCGTCCAAGATAAATCTCACATCACAGTCAACTGATATTAACAAGGATACCAGGACAATTCAGTGGGGAGAAGATAGTCCTGTTTCCTGCCTCAGCCTTCTTCGGAGCATGCAGGCCACGTGATCTCATTTTCACTCATCAGGTCTGTCTTCCCAGCTGGCCTGGCAGCTCCTCCCAGGCAGGGCCTGTGTTTTGTTCAATGTCATATTCCCCGTGGCTAAAGCAGGCACAGACCCACAGAAGGGGCTCAAACCGCAGAACCATCTATGGACTTCCTAGAAAGGTCTCCTAGGCACGCAGACATTTGGTTCCAGAGGCTGCCGTGCTCAGAGCTCAGTCTTGTTAGGAAATATACAAGAGACAATGTTGCTGCTATACAGAAAACTGAAAAAAGAAAAAAAAAAATCGCATCTGGATCTCGAACCCGGTCCAAGATCAAACCTAAAAATAACAAACAGAAAGATTAAAATCAAATTCCACGCAGCAGGCCACGGCAGTCTGCTCTGGGAAGCAAAAACCGTTCACAGCCCAGTTCCACCGCCACCCCGAGGAGGTACAACTTATTCCTGGATACCACAGCTCATGCTGCCGCTGTACTTCCCAGGCCATCCATCTTAATCCGCTGTGTCACAAAAGACTTTTTAAAGATAGCGCTAGTCATTATTTTTAGGGACGCACTCACTTGCCAACCCCGAATCCTGCGGGCACATGTCTAGGATGTGCATTAATTGTGCTCGTGCACACCACTCCATCACGCACGTCTTACGAGATTTTGCTTTAGCCAGAATTAAAAAAAAAAAAAAAAATACTTTTCCTTTAGATCCTTCTGAATTATAATCAGAATCTGCAGCCTGTCTCCCCCAGAGCTATGACAGTTACGTTTTAATTACTTCCAAAAAGAGTCGGACGAGGGCTGATTGCAACAGGCAGGGGGAGACGCGGCCTGGTGGGGCCCAGGGGGCACGGGAGGGCACCTCTGTGTGGCTCCAACAGCACTAATTTCTGCCCAGAGGATGGTTTTCATGCAGCTGATTTTCTTCACAGAGACAAAGGGAGGAAGAAAACAGAACTTAAAGATCGGGAAGGGTCTTGTCCAATCAACCGGGGAATGAGATGTGGAATCTGCTCTTGGGGGGAGACGCACCCCCAGATGAGATGTAGTCAGCCTGCTTTCAACCAGTCTGCTTAAGGAGTTCTGTGTGGTTTTTTCCTGACACCCAACGTGTCATTCCAACAGCAACTCTCTGCTTATCTGATACCAACAGGGTGTCCTACGATTCAATCTGATTCTAACACCAACTACCTGGAGTTGACCCCACAGGCTAAGAGCTCAGTCCCACCAAACGGACTTCATTTCAGACACCAGCTGCAGATGGGGCTACCAGGCTCCTCTTCCCGCTGATTACAAATCAGGGCTCCTCACCTCAGGTTCAGTGATTTGCCAGAATGCACAGAGCTCAGAAAAGCATTTTACTTAGGATTACCAACTTACTATAAAGGTTAGAACTCAGGCACAGCGGGCCCGGCGCGGTGGCTCATGCCTGTAATCCCAGTACTTTGGGAGGCTGAGGCAGGCAGATTGCCTGAGCTCAGGAGTTTGCAACCATCCAGGGCAATACGGTGAAACCCCATCTCTACTAAAACACAAAAAAATTAGCCAGGCTTGGTGGCGAGCGCCTGTAATCCCAGCTACTTGGAAGGCTGAGGCAGGAGAATCACTTGAACCTGGGAGGCAGAGGTTGCAGTGAGCTGAGATCGCACCACTGCACTGTAGCCTGGCCTGTGTGAGACTCCATCTCAAAAAAAAAAAAAAAAAAGAACTCAGGGACAGCGTAATTAACAGGAAACGCTTCACGGGACAGCGTTTTCGGGGAGGGGAGGGGCTTCCATGCCCTCTCCCTGCATGTCCCCCTCCCAGCACCTCCATGGGTGTTCCCCAGCGCTGAAGCTCTCTGAATCCCACTGTTGATGGATTTTGTGGAGGATTCATTATGTAGGTGACTGATTACATCATTGGCTACTGGCGATTTGATTCACTCTCCAGCCCCTCTCCACCCCTCCCAGAGGCTGGGGGTGGGCAGGACTGACAGCCCCACCCCTCTAATCCTGTGCTTGGTTACTCTGGGGCCGGCCCCCACCCTGAGTCACCTCATTAGCATAAACCCAAGTCTCATTATGAAAAACAAAAGACGTTCCTATCACTCAGGAAATCGCAAAGGTTTTAGGTGCTGTGTGCTAGGAATCTGCTTTAGGACCTGGAGGCTAAGGCCAGGTCTAGGTTTCTCCTTATATCGCAACTGTATAGGTTTCCCTTGGCTATTCATTCTGGAAAGCATAAGAATAGCCACCCCTCACCCCCGCATTTTTTTTTTTTTTGGGATGGAGTCTGGCTCTGTTGCCCAGGCTGGAGTGCAGCCGCGCAATCTCGGCTCACCGCAAGCTCCGCCTCCCGGGTTCACATCATTCTCCTGTCTCAGCCTTCTGAGTAGCTGGGACTACAGGTGCCCGCCACCATGCCCGGCTAATTTTTTGTATCTTAGTAGAGACGGGGTTTCACCATGTTAGCCAGGATGGTCTCGATCTCCTG
>NW_012102698.1:1737837-1749667 GCF_000951045.1 Mandrillus leucophaeus | reverse complement strand
GGCTAATTTTTTGTATTTTTAGTAGAGACAAGGTTTCACCATGTTAGCCAGGATGGTCTCGATCTCCTGACCTCATGATCCGCCCGCCTCAGCCTCCCAAAGTGCTGGGATTACAGGCGTGAGCCACCGTGCCCCGTGGCCCCTCCCGCTTTTAAGAATCACTAAAAATTTAAAGTATCTCATCTATAAACCTCTAGTTGCCTGGGCAGCAGTCACTGTATACCCATAAGTAATTCAGGTCGCTGCTGGAGAAGGTTAGAGAAAATACACAAGAAGAAACACCAGCAAAGATGACTTTCAGGTAAGTCTTCCAGGCTCCTGCACCCACTTCCAAACTGGCACTGCCCGTCTGTCCATTCACCTCCCTCCTGGGCTGCCCTGTTCACGCTCATGTTCCCAGCACTGCTCTGACAGTGCTAACGGGTGATCAAGTATATGATCTAACATTATCCTGACAATGACACTTTGAGGTTGTCAGGTTGCTGCTATTAGCCTCCCACTTTAATCTGAGTTGGGATTTGAATCCAGGAAGCTGACCCCAGAGCCGACCTTCACCCCTTAACAGTATAATACATGAGTATAATCAATGCTCAGAGACAAGTTTTGAATGACTGGCCTCATTCTCAGTGCCTGGCTTAGTCAGAGCTAAGGATTTTTTAAAACAGGAGCAGAGGGTAGCTCATAATATTTTATACTGCGACAGTCCCAAGGCAGCGGAGGTCAGACGGGGTATCTACAGGAGAAGACAGGACAGGCAATCAAGACAAGAGGAGAAAAAGTGCAGATGACAGAGAACAGAGAAAGAGAAAACAAGAGGGCCAGCCAGGCATCCTTGGAAATGTCCCCCGTTTCCAAGAGGGACATTCAAGACTGCAATGTGGCCACAAGCAATGGCCATACCACCATATCCAGCGGGTCGGGATGTCGGCCAGACCTGTCTGTTCCCTGACCTGCTCAGACCTGCATACGGTCCGTGCTTTGCACTAACAACGTCTGCTTCAGGACCGAATGCCTCCGAGGAACCACTGGGAGGTGGCCTCTACTAAGGCCTACTTAGATGTAATCCACTAGCATTAGATTATTACAGTCCACAGCACACAAAGGATGCTCTGGAAAGCAGAGAGAATCATGCAGGTAATGTGGATGGAGGTGTTCTGTCTGCACCATCCAGACTGGCCATCTCCTCCCAAGGCGAGCAGCTGGGACCACCTACATCAGCATCCAATCCAGAGGTTTACCCCAACCCTCACCTCCTCTTCCCAGAGCCTGCTCCCTGCCATCTCACAGGTTTGGGGTGGAGCAAAAAAACCACAACTGGCTGGCACAGTGGTTCATGTCTGTAATCCCAGCATTTTGGGAGGCCAAGGCAGGCAGTTCACTTGAGGTCAGGAGTTTGAGACCAGCCTGGCCAACATGGTGAAGCCCTCTCTCTACTAAAAATACAAAAAATTAGCTGGGCATCATGGTGCATGTGTATAATCCCATCTACTTGGGAGGCTGAGGCAGGAGACTCACTTGAGCCTGGGAGGCAGAGGTTGCAGTAAGCTGAGATCGTGCCACTGCACTCCAGCCTAGGTGATAGAGTAATAGAGTAAGACCCTATCTCAAAACAACAACACAAAACAACAGCAACAACAACAACAAAAAGCAACCACGTCTGTCTTGTCTCTAAGTCGCATGCCATCTTGGGAGATCCTGGTGTGAACCTCATGTTGGTGCTGCTGACACAAACCCCATCAGTTCTCTCACTGTCTGTCAAGGATGAATTAGCTCTGTGTGTGCGGCAGGACTCCAGCCCTGGAGATTCAGCAGGCCAGAGAACGGTCACGGTCCCTCACAGCATAAGATTACATTCTAGGGGAGGAGAAAGACCAAAAACAAACTAGTAAGTAGGACATGACTCCAGGCAGGAGCAAGCCCAGCAAAGAAAAAGTAATTGGGGTTAGGAGGAGAGTGATGGAGTGACGGGGGCAGGAAATACGTCTCCAAGGAAGAAGCATTGAAAGAAAACTGAAAGAAGTGGAGAAGACAGCTCCAGACATGCGCCTTTGAAAGTCCGAAGACCAGGTATGTGATAATGAACCTAACGTTGCTCACAGAGAAGTTGGGCCTGTGCCCTCGGCCCCTGGGAGGTGATCTTCTAAGCCCCAGAATGCCTTGCCAGATAAAGTACCTCTGCTTACCTGGGGGCCTCAGGCCAGCCAGGGAGTAACTGTGTGATTCAGGGAGGGGCTTTGGGTCGCACTGCATCGGCCAGCTGCTGGAGGGGCTGGAGACAGATGAGCCATGTGGACAGTCAGCCACACCCATGCAAGGGAGCCCCAGCAGAAACTCTGGACACGGAGGCTCAGATGACTCTCCCGGCTGGCAATACCGCATGCGCATTGTCCCACATCACCAGGAGAGTAACGCTGCCCAAGACGCCATGGTGAAAGGACAATGGAGGCGCCGTGTGGGTGCGTTCAACTCTGCCCTGGGCAACTCTTCCCTCGGCTGATTTACACCTGTATCCCTTCACCATCAGAAAGCATAACTGTGAGAGTGGGTGTGACAGCTTTAAGTGAGTTCTGGAAGTCCCTCTAGCAAATGATCAAACCTCAGGGCAGTGCTGGAGATCCTGAACTTGCCACTGGTGTCAGAAGTCAGGGTGGGCTTATGGGATGTCCCCTTTCACCTGATGACCAGTGGGCACTGGCTCAGTGTGTCCTCAGAGCAGCAAGCTGGTCAGGGTGGCCGGGGCAGTGAAGGAGGAGGGGAGGCAGCGAATGACACAGGAAGGGTCTGGGCAGAGCATGTATGTGGGTGCTCCGCTCAGCAGCAGCCCAAAGACGGGCCACAGTGCTAGCCTCTGGCTCAGGCAGCGGCTGGCAGGCTGACTCTCCCCTGCTCACCCCTACCTGCACAAGCATGCTGCTCTGGCCTCGTGCAGTGAGGACCTGACTCCCCAAACCAGAAGAAAGGAGGTGCTGAGAGTCCACGAACATGAGCAAATCCAGACTCAGGGAAAAACCCCGGCCGCACAGAGAGCCCCCTGCATGCCTCAGAAATGAGAATCAACCAAGTGCAGCCCAGGCTCAGCACAGCCAGCTCACCTGCTGCCACCCACACGCTTCTCTGTTTAAAAGGCTACAGTCAGGGAGAACTAATATTTAATGTACATCCCCTCTGTGCCACCACTACAGTAACTAACATGCCACTGACAGCCAAACCGATGCTGCTCTCCTGGTTGCTGTGTCTATGCTTATTTTGGAAAAGATTGATCAAGAGTGGAAAACGTCTGCCAGCCTGCTTTGAGACGCAACCTGCAGTCTGAGAGCAGGTGGAGCCTTCCAGAAACATGTGCTTCAGGCTGGTGGGACGGTCACAGTAACAGGCTTCTCAGTGTCTGCAAACTGGCCCTTCTGGGAAATGGCCAAGGATGCTGCCGCTGCAGGCACCAAAACCCACCCTGCCTGGCCCTAGTGGCCAGGGTCCGCCAGCTGCAGCTGGAGGCAACAGCCTGGAGAAGGGGATGGTGTTAGTTACCTGTGGCTGCTGTAACAAATTAACACAAACCCAGGGGCTTCCAACAGCTCCGTGGATTCTCTTGCAGTCCTAGAGGTCAAAGTCCAAAATCTGTTCCACTGGGTTAAAATCCAGGTGTCAGCAGGGCTGGTGCCTTCTGGAGGCTCCAGGGTTCCTTCTGGGTTCTCCAGTGCAGAATCCATGTCTTTGTCTTTTCCATTTCCAGAGGCAGAGGCCGCCTGCATCCATTAGCGTGTGGCCCCTTTTTCCAACTTCAGAGCCAAAAGCTACCACCTTGCCTCCAGGGTCAAGCTGCCACGTTCATGGGCAGGCAAAGCTCCCCATGTCCCTCTTATACAGACACTAGTGAACACATTGGGCCCACCTGGATCATCCAGGATGACCTCCCCATTGCAAGGTCGTTACCTACACCTGTCATGTCCCTTTGCCGTGTAAGATGATAGTCAATGGCTCCAGGGATTATCACATGGTCATCTTTGGGGACCATGATTCTGGTCCAGGTTCTCTGCGAAACAGAACCAGGGCAAAGCTCACCGCTGATGTATTTTCTTTGGCAGGGGTTTGGGGGTGAGGGGAGGGCATCCCAGGCTAGCAACAGGGAGGGGAAGGGAGGTGAGGCAGGTGCATGAGCTGGTTATGGCTTCAGAAGAAAACCCAGTTGATGCTCAGCCACGCGGCCCATCTCCATGAGCCATGGTCTCAGAAGCGAACATCGGGGAAGGCGGGGAGAGGCATTTATTCCTTGGCTCCTTCCTGTCGTTAGTCCTACTTTGCCCCAAAGGATGTTAATTAGCTTCCCCAGTCAGTCCACCCCATGCTCCTCAATGTGGCCTTCTTCTCAATCTGGAACCTGGAAGAGGTGGAGCAGCCGGAGCCTCCACGGGTCCCTTCAGTTTGGCCCTGGCTGCCACAGACATTGTGGTCCCTCCACGGTGGGCTGGCACTCAGCAGCCCAGCCCTCGCCCCACCAAGGCCAAAACAGCCTGGGGGTCTTTGGTGGCAAAGCAGCAAAGGCAGGGGTGGGTGGCGCTGCAGACATCTGGGAGGAACATAAATGAAATCCTGCATAGCAGGGAAATCACTTATCCATCCCCCAGCCCCAGGGCCCAGGGCCCAGCACAGGACCCTGCACTCAACCCGGCTCAGTGAACACAGCACCAAACGGACAGAGTCACTCAAGCCCAGACACATCACCAACCTCAGCACCTGGGAGTGGGGAGTTACTTAAACCTCTCTCTTTTTTTTTTTTTTTTTTTTTTTTTTTAGACAGGGTCTTGCTCTGTCGCCCAGGCTAGAGTACAGTGGCTATTCACAGGCATAATCACAGCTCATTGCAGCCTTGACCTCCTGGGCTCAAGCAATCCTCCCACTTTAGCCTCCTGAATAGCGAGGATCACAGATGCCTCCCACCACACCCAGTTAATTTTTGTATATATATATATTTTCTGTGTGTAGAGACAGGGTTTTGCCATGTTGCCCGGGCCGGTCTTGAACACCTGGGCTCAAGCGATCCCCCAACCTTGGCCTCCCAAGGTGCTGGGATTTCAGGCATGAGCCATGGCACCCAGCCTCTTCACCTCTCTCTGAGACTCCACATGGAAGCAAGAAGGACACAGCTCCCCAGGGAGTTGTTTCAAGAAGATAATCCTGTGAATGGAGTTTGTGAACTCTCAAGCATTGCTCAAAAATCAAAGAAAAAAATCTTTAGAAAGGTGTATGGGATGGTTCATCCTCTGTGTCAACTTGCCTGGGCTCTGGGGTGCCCAGACAGCCAGTGAAACATTGTTTCTGGGTGTGTCTGGAAGGGAGTTTCCAGAGGAGATGAGCATTTGAATTGGTGGATGGAGTAAAGCAGACGGCCCTCCCCAAGGCGGGTGGGCCTCCTCCGATCCCATAGAACAAGAAGGTGGAGGAAGGTGGGATTCACCTCTCTCTGCAGGGGGCTGCTAGTGCCAGCACCTGGATCTTCTCCCACCCTGCTCCTGCTACTCAGGGCTGCAGACGCAGCCTGGCATCTCTACCACCGGCCCTCCAGCTTTCTAGCTTGCAGACGGCAGGTTGTGGGACTTCTCAGCCTCCATAGTCAAGTGAGCCAATATCATAATAAACCTCTCTCTAGATACTGACACAATGGGATCTGTTTCTCTGGAGAAGATTGACAATTCTCATGCATCCCTTGCTTAAATATCCCCCGAGAACAGCATTTTGGTGGCTAAAAGACAGTGACTTTCCTCATCGACATTCTTCTGTTCAAAATAACAAAGTGGGTATTCAAAGGGAAAAAATAAAACAAATTAAGTAATTTATTAAGAGTCAACATCTTTGGGTGGACCCTAAAACTGACATTTGGAATGGCTTATTTTCGGTTTTTTGTTTTGTTTTGTTTTTTGTGAGACGGAGTTTTGCTCTTGGTGCCCAGGCTGGAGGGCAGTGGCAAGATGTCAGCTCACTGCAACCTCTGCCTCTCAGGTTCAAGCCATTCTCCTGCCTTAGCCCCCGAAGTAGCTGGGATTACAGGTGCCCGCCACCAAGCCTGGCACATTTTTTGTATTTTTAGTAGAGACAGGGTTTCACCATGTTGACCAGGCTGGTCTCGAACTTCTCATCTCAGGTGATCCACCCACCTTGGCCTCCCAAAGTGCTGGGATTACAGGCACGAGCCACCGTGCCCGGCCTCAATGTACATTTTAAAAAGAATATAACTTGTGGCCGGGCGCGGTGGCTCAAGCCTGTAATCCCAGCACTTTGGGAGGCCGAGACGGGCGGATCATGAGGTCAGGAGATCGAGACCATCCTGGCTAACACGGTGAAACCCCGTCTCTACTAAAAAAAAATACAAAAAACTAGCCGGGCGAGGTGGCGGGCGCCTGTAGTCCCAGCTACTCGGGAGGCTGAGGCAGGAGAATGGCGTAAACCCGGGAGGCGGAGCTGGCAGTGAGCTGAGATCCGGCCACTGTACTCCAGCCTGGGCGACAGAGCGAGACTCCGTCTCAAAAAAAAAAAAAAAAAAAAAAGAATATAACTTGCAAGCCATTTTACTTATTCTGAATGAGCCCTCATGAAAACACAGCTGTACAGCCCAGTGTCAGGTCCATTGCGGTGGTGAAGGTGGAGAAGCTTTTTAAAAAGCACTTTTAATAGAAAAATGTCTGTTTCTGGCAGACACTGTCATCATCTGCATTTTCAAGAATCCTGGGGTGCCCAAGCTGGCCGTGAGCTGTGGATGTCAAGTGTCTGTGTCTGCCACGGCCGTCTGCCCAAGAGCCCACCCTGGGTTCACCAGGGTCAGGCGGAGCCCACAGCCTCTCCTCTTCAGGCGATTCCCTCTCAAGCCCTACCGTGGTTTAGATCAGAGCAACCAAAACTGTAATATGTACTTGGACCCACACAAGCACTGCCTCACGGCGAGCAGGAGCCACGCTGGAGGAGGACAGCTGCTGCCCCAGAAGGCCGGCGCCATGGGCCCCTTCCCTCACTGTTCCCTGACCTCTGGGAGCGGGGCAGCCGGGTTCCCCGCCCAGCTGGGATCCACGCCTCCAGACATGGTGGAAACTGACCGTCCACTCAGCGCAGGCATCGACATCAGATGGCTCCTCGGCAGGAGTGGCCAGAGGGGTCACCCTCCTGCTTTTCAGGGTTAAATCTGAATCTAGACCCCACCAGGCTCCAGACAGAGCTCCAACTCCATCTGTAAGGTACTACACTAGCTCACGCCAGCACTCACTCCTAATCCTAAAATCCCCTCCTGCTGGGCTCTGTCCAGCCAAGAGTTCACAAGCCTGGTTGTTAAAGCCCCAGCCCAGCAGGGCACATGGGAGGCACTCGGCACTGTGGGCTGGATCCCCCCTGCCATCCTCTTCTGCCAACACGTCTGCCCACCTTCTCACGCAGCACCAACGTCCCTCTCAGGAGCCCCGGGTTTAGCTCCCTTTGTCCACGAGAGCCCTGAATCCCAAAGCCAAGGCCTCGCCCTAAGAGGAAGAATCCAACCAAGACGGAGCTCCGTACCTTGACCAGTTCCTTGAACTTGGGGTCTTCCTTGGACGTGGGGTCGATCATCGTGCGCTCCTCGTTCTCCTCTGCCAGGGACAAAAGGAAGTCACGGTCAGCGATTGTGGGGGTAGCAGGGACATGGGGAGCCGGGGGAGGCCGACTCATCTCTGACAAATGGAGAAGCAGAGAACCCAGCACTAGGGGAGCGTGACTGTGAGGAACCGCCTTCTGGAAGGTGGATGGGGCCTCCTCCCGCCTTTCCCTCTTCCGGAAGGGGATGAAGTCAAACTCCACCATTCTGCCTGACCTCGCCCTTCCCAGACTCCACCAGCAGCTGGTCCAAACCATTTCCATGTTTCAGGAGAAATAAGGAGAGAGCGGCATTTACAAGGAGGAGAAATAAGTAGAGAGCGGCATTTACAGGGCATGAGATGCATCCCCCGGCCGGGATCCGGTATGTGGGAAAGCTCCAGGCACCAGGTAGTTCCCTGTGGCCACTATTTATAAACACATGTGAAGAGCTGGGATGGTTATAATGAGATGGAAAATGTTTGGTACATTCAGTGGAAAAGAATCAATATGCAATGTTGTATGAAAATAACATGCAGAAAAAATATTGAGAAATAAATAGCAAAAAAAAAGGGGTGGTGGATGAGGTTTAACAGTGAAATGTGCTCATCCTCATCCTCTTTCTATTTCTCTACCTGTTTACTTTCCCTCCATGTTTCAGCCTGGATCCCACAGACACCAGGCAGCCAGCCCAGCCCGTCATGGAGGACAGTGCCGTGGAGATGGTGCAGAGGCGGGACTGTGGAGGAGGGACTATGGAGCCAGGCGTGCTCCATAGCAGAAATGCCCAGCACCACACAGAAGCCAGCGGGCGCCAAGCACCTCTGAACACACACAGGAAAGGGCAAGGGGGTCTCAGGCTGCCCACGCTGTCCAGCTCCGGGACCTGCACAGAGCATGGGGCGGGTGAGGCCCAGGTTCCACCCACCGGGAGGCTCTACACCACGCCTCTCTCTTAAAGAGGAAAAAAGGCACAAGAGAGGCTTCAGGCAGAAGCCAGGTACCCCCCAGGACATACAAGTGGAGACGGCCAGGACACAGTAGAGACCAGGGTCCCAGAGCCCAGACAGGCTCCCATGGGGCTGGGGACACTGACCGTGTCGGTCAGAATGAGAACAGCTTTGAA
The DNA here is from genome assembly GCF_000951045.1 of Mandrillus leucophaeus. NCBI lineage: Eukaryota > Metazoa > Chordata > Mammalia > Primates > Cercopithecidae > Mandrillus > Mandrillus leucophaeus. The sequence goes on along the minus strand of NW_012102698.1, from coordinate 1,740,954 downwards.
GCTGGGCATAGTGGCTCACGCCTGTAATCCCAGCACTTTGGGAGGCTGAGGAGGGAGGATGGTTTGAGCCCAGGAGTTCCAGACCAACCTGGGCTACATAGTGAAATCTCTGTCTCTAATTTTAAAAATAAATAAAAAATAAAATAAAATAAAATACGAAAGAAAGAAAGAAAATGGCTTTGAGTGAAACTTTGCTGCTGACACAGATGTGATGCAGCTTCCCGGCAGCAGAGTGTAAACTGACAACGTGGAGAAACTGTTTTTGAAGTCATACAGATCTGATGCCTGAGAAGGACAGTCCAGGTAATGTGCAGGGAGCACTCGGGAGTCCTGACGATATCTCTGAGAAGGCCTCCACAGCCTCCCACTCTTGCTGGGATCAAGGCCAGCGTCCTCCATGCAGCCTCCAGGGCCCCTCTCCAGCCTCATTTCCTGCCCTCCTGGTGTAATCTGCTCCAGCCCATCTGGCCTTCCTCCTTGAAGCCTCACTGCTGCCTGCCCTGAGCCGTGGCACCTGCTCCCGCTGTCCGACACTCTCTCCCTGGCCCGTTTCCTTTACCCTTCAGATCTCAGCTCCCCAGCTCAGATCCTTCAGCCCAAACGCCAAATCTTCCAAGCTCTCCTGTCCCAAAGGACTTGGTGTGCCTGTATGACCCATGTCTGAGACCCCCTCTGGGGCATCTATCTCAGGTGTGCAAGGAGGAGGACCAGGCCGTGCATCCATATGTGTATGGGAGGCGGTGCAGGACGGAGAGCGAGCAGGTCACTACCCAATCCCAGCCTTCGGAGAGGCCATTTCTGGGGACAGCCCCTTCAACCCACACTAAAAATCTAAGCATTGCCCTATCTAGCATGTCCTCACACCTTGCTCTGGCTAAACTGAGAAGCAAGATTGGGGCCCGCCCAGCTCATGTGGCTCCCACAGGGAACTCGCAGCTCCCTCCTGAAGGCTCTGAGCCCACGTCCGACCCCCCGACATCCCCTGGACTGGGCAGTGTGCCGTGCCTGCTCGGATGTCCCAGGACTGCAGGCTCCTTGAGGGGTCCTGCCCCAGTCGGCGGGGCCACTGACAGGAACGGGGCGTCTGACCCAGAGACTGTGAAAGGTGGAGGACAGAGACGCTGTTTCGAGCCTCAGTGTCACCAAACACTTTCTCAGAGGCATCTCTGGTCTTTAACTGTCCCCGTGGGGTAGCTTTCATTCCTGAACCCACCTAGGGGAGGACAGTGGGCCTGAGAGGGTGGGCGGCAGGCCCCAGGAAGGCAGCTGTGTGTGGCGGTGTGTCTGTCTCTGCGGATTCCGCCCGAATCTCCCAGCCACCTGGTGATGGTGATGGTAGGCTGGGCTCAGAGGCTCTGCACAGACCAGGGAGCAGCTTCGTCTCACAGGGCAGGGGTCTGACTCAGAGCAGGCGTTTGCCCTAGATGAGGAACCCCTGTGTCTAGGGGCTCCGGAGCTCACAGTCAGCCCCTGCCGCCTGTCAGCATTCATGACTGGCTCGCCTTGGCCTGGGACCCCGGATATGAAGCCCCTGCGGACCACTGAATACCATGGCCCTCAGTCCGCTAGGGGCTGCTCACGCGGCCTAAAGAGGAGCAATTCCCAAACCTCAGCGGGCCCCGGACTCACGGGGGCATGTTTAACACAGAGGGGCCTGGACCCACGTACTCTCCTTCGGTAGGTCTTGGGGTGGCGAGGAACCCTCATTGCTGAGTGCCCTGGGACTTTCTGACATCCTGCATTGAGAAACGGGACTCCAGGGACTCTGGGAGAGAAGAAAAAGGCTGTAAGAGGCTCCTTGTTTTTCCTGAAAGGAAGCTGAGAGTAGACACCAGGAACCGTGCCATCTCTGAGCTGTGTGACTTTGGTGGTCTCTAAACTGTGCCATGATCCTCTTGGTGGCTCCGAGACTGAGGCAGGACCCCTCGAGGAGCCCACAGTCCTGGGACACCACAGTGGGTACGGCAAGCGCTGCCCAGCCCAGGGGGTGCCGGGGGGTCAGACGTGGGCTCAGAATCTTCAGCAGGTCCGGGTCCACACAGGCTGGGTGGGCCTGGATCGGGCTTCTCTCCACTTCAGTCAGAGGAGAAGCAGCGCCCAGAGGCCGGGCGGGGGTGGTATCTCTGTGCCAGTGTTTTGTGGCAACCGAGGCCCTGCCCTCCCCACCTTGTGCATCACAGCAGAGCATCCATCAGCTGCAATAAAATATGCCCAAGGACGGAGACCTGTCTGCTCACCTCTGATGAGGGCCACCATCTTCACTGAGAGGGTCTAGAGCAGGGGGAGCAGCCCAGCTCTGGGGGCAAAACACCCGGGGTTCAAAACTTTGGCACTTACTAGTGATCTCTGTGATCGTAGATCTGTGCCTCAGTTTCCCCATCTGTACAATGGGGATAATGATACAACCCACCTCACAGGGTCCCTGAAGGGACTCAGGAGCAGAAGCATTCACAATATACCCCTAATATTCGCTACAACGATGACATCTATGAGCCCAAAGGATATGAAATACACAAAGACAACTTCAGAAAGAGTCAGGTGCTGTGCAAATATTCAGTGAGTGAGTTCAGTTATTATTATTTTTTGAGACAGGGTCTAACTGTGTTGCCCAGGCTAGAGTGCAGTGATATGATCTTGGCTCACTGTAGCCTCAACCTCTTTAGTCTCAGGCAATCCTCCCACCTCAGCCTCCTGAGTAGCTGGGACTATAGGTGTGTACCACCAAGCCTGGCTAATTATTTATTTATTTTATTTTTTGAGATGGAATTTCACTCTTGTTGCCCAGGCTGGAGTGCAATGGTGGGACCTCGGCTCACTACAACCTCCGCCTCCAGGGTTCAAGCAATTCTCCTGCCTTAGCCTCCCAAGTAGCTAGGATTTCAGGCATTTGCCACCATACTCGGCTAATGTTTGTATTTTTAGTAGACAGGGTTTCACCATGTTGGCCAGTCTGGTCTTGAACTCCTGAGCTCAGGTGATCCATCTGCCTCAGCCTCCCAAAGTGCTGGGATTACCGGCGTGAGCCACTACACCCAATTTTTGCATTTTTTAGTAGAGACAGGGTTTTGCCATGTTGGCCAGGCTGGTCTCGAACTCCTGAGCTCAGGTGATCCATCT
>NW_012102698.1:1705390-1737787 GCF_000951045.1 Mandrillus leucophaeus | reverse complement strand
GACAGGGTTTTGCCATGTTGGCCAGGCTGGTCTCGAACTCCTGAGCTCAGGTGATCCATCTGCCTCAGCCTCCCAAAGTGCTGGGATTACCGGCGTGAGCCACTACACCCAATTTTTGCATTTTTTAGTAGAGACAGGGTTTTGCCATGTTGGCCAGGCTGGTCTCGAACTCCTGAGCTCAGGTGATCCACCCGCCATGGCCTCCCAAAGTGCTGAGATTACAGGTCTGAGCCACCACGCCTGGTGGGGCTGCTGTCTTCTAACTGGAGGGAGAGGAAGCCCAGTGGACCCCGGTGTGACCTCAGGTAGCATCACCAGCTCTGGCTTCGGGTCAGCTGGCGGCTGAACTTGCATTGGCATTTCTTCTCCATAAGCTCTTGCTGGCCTGGCCTTGTCACGGAAACCACAAAAAAGGGATGAACTGGGACTTCCCTTTCAACCAGGGTTTGGAAATAAGCGGAATGTTCCACAATCGCCTTCCAGATCAGCTGGATCCCAAAACACACTTTAAGGAAAATGTGTCTTAGCTGTTACCCATTACATCAGGCGGTGAGCGCAGGGGCCTGGGCCACTTGGCAGGGCCCACCCTGTAAGCCCAGGCTGAGGGCAGCTGTGGCTGGCCCAAAGGGAGGAAGCATATTAATCATGTTTTACAATTTCTTTTTTTCTTTTTTTTCATTGAGATGTCTCGCTCTGTCACCCAGGTTGGAGTGCAGTGGTGCGATCTCGGCTCACTGCAACCTCCCCCTCCCGGGTTCAAGCGATTCTCCTGCCTCAGCCTCCAGAGTAGCTGGGACTACAGGCTAACCACACCCGGCTAATTTTTGTATTCTTAGGAGAGACGCGGTTTTGCCATGTTGGCCAGGCTGATCTCAAACTCCTGACCTCAAGTGATCCGCTCACTGTGGCCTTCCAAAGTGCTGGGATTGCAGGCGTGAGCCACAGCGCCCGGCCTGTTTTCTGTATTTTCTGGTGTGTGGCATCTCGGGGCCGTGCTGACTGGAGAGACTGCACCTCCAGGGCGAGCTAATTCCTAGAGATGGTAACCCACCCTCTCTGAGCACACCTTTCACATGTAAACCCGCTCAGAGCCTGAGCCCCAGAGCCCAGAGCCCCCAGCCATCTCTTTTCTTGGGCTCTCACGGGGCTCCTACACTCCCAGTCAATATCCTCACCCTAATCTCCCCTGGCCCTGCGGACATGCCACGCCATGCCATACCATACCATGCCATGCCACGTGGTGTGGAAGAAGGAGAGTCTTCTTCCTGAGAAGACTCAGGACAGCTCCTGCACCCCAAAGCCCACTGGTATGACTCCAACAAGCCAGGCCTAGGCCCATTCACCTAGTCTTGCCCATTCCTTCAGAGAAAACCACAGTAAGGGTATTGGGGCCGGACACAGTGGCTCATACCTATAGTCGCTGCACTTTGGGAAACCAAGACAGGAGAATTGCTTGAGCCCAGGAGTTGGAGACCAGCCTGAGTAACATGGCAAGACCCCATCTCTACAAAAAATTTAAAAAGTTAGGTGGGCATGGTGGCACATGCCTGTAGTCCCAGCTACTCAGGAGGCTAAGGCAGGAGGATCACTTGAACCTGGAAGGTCAAGGCTGCCATGAGCTTTGGATCACTGCACTCCAGCTTGGGCGACAGAGTGAGACTCTATCTCAAAAAATACACACATAAAATATAAAATAAAGGCATTGGCCCTGCTCCTTCTGCCTCTGCCTGACACTGGTGCTTTCCATGTGGCCTTTCATGGAGTGGTGTGGTGTGGTATGGCATGGTGTGGTGTGGCACAGTGTGGCATGGTATGGTATGGTGTGGCATGGCATGGCGTGGTGTGGCACAGTGTGGCATGGTATGGTGTGGCATGGCATGGTATGGCGTGGTATGGAGTGGCGTGGCATGGCGTGGTGTGTCGTGGCATGGCATGGCAAGGCATGGCATGGTGTGGCCCTGAGTGGCCTGCTACACCCCCTTTCAGAACTATGAGTTTAACAAACTATCTTTTCAACTCAGTCTTCTCCTGATCTGCTGGCTTCACCACCTGAATAATAAAACTTACGTTTTAAGACTGGGGCAGAAACCCTCAAAGAAGGACTTGCTTTTCCCAATGGACTTTTCTAAACATGACCTTGAGCTAAGAACTTAGACTCCCAAATGCCCCCAGCATCTGATCAAGAGGCCAGATCTATCAGGCTCCTCATTGGCCTCCCCAAGACCAACTTAGTGCCACAGAAGCTCAACTGTCTCAGGGCAGGGAGCGGAGGAACGCCCCGTACCGAGCTGGGTGTCTTCAGGGTGAACATCTGCCAGGGCGGGGGACATCGGTGAGTTGATGGCATTCTTGCCTTCTTCCTGCAGGTCACTCACTGTTGAGCAAAAGGAAAGAAAAACCAGGTTAGTATACACGGAGTGCCGTGGCCTCACATGTTGGCTGTGGACGCAGAGAGAAATCAATTCCTGTTTTTTCAGCATTTAACAAACATTCCTAAAAGGCCTGTTGCCCAGAAAGAGTCGGAGGGAAAAATGCTCCGAACCAAGAATACATTCTGTAGTTCTTCCCCACCCCGAATATTTCCCAGGTCTCGCTGAGCTCTGCCAGTCTGTTTTCACTGCTCTTTGAAACTCATAACTAAGACACCAAAGCTTCCAGATGTTTCCAGATCTGACCAAGGCTGCTGATGCAGACAAAGCATGGACCACAGCGATGGGGCATGAGAGTTCCACCAACTGCCCTTCCTCTGCTGGGGGGCCGCATCCTGAACCATGGCTCAATATGCTAATCCCCTCCGGTCATGCATACAGGTGAATCTGTAGTTTAAAGTGGGGTCACTGGTGATGGTCACATTCACAGGGACAGAAATATGATGGAACATCCAGGTCAGGACTGCTGGAACATGCAACAGAATCTAATAAAGAGAGCCAGAGGCTCCAAGTCAGAAACACCATGGCCTCCCGTCTCAAGGGAGTGCTGAACAGTTACAGGGTCTGGAACGCCCAGTGATTAGGGACAACCCCAGAGCCAGAAACGACCCCTCATCGCCCTGCACCAAGGAGACCCTCCAGGCCTTTCAGCCGTATCCACCAGGGAGGAACGCCCACCCACACAGACGCCAGGCACCAAAACCCTTGCTTCTGTGATGTCACACTTTTTCCACAGTCACAGCCTCAGCTCCAACTGCACGTGGGACTCCAGGTTCCAGCCCCAAGATGTGTCCATGGTGCCAGGTGGAGGTAGGGCCCTGGCCGCTTTCATGGCCCTGGTAGAGGGCCGCTGGGGAGCAGTCCCTGATCACATGCCGCAAAAGTACCCAGGCCAGTGTGCCCGGAGCTGTCCCTCCTTCTCCATGAAACGGGTTCAGAATTAAAACCGTATTTCCTCTTTTAACACCAGAGTCACCTCGAACCTTGAACACCTCCAGCTCTGGACACCCAGCCTCCACAGTGGCAGGCGATGGAGCAGCAAGGGGTGTGGCATGATGGCTCTGGAGCAGCAGGCCAGCGGGGCCCCACCTGTGCTGGCTGTGAGACCCCCAGGTACGTCCCACTCACCTCTCTGCATGTCCCTCATGTGGCATTTATAGGTAATACTGCAAAAATGCCAGGGTCTTTGGAAGGGCTAAATGTAACCAAACCATGAACGTCGAGTCCCCAGCCCAGAGCGTGGCACCTGATGGGCTCTTGGGACGCGGCCGGGGACCCAGCTTCTAGGACAACACAACCTCCCTCCCTCATAAGGACAATGGCAGTGGGGCCCCAGAATGCCAATTACCCACTCCCCACAAGGAAATATATTTGCATTTTAAACAGGTAACTTATCCTGGAGGACTGCCTGATGCAGGAGTGTCAGAGCCTAGGTACAGGTTGGGGTTAGGAAGTGTTTTGATTAGAGGGAGGTTTCGGGCACGGCTGCAGTCACTGAGTCTTGGCATTTGAGAACACCAGATGAATGAGTAAGCAAAACGTGGTCCGTGTATACCACGGAATATTATCCAGCCTTAGAAAGGAAGGATGTTCAAACCAGGCTACAGCATGGGTGAACCTTGAGAACGTTATGCTCAGTGAAATAAGCCAGACACAGAAAGTCAAACACCATACAATTCCATCCATAGGCGGTCCCTCAAGTAGGCAAATGCACAGAGGAGAATGCAGTCTGGTGGCTGCTGGGGGTAGGGGGAGGTGGCAAATAGAGAGGTAGTGTTGAACGACGGCAGAGTTTCAGTTTGGAAAGATGAAAGAGTTCTGTGGGTGAGTGGGTGGTGATGGCTGCACAATGAGAACGCACTTAATACCAGTGAACTCTGCTCTTGAAAACGGCTAAGATGGTAAAGTTTATGTTATGTCTATTTTACAACAAATTTTTTAAATAGCAAAAAAAAAAAAAAAAAGTGTAGAATCAAGGCATATTTTTAAAAGTAGAAAAATATTTGTCCAGTTTGAAAAACAACTGCACTCCAGCAGAGGGAAGAAACTACTCTATAAAAAAAAAAAAAAAAAAAAAAAAAAAAGCACGCCCTCTCCAGGTAACCCACATTCCAGCCGCAAGCCAGCCTGGCTGCCGGCACACACTGTCCTCCACCCACAGCCAGCATCCTAAGGGAAGACCCGGGCACCACTCATCGTTGAAGTTCCAAAATCCTCAGCATAACTCTGCACCAGCAGTGGACAAATATTAAATGCCTTCACGGGGAAATGATACAGGCACAGAGCTTTGAGATTCCCTCCGTCCCACCTCCCTGAAAATGCTTCAGAAGATCCCCCACAGGTCACCCAGATCAGCTGAGAAAACAGGGACCAAATTTCAGCCATTATTTGTACCACGTGACTAGTTCCAAGAAGCGTTGTAACCAGCAGAGAGTCTTAAAAGGCAGAAAGGAAACAGGGAAAAGTGATTTTTCACAGGAATCCTTGGGAATATGATAGCCCTGGAGTACAGGGGGTCTGGTGGAAGTTCCATGTCCTGGCTGGCATCATAGGAACACACGACAGGTGCAGGGAGGTCCCGTCCAGCACAGCTGCCTGCTGTGCTCACGCCGACGGCAGAGGAAGAACAAAAGACCCAGTTTCCCTACCTGTGGAGGATCATACAGGTGGTCTATGCCCAAGAGTCCTGCTGGCAAGGCCCGAGAGCTGGCACTGCACCCACGTGCCTGAGCCTGAGGGGTGGGGAGGGAGACCTCGGGGCAAGTGGTCAACGCTTCCAGGCAGCCCTGCTCACCTGATTTCAAAAACACAGAGAGGGAGGAGGAGACGAGCCGCATTTTGAAAGCCTAGAAATTGGGTCACATGAAAACAGAGATTTCCACACTGCCCTTGAACATCAAAGATGACATTAAACAGGGCCAGGGATTTTGTGACCTTAATAAATCAAAAATACGCTCACGAACACCGCCCAGGGCCTGTTCAGCAGCGCATTCTGAAGGCGCTGGTTATGCACGATGGCCTGAGGGAAGCAAAGGCTTCGGGGGCCAGGAGGAGTGGGCACAGGCTGGCAGACCCCTCGGTTGGCAGGAGGAGCCCAAGCCTGTGGCCACAGAGCCCCAGTCCAAATCTCACATTGCCACTTGCTGGTGTGTGGTCTTGGGGAAGTCCCCTCACCTCACTAAGCCTCAGTTTCCCCATCTGTAACATGGGGTGGTGGGAGTACCGCCCCACAGGAAATTCCTCACATTTCCTGAGGAATAAGGGGAATCGTGAGCACCCACACATGGCCCACAAACCACTCCCCGCGAGTGGGAGAGGCAGCTGTGGATGTACAGGGTTTCTGTGATTAGGCTCCAAGAGAGGCACAAACTGGGGGAAGAGTGACCACAAGGCAGGCAAGGTCCCCCATTCCACAGAGAAGCATGGAGGGATCCCTGGAGGAGGCAGCAATTGAACTGGCCTTGAAAGAAGGCCAGGCTAACGAAAGGGCCTTCCGGGCTCTGTGCAGAGTGCAGTGGGGACACACCAGAGCCAGCATGTCCAAAGCTGAACCCCATGAAGGTTTGACGGATGCCCTTCTGGGCCTTGCTACATTTTGCAGCCTGGGTTCCCTGAAGGACACAGCTCCTTTGCAGAGGAATTTTCAGCCTGGATCTGATCGTCATCTTCAGAGGATCGGTCTGATTTTTGGAAGGAGGGGCTGCTCTCACACCCTTGGCTTCCCCCGCCCCCAACCCTCGCCGCCTGAACGGTGCCAGTTTAGTGGCTTTCAGTGAATCTCAGGAATGTTTTGGTTTTCAAAGTACCGTCCACTTGCCAGAAAGACAAACCCTTCAAAGATATGAAGTGCCGGCTGTCTTCAGTCACAGAGAAAGGTCTGCTGGCCCGGGTGTGCTGGCAGAGGCACGCTGGCACAGGCATGCTGGCATGCATTCTCTCAGTGTCTGGAGGGTGTGGAGGGTGTGGGCTTCCAAGGGACTGGGGCTTGATTTCATGAGATGGGTGATTAAGGGAAAAAGACCGCCTTGTGCTTGTTTTCCTAAGTGTCTGCACTGTTCTAAGAAGAATGTCCCTGTCCACACGAATCCAGCAGCTGGCCACGAGGGAGCCGACGCCAACTCGTTCCCACTGCAGCAGAGTTCACCTGCAGCACCGCGCTCTGTGGCCTGCACGGGCGGCCAGGTAGGAAGAGAGAGACAGGAGGGCATTTGACAGGATGAGGGCCCCTTGGTTCACTGTCTCTGGAGATGGGCACTCCTCGCTCAGCCTGGGACGGCAGAGTGGGAAGTGCGGGCTGCAGTCACCAGATCTGAGTTTTCAAGAAAAGCTGGAAATATGGGGTTTGGTGTGGAATCTCCCCATTTATAAATGTGAGCCATTAATTCAAATTCTGTGGGCCAGCCAGAGGGCAAACAACCTCGGATTACAGGACACACATGTCCAACCCATATTGCTGACTATCCATGGGAAAGGGGAGGGCACCACTAACGTTTCCTGAACACCTACTATGTGCAGGCTACCTTCCATGCCAGCCATCCACTGTGTCTGTGTTCCTGAGTACCTACTATGTGCAGGGTACCTTCCATGCCAGCCATTCACTCTGTCTGTGAGGGAAGCCAGGCGTGGTGGCTCACGCCCGTAATTCCAGCACTCTGGGAGGCCGAGGTGGGTGAATTACCTGAGGTCAGGAGTTTGAGACCAGCCTGGCCAACATGATGAAATGCTGTCTCTACTAAAAATACAAAAGTTAGCCAGGCGTGGCGGCGGGTGCCTGCAATCCCAGCTACTTGGGCAGCTGAGGCATGAGAATCGCTTGAACCTGGGAGGTGGAGGTTGCAGTGAGCCGAGGCTGTGCCACTTCACTCCAGCCTGGCAACAGAGCGAGACTCCGACTGTCTCAAAAATAATAATAATAATAATAATAAATAAACGAGTCTGTGAGGGAGTAGCTGGTCCTGTGCTGTTAGATGTGAAGCCCCAGAGTCAGGACTAAAGCCATTTCTACCTGATCTTGCACCTCACTGTGCCCTACTAAATCCTACCTATCTTCAACCTCATCTTACTGGCCACCTCCTCCAAGAAGCCCTCCTGGGTGTTCCCCTCTCCCCAGCTCAAGCCACACAGCTATGTAACTATCTCCTTCCTGAACTTCCCTTCCTGCCAGTGCCAACCCAGTTCCTGCACATAGTAGGCCTTTTAATATATTCAAGGAGCAGCACAACAGAGGGCTTAGAACCCCAGAGCCAGGCTGCTGGTTTTGGAGCCCAGCTTGACCACTGAAAAGGTGTGTGATCTTGGGCAAGCTACTTGACGGCTCTGTATGCCTCAGTTTCCATCTGTGAAGTGGGGCCTAACACACCTCAGAGAGATCACAAAGATTCAAGGAGACACGCACTCGGCACAGTCACTGGCCCGCAGCAACCCCTCGGGAGGCGTCAGCTTTGAGTGGCTGTAATGGTGGAGAATGTGCAGCTTCCAAAGGCTCCACCCAAAGATTGGGCAAGGTTTAAAAAAAAACACCATCGCTCCTGATTTGGAATTATAAGAACATAAAAGGAAAGAAAGAGAATCAAACACTAAAAGCATGTCATAAAAACCCTGCCATTTATACCTCAGGCCAAACGCGAAGGTTCCATCTTTGATTTTTTTTTTTTTAATTTTCTTCTTTGTATGGTTGTATTTATTTATGCCCAGGCTCTTTCTCAAAAAAAAAAAAAAAAAAAAGATTTTCAGGCAGTTTTTTTTCCCCCTTTTGATATTATTAGGAAAACAACTTTGAAAGCAGGCTGGTTTAAAGAACAAGGTTACCTTAATGGAGAGAAGAAATCTGAAAACGCCAAGGCTGATCGGCGTCGTGCTCCACCAGGGGAACCAGGGCAGGACACGGGGGGATGGCGAGGCACCCCTGCAACGATGGGCCCAACAGCCTCACCAGGGTCTTGCCTGGAGGGTCTGGCCCAGACACAAAGGCCCAAGGGAGGCTGAGCCACAGGACCTGGGGGGCCGGAGCGATGGCATCTCCATTTTCTGACACTTTTCTAAGCATGTCATCTCAACACAGCCGAGTTGCTTTGCCACCTATGGGGATTTTCTACACCATCCATGCAATTCCTGGTTTTCACAGAGCACAAAAGATCGGGGGAGAAATTTCAGAGGGCCCCGTCTGAACCAGGATCAAAGAGAAAACCCCAACAAAAACAGCCATTCTCCATCCCCGCACATCTAAAAGAACTTGAAAATAGCAGGAAAGCTGCCTCCATTTTAAACACTTAACCAGCCCCTTTCAAGCCCTACCCACTTCTAGTTACAACTGATCCCACTCAAAGAAGCAGAGTGGTCTGTGGAGCTTGCGGGAGGATAAAGGAGGAGAAAGAAAGGTGCGGCTCCGTGCCAATTCACGCCACCGGCTCCTCTTCCCAGCAGGGGAGGGGGCACTGGGATCCTTCGCTCGTGCTTAAGAGGAACCCAAAGACATCTCTGTCAAATGAGGTTTCCCAGGCCTTTGCCAGGAGATGACAGCTTTCTATGAATTTTCCAACTTCCATCTGTACTCAGAGGGGCGTGGTTCCTTCGCAGAAGCTGTAATTTATCAGAATAATTAAATTCATCAGGCACGAAGGTCTTCTTAACAGAGCAGTTCTTCTAAAAATAAGTCCAGTTGTACTTCGGTGAAGATCTCACAGCTCAGTGGAGTGAAAATAAGACCTAAGTAAAATCTAAATAAGAATAAAAATATCATCGGCCTCGGCAGCTGGGAGGAGATGCTGTTGGGCAGTCTTTTCTGACATCCAGAGAGAAGGTGAGTAGAAGGAGCCGTGGATCATAATTCAAAGGGCTGAGCTGTTGCTGGCATATCACACGTGCAAAGGCCTTGAAATGTGAGGCCTGGCCCTCCCCAGGAGGTTACGAACTCCAAGTCCAATCTCCAAGTGTTTTGGGATTACAAATTGGAGGAATAACAAAATGTCTTGCCTAGGGTAAAAGGCAGCAAAGGCTAAACGGTGCCAGAGAGCAGCTGCTCCTCCTGGCCCAGATATGGAAAAGAGGGAAAGGACTTCCAGTGATCCATGGAGCACAACGTACATGAGAGTGCTTCTTGACCTTTCAAGTGGCAGATGTAGTTTGTTTTTACTGAGAAATGGATGTGGGCCTTGTCATGTGGGATGCCGGCCCGGAGTAATGAGCTCGGTGTATTTACGTCCATTTAACTCACTGTTATCTCCAAGTCAAGGACGAGTTTCTGAACGGTGCTGACGAGACCAGAGGAGTAAGAAGGCCCCGACTGTGGCCAAAACCAGAAGGATCGCTCAGCTTGAACGTCTGATTTATGGGACTTGTTCTGCTGGAGCCAAAGGTTCCAGTCCATTTCTCAAGATGAAATAAGTTCAGAAGCTAAAAGAAATGTGTGAACATTTCAATAAGGTAAAAATCCAAAGAGGGTCAACAGGTGGCGCGGACTCCACATCAAGAGCACACAGCTGAAGCCCTGTCCTGTTCAGGTGGCAGCGATCCTTGGGCATGACAGCCTGCTGATCTAACAAATACTGGCAGCTGGATGCCAAAGGGCTGGGCATGGGGCTGGGCAGGCCCTGCCCTTGCCCTGTGGAGAGTCTGCATGTAGCCGAGGGAAGATGTATCCTGGTCACTTCCACCCAGCAGCCGACCTCGCACCTGGCACAGAAGGCTCACGAAGGATTCAATGCACAATTAATTAAGTGCAATACATAGCATGGTGTTGAGATTTTTTTAAAAAGCAAAAGCAGGCTGGGTCAGGTGCACTGACTCACACCTATAATCCCAGCACTTCGGGGGGCTGAGGCGGGTGGATGGCTTGAGTTCCGGAGTTCGAGACCAGCCTGAGCAACAAGGCAAAACCCCATCTCTACACAAAATACAAAAATTAGCCAGGAGTGGTGGCATGAATCTGTAGTCCCAGCTACCCAGGAGGCTGGGAAGAGAGCTTGAAGCCAAGAAGCAGAGGTTGCAGTGAGCCAGGATGACGCCACTGCACTCCAGCCTAGATGACAGAGCCAGATCCTGTCTCAAAAAATTAAAAAAAAAAACAAAACACATATTGTAGAACAATACGGCAAAGGCTGGGTGTGGTGGTGCACATCTGTGGTCTCAGTTACTTGGAGCTGGGGTGGGAGGATCACTCGAGCCCAGGGGTTCAAGTCCACCCTGGGCAACATGGTGAGACACTTTAAAATAGATACAGCATGATATTTATGTAAAAAAATACAACTAGAAAACTCAGCACTATGTATTTCTATGTGTATGTATCAAAATTCACAGAAAAAGGAATGAAAAGGCACGCTCCAGAATGACAAGAGCAGCATTACTGCTACAAGGGCCCAGTGGCTGAAAGTAAGGAGGAGACAGAGGGAGCCTTTGCCACCAGACTGTGTTCTTGTGCTCCTTTTGAAATAAAAATAAAGCTACAAGAATGGAAAATAAACAGATGCCCTGGCAGAGTTATGTACAGAGTGCAGTGGGGGCCCTAAAGGAAGTGGCAGCCAATTCTACAGGGAAGGACGCAAACTGGGTTCAACCAAAGAAATGGCTCTGAGACCCAGAAGGAGCCTCGGGTCTTTCCCGGCAGCACTGGCAGCCTCAGGGGACACAGTGAGCTACTATGAGGGAGGGAGGAAGCCGGGGAGGGAAAGCCCTGTACGGTCTCACCCCTACAGATGACTACGGAATAATAACTGGACTCTGAGACTACGGGTGATAGCAAAGGCCCTGGCATGAGTGTCTGTGCCAAGAACACAGAGGAAAGAATCAAGATGCCAGACCTACGGGCACCCTTGGCAGACTCATGCCCTATTCTTGGGATGGCCAGCGGGGCTCTCTCACCAGGACGGCCACCTTGGCCCCTGCAGGCCCTGCCCTAAACTCTTCCCACCCCAGCCCAGCCTCTCCCCTTCAAGAGGTGACTGTTCTGGACACCATTGCTTTTCTTCCCCAGCATCCATTGATCCTTTCAGGCAAACAAGACTCAGCCTCCCTCAGAGAGAGCTGCCCCTCCTGCCACCATGCTCGGGCCTTGTAGTTCAGCTCTGGGGTGGAGCAGGCATCCCAGGACAAAGCTGGCTGGCACACTGGCCTCCCAGGAACACAGTCAGGGATGGGCATGGCCCAGTTAGAGCTAATGAGCTGCACTGATTCTTTACCAGGAATAGAGAATGAGACAGGCACTTTTTCCCACTGGCCTTGACCCAGAAAGGATGCGGGTTGAAGCCATCCCATCATCTTACCACCATACAGAGCCTGGAGATGAAGGCACCAGATTGAAAGAGCTCAGGGAAGGAGAGAACAGAATCTAGGATCTAGCAACACCTTCTATGTGCTGGATCAAGCCTTACCTGAGGCCATCCAACCCCATGGACCATTCTATCAAATGCAACAGTGAATTCTGTTTTGCTTTCAAGCCATTTTGAGTTGGGCTTTCTGTCCTTTGCAAACTGAGAGAGTCCTGTCTGATGCAGAAGTCCTTCCAATACACAAAGCTGGCATTGGTCATACTCAGCTGTGGCACACCTCACAGCTCCCACTGGCTCGAGGGTAAAACGCAAACCCTTCATACTGGTGCCCAATGACTCTTAATGAGTGGACCTCTCCTCTCATCAATCCAGCTGCAGCTCCCATGCTTCCACCCTCATCATCTGATGAGGCTATTCCAGGCTACTTCTGTAGGTCATATCTCTGCCCCTCTGCCTTGACTGTCCTCATAACCTGAAATACCCTTCACTTTAGATCAGTTGGCTCCACCCATTTCCCAGCTGTCTGGAAAGTACTCTCTGCACATCCCCTATCCCTGGGTGCAGTTCGGGCCCCTCCCCTGGTTTCCCACAGCTCCCCATGCACATGACAAGGACAAACCCTATTCCCCGATCATGGGATTGTCGGTGTGCTCACCTCCCTGCATGCCCCCGACCTTGCAAGGAGTGCACAGGGGCCAGGTCCCATTCATGACCATGGCCTCGCATCCTGCATAAAACCTGGCACATGGATAACGGCTCTGTCAATATCTGTGGAATGAATGAATGAATGAATGAACACAAATGCTAAGCTTATGTAGGCCAAATGGAGCTACATAGATAACTGCTGCAAGAGAAAGTCAGGGAACTGAAACAGACGGCTCTCGCACAGCATCCCACCTCCAGCCACTTAATTGGGTGGAAAAAGAGGGTTTCCATTAAGGTTTCCATTAGCCTGGCAGTCATGGGTCACCAGGAACCCAATTGCCCTGATGTGGCCATGCAGAGGCTGATGGGCTCAGGAGGAAGGAGTGCGCCCGCAATTAGGGACTTGCTGGTACAAGCGGCCCCGGAGCTGACATCCCCCCAACCTCACCTCCTAGGGTGTGCATTTCGACCAGCCACCTGCTGCAGGAATCCAAAATACAGACCACCGAGATGGAAGGAGCCCATCTGGCTCAGGGAAACTCGGTCTTCTGAATACCAAAAGTTACTTACGTAGAAATGTAAAAAAAGCTCCGAAGCCCATGTTAAACAGATGATTCCCTCGGCCCAGAAACACAGTCTTCCCTTCCCCTTTGTCCCTGGGGTGATCAGGAAACTGTCAGAACCACAGAAAAATACACTGTCTGTGGGAAGGAGAATAGGAAGAAAGATTTCTAGGTGCGTGATAAAATGTCAGCTTTACCATCTAACCCACCCGGGCAAGAAACCGGGGCACGGAGGGGCCGGCGGGCTTCTCGTCCATAAAGGAGGGCGCAGGCTTTAGAGACAAGTGACGATCTGATTGGTTTCTCAGACTGAAAGCCACGTGGGTCAGCTTCTTCAATTTCCCCCTCCAGTTGTATCAGGTGGAATCCTCAGAGGCCGCCACAGGGGTTAGACCTATGAGAGCCGGGGCGTCTGCACCAGCTTCTGCTGGGTCTCAGGCCTCCTGACCTTTGCCCTTTCCCAGCCCACCCCACAGTGTCTCGAGACTTCACTCCCAGAACACAGTCTCGTCAAGTCACTCCTCTGCTCCCAGACCACTCCAGTCTTCCCCTGACTCCAAAAATAAAAGTGCAACCCCTCCCCCACACATCACATGTTGTCTGCCCCCTGGCCTGGCTGACCTTTCTAGCACCTTCTTCTGCTCCTTCCAACTTAACCCTGCCTCCTGCCTTCCCCAGAACAGCTAGGGGCCACCATGCCTTTGCTCACACTGTGACCTCCTCCCTAGCAGCACATTCTGCAACCTCTGCAAGAGGAACCAACACTTGGTACCTTCAGGGTCCGCCACAAACATCCCCTCTACCATGCCCCTTCCAGCAGCCACCTGCCCCTCCTCCAAATCCCCCAGCCCAGGGTCAGCACTGGTCCAGACAGAAGATCAGAGGGAACAGAGGCTTTGGAGGTTCCCAGCAGAAAGGCCACGTGACCTTGGCCACGCACTTCAACTCCTGAAATCCTTTACAGTCTTTTCAGCGAGGGTCAGTGACCGGCCCCGATCATAAGGCTGTCGTGACAATGAACTTAATAAGGTGGTGAGTGCTGAGAAGTCGTTAACTGGTAAACATCAGGCCTCTCTTCTCTCTTTGTCCCCATCCTCAGCACCTGTGCTGGGTTCCAGTGTGGCGTGATTTAGGGTCATCCACTCAACAAGGGCTGGCCTGAGTGGAACCGAGGCCAGCGTGAGTCCCGAGTTATCTGCCAGTGCATTTATCTGCCAATGTGGAGCCCTGGGCAGCCTCGCTGAGCCTCGGCTGGGCCATATTGGGGGCCACATGCCCCCAGGTCAGCAACGGTCTGAGAATCTAGAGATGAAACCCACCTCAGCACAACCCGGGCAGGATCTGATCTCGATGAACCTGAACTGACAGCTCAGGCATCACCACAAACGGTTGCGTACGGTCCCTGGGCATTTAAAGCCGACACTAATTAGGCTGAATGATTATGTAACAGAATCCAACTCCACACAAACATCAGATGGCTGCGGGACGGTGTGGGTGGCACAGCCTGACCCCCTGGCGCCGATTCCAAATAGTGCAAAGGGCTCCCAAAGTCCACGGGCACGAGCCAGGGTCAGAACCGGGAAAACCACACCAACGACGGGCCACCCAGGGGGTGGAAGCTGGGGAGCCTGCAGGGGACTCGGAAGCGACCCTCTAGGGACTCAAGTGATACTGGAATGCAGCTGTGTGGCAGAGGGCAGGACGCAGAGCAGGCCTAGCTCAGGCCATCGGGCTGCTCCCTGGGGACCTTGGCGGCAGACTCGGGGCACCATCCCTTAAACCTGAAGTCACTTCTCCCCAGGTGGCTTCTCAGAATGGCTTAGCACAGCGGCCGCTGGCTCGAGGGCTGTGTGAGGGTGTCAGAACCCCCACCCTCTGTCTTCCTCAGCCCGGTGATTTAAGGGGCTCACGGGAAGTAGCCAGGGATGTGTTAATTGCTTGATCATTTTGGAAACAGCTGTGTCCCATAAGCCTCCTCCCTCCTTGAGTCTCTGTGTCTCCTCTTTATCCCAAAGAACACCTGAAAAGGTGACTTCTCGATCCTGCCACCATCCCTAAAATACAAAAAGTTGCTGAAGTATAAACACAAAAAAAGCTCCGAAGCCCATGTTAAACAGATGATTCCCTTGGCCCAGAAACGCGGTCTTTTCTTCGCCTTTGTCCCTGGGGTGATCAGAAAAATGTTAGAACCACAGAAAAATGAATCCTCTGTGGGAAGGAGAATAGGAAGAAAGACTTCCAGGTGCACAGCAAAATGTCAGGTTGACCATCTAACCCACCTGGGCGAGAAACCGGGGCATGGAGGGGCCGGTTTCTTTGTAGAGCTTCTCATCTACAAAGGAGGATACATGCTTTAGAGACAAGTGACGATCTGACTGGTTTCTCAGACTGAAAGCCACGTGAGTCAGCTTTTTGTTGTTGTTGTTGTTGTTGTTGTTGTTGTTGATGAGACAGAGTCTTGCTCTGTCGCCCAGGCTGGAGTGCAGTGGCTCCACCTTGGCTCACTGCAACCTCCACCCACCTCCCAGATTCAAGTGATTCTCCTGCCTCGGCCTCCTGAGTAGCTGGGATTACAAGCGTACACAGTCACACCCGGCTAATTTTTGTATTTTTAGTAGAGACGAGGTTTCACCATGTTGGCCAGGCTGATCTTGAACTCCTGATTTCAAGTGATCCACCTGCCTTGGCCTCCCAAAGTGCTGGGATTACAGGCACCAGCCACCGCACCCAGCCAGCTTAATTCCTCCCTTCAATTGCCACCCTTCAGTAGCACTGGAACCTACCACCCAACGCCCCCACCTTACAGTGAACAAATAGTAGGACACACATCCCCAAAGCCAGCCTCCCCCGCCCCCCAAAAGAGCTATCCCGTTTGCCCACCGTTTTCTCGGCCCCTCACCCTCAGCTCCAGTGCCCAGCAGCCACCACCCCCTGACCATTCTCAACCTAATCCCTTAGCAAGTCCTCTGCCTCTGTGATTTTCAGAGGCTGCGTCTGTCACATTCCTGCCAACCCATCACACTGGCTTTCAGGGGGTACTTCCAAATGATTTCAGTCACTGGTCATGAAATCTGTCACTAGTTAATAATGAGGAGAAAAGAGCCTCGAGGCAGCAGAAGGTGGGGGTGGGGTGTGAAGCCCAAAAGAAACAATTCTCAGAAGACGATACCAACCCTTCCCCTGGCGTGTGCCACCGTCACCACCCCTCCGAGCCCAGCCATTTGCCAGCAAGCTGCACAGCGAGCCCCACCGAGCAGGGGACAATGGAACCCGCTGCTCGCTTCCAGCAGCAGACGAGCCCCAAGAGACTGCCAGGCTCTTAGAGAAATGCACTTCATAAAGGGAAGCAGAAACAGCCATGCAGAAGCTAAGTGTGGTGAAGCACATTCACTGGTTCCCGAGTTGTGAAACTCGTATTAATTAATCTGATTGGTAATGTCCCAATGTATCCAGGGAAGTCCAAAGCATTGTCTGCTGAGAAAATAAGAAGATTAAATCATTAAGTCATTAGAAAAAAAAAAAAAAATAGGCTCTACTGTGCACCTGCCGTAGAAACGGGGACGTGGGAAAGGCCAGAAGGACGGTGCCCTCTAGCGGCTGTCTCCCCTGCAGAAGCGACACAGACCCGACCATGAAAGCTTCCCCCAACAGGAGGACCCGGCCTGCTTCGGAGACAGGCCCCTTTCAAAAGCAGGTGGCTTTGGGGAGTGCTGGAAGCCATCGTCCTCTGGCTCTGGCAGCTCAGTTACCCCCCGAGATACTCAAAGAGCCACAGTGGTGCTGCCTTGGGCCCCAGTGCACACACACAGCTCTACCCATCAGGAACAGATGCAATGCCCACAGCAGCAAAGGAGAAAGGTCTCCACAGCCCACAGGGGTCCCCACACCCCTGCTGGAGACTGAGCCTTTGGAGGAACAGCTGCAAACGAGGGAGGGAGGGCTGACGGCAGGTGGAGTCCCTCCGTGACCCCACAAAGCAGGTCAGGTTCCCCACTCCCCACACCCGTTCCCATTCCTCTCCTTTTGAGGCACTATTGGTCTAAGGCACATCTGTGCATCTGTGCTACAGGATTTGCATCTACAGCACTCTGAAAGGACAGATGCGTGGCCTGCTCTGTCTACCCCGCTCCCAACATGACGCCTGGACTGAGGCAGGTGCTCTGTGAACACTCAGTGAATTCATGAACGAATGAATCAGGGTTTCGGGACTCTACCATTGTCTCTACTGCAGTGTCTCTTATAAAAACTCAAAGGACGTACTTTCCACTCCATCTGTCACCACCTCTATGGGAGGCTGGATCGTGGTCCCTGCAAAGGTGTCCACATCCAGTGACAGGAACCTGTGACTTGACGTGGCAAGAGGGGGCCTTTGCAGATGTGATTAGATAAGGACCCTGGGGCGGGAGATTAGCCTGGATTATGCAGGGGGCCCAATGTGATTGACAGGGTCCTTACAAGAGGAAGCAGGAGGGCCAGAGCTAGAGGAGGGGTGATAAGGGAGGCAGAGAAAGATCAGGAGATGCTATGCCGACGGCTTTGAAGACAGAGGAAGAGGTCACGCACTAAGGAACACAGGTGCCTCTTCAAGTTGGAAAGGCAAGCAACGGGGTTCTCCCCTGGAGCCTCCGGAAGGAACCGGCCCTGCCGCCACCTTGATGTTAGGACTCCTGGCCTCCAGAGCTGTAAAATAATAGATTTGTGTTGGTTTAAGCCACTGGATTTGTGGTATTTGGTCACAGCAGCCCTAAATAAACTAACAGCCTCAAGAGAGCCCCAGCAACTCCACGTCATTTCAAAAGGCCTGGAACATTCTCTGCACCAGTTTTGCCGAGCCCTGTTCCACACCGGGTGCTCCATGGCACAAGAGTTACTGAAACTGACATGGCTTTGTTCACACAAGCAGAATGAATATTGAACAAGCACAGAGGATGCATCTAACCAACACTGTGGATAAAATCACAACTGGCCCCAAGGCTGCTGCAGGCCACTCTCCTGTGACACCAAGGTCTGAGGAGGTTGGTTCCTTATTAGCAAATCTGGAACACTGTTTTTTTTTTTTTTTGGTTTTTTTTTTTGAGAAGGACTCTCGCTCTGTCCCCCAGGCTGGAATGCAGTGGCACAATCTCGGCTCACTTCAACCGCCACATCCTGGTTTCAAGCGATCCTCCTGCCTCAGCCTCCCAAGTAGCTGGGATTACAGGTGCCCACCACCACACCTGGCTAATTTTTGTATCTTTAGTAAAGACAGAGTTACACCATGTTGACCAGGCTGGTCTCGAACTCATGACCTCAAGTGATCCACCCACCTCGGCCTCCCAAAGTGCAATGTATTGTTTTCAATGTGCAAAAACAATTGGACGACCTTACAGTCAGCAAGACCTGAAGTCAGTTCTCCACCGGTGGCTTCTCAGAATGGCTTAGCACAGCAGCCACTGGCTAAAGGGCTGAGTGTGGCGTCAGATCCCCTCACCCTCTGTCCTCCTCAGCCTGAGGATTTCATGGGTTCACAGGAAGTAGCTAGGGATGTGCTAACTGCTTGACCTTTTTGGACACAGCTATGTCCCACAAGCCTCGCTGCTCCTTGAGCCTGTGTCTCCTCTTTGTCCCCAAGAACATGTGACACAGATGGTTTCTCGATCCTGCTACTGTCCCTCCAAGTACTGGCCTACCAGGTTCTCAGGCAGGAGCCTGGGTATTTTCAAATACAAGCATGGTGCACTAGCTCTTCTGCATGGACGTCATTCAAGTCACTAAAAACAGTAAGTATCAGCCCAGAGGTCAGCACCATCAGCCTCCTGGACCAAGCACACCCACCTGTGGTGGACCAAGCACCAGGAGCACACCAGCAGGCTGGCAAAGAAGAGGACACGCGCCGCAGGAGTAGTGAGCGCTCGGTGAACTCATGAACGACTGAATCAGGGTTTGGGGACCCTACCATTGTCTCTACTGCAGTGTCTCTTGTAAAAACTCACAGGGGCCGGCCACAGTGGCTCACGCCTGTGATGCCAGCACTTTGGGAGGCGTGCCATCGCCCTTCAAAATGCCCTTCACAACGCACCACACACACAGCTGCGCGTGGCCTTGAAGAGCTGTGCATTTGTGGAAAACCTTCCTGCTGTGTGGGGGCTGGGCTCTGTACCTCACCAGAACCCCTGGACTGCACCCTCCAGAGGGAAGAGCCTGTCTCTAGGCCAGAAAGAGGAGAGGAGAACGGGCTTGTGGCAGGGGGGACTGGGGCCACGGGGGGGACCGGACTTACAAGACAGAGGACTGGAAAGAGGACACAGGATGTGTCCTGTGGCTGCCTTTTTGCCATTCCTGGAGGTGACGGTCTCTACAAGGACAGGCATCCGCCAACCCAGCTGCCGTGGAGTCCCGGACTCAGCTGTCATGGGGCCCCCAACCCAGCTGCTATGGAGCCACTCTTTCCAAGAGGGCCACCTCATGCAGAAACTCACAACAGGCCCAGCGTTGAGGGGCTGAGTGCTCTGGCCTCCGCAGACCAGCCCCGGGTTGAGGCAGGCGTCCTCCTTCCGGACACTCCCAAGTCCTGGCCCCACCCGCCCCCTTAGGCATCCTCTCCTGCTTTGCGCTCCAGGTCCCCTGCCCCATGGCCATCAGTGTAGACAATGCACAGGCCTAGGCCGGGTGCAGTCAGAGTGCTCCAACCTCAGGGCAGGGACCTGGGCTCTGATCCCAGCTCGACTGCTCCATCCCAACTCCACAGCGACTGGACTGTGCATCTGCAGCAAAGAGCAGCGGATCCTCTGGGAGGCGAACAGGCAACAAACAGATCCATCCAGACAATGGAGAAAGAGCCACTCAGAACTAAGAAGAAATGTGCTGTCAACTGTGAAAAGGTGTGGAGGAAACTTAAATACATCTCACTGAGTGATAAACCAGTCTGAAAAGGCTACAGACAGTGTGATCCTAACTACACGACCCTGTGGGGCCGGCAAAACTACGGAGACAGTGAAAGGAGTGGAGGCTGCCAGGAGTGACAGGGAGACCGGGATGAGCAGGTGGGGCACAGGGATCTCAGGGCAGTAACACCGCCCTGGATGATGCTACCACGGGGTTCCTGCCCTTACACAACGTCCAACGCCAAGAGGGGCCCCTCACGGAAACTGGGGACTCTGGGTGGTCCCGATGTGGCCATGCGGGTCCATCAGGTGCCACAGATGCACCCTCTTGTGCAGACGTTGATAGACGGGGAGGGTGTGCGTGGTGGGGCTACGCAGTCATGGGAAATCTCTTCACCTTCCACTCAATTCTGCTGTGAATTTAAAAGTGCTCTAAAAATAGTCTAGTTAAAAGATTGTTTAAAAGAGCAGCAGGGGTGTCCCTTCAGGGTCATGGTGCATCCATACGTGAACGTGTGTGCATATGAGTGAGTGTAGGCAGGCATGCATGCGTGTGCGTTTCTGTGTGTTCCAGGCAGGCATCCATGTCCCCAGGGCCCAGAGCCTTCCCTTCCTTCACCCCCTGCTTCCGGGGAGCCTCTCAGCTCAGCAGATCTCAACTGGGGACGATTCCTCCACCCCCACACTGGGAGGGTATGTAGCGGCGTCTAGAGACACTTTGGGTCGTCACAACTGACATCTCGTGTGTAGAGGCCAGGGATGCCCCTAGACACCCCGCAATGCCCAGGGGAGCTCCACAACCAAGAACCCTCAGTGCTGAGGTTGGGAAGCCCTGTCCCCACCGACTCAGGAGTCTCAGGAGCTCCCGGAGTCCGCCAGGCTCCTCCATCCTCTGCTTCCTCACCTAGTGCAGACATGAGATGGGGTGGAGGGAAAGGCCCAAAGGCAGGGGACGACTCCATTGTCCTGGCTGTTGCATTGCATGCCACATGGCCAGGCTATAACTTCCCCCCGCGCCTACACTGGCCTGGCCTGGGACTGCCATGGCAGCTGGGAGGCTGGGGGAAGGCAGTGAGCATTGCCTAATGTTCCCCGCCCCATTCCCCTCCTCTCCTCAGGGATGGTGGGGATCCTCTTCAGCTAATTCTGCCCCACAGCCCAGGGTCAGCCTGCCCTGGTCCTCACTCCTAGGGCTGTGAAAAGCTCAGCAGCTTGCCTGAGGCCCTGGCCTCCCCCCTAGGGTTGCCATGGAAACAGGGCACCCTCCCTCCCCAAGGAAGCATCCGAGGGTGGCAGGCAGGGAAGCCACTGGGCTCTGGCCGGGTGCGATCTCCAGATACCAGTGACAGCGGGGCCATGCAGGGATGGCCAGACCAGTCAAGCATGTAGCCAGCATTCTGTGTGGCCTGGACAGCTGCTGCCAGGAGGCGTCACTAGCCAGAGCCCAGGGGACATAGTGCTAAGGCAAGGGTCTCCTGTCAGCGTTGCTCACCCAGCCCATCATGCAGGCAACAGAACGGAGCAGGGGCTCAGAAATGCCAGGGCTCACTGGCATGGCAGGCTTCTGCCCATGCCCCCATCTCTCTGCTGGGAGCCTTGGTCAGCCTCAGAGGACTACTCCTCTGGCTTCCAGAGACCCCTTCCAGGACCCCCACTCACACACCCCTGGCTCCTGCCCTGGACTCGGCCACTCTGTTACCTTATGTTTTCATAAACTGTCTTCAACCTGAACAGAGGCTCCCGAGTAAGAGTCCTTGTCTCCATCCTCAGAGCCTGGCCGGCAGCCCGCCCCACGGCGGGTCCTCCATAGGTGTCCACTGAATGGCTGCACAAAATACACACCATAATCACACCTCCTTCAGCACTGCAGACTAAAGGAGGGAGTGTAAAAATGCCAACCATGATCGCTCATCCGTTTTGAGGATCTCCTGTGTGCAGGCCAGCCGCCGAGTCCGCCGGAGACTCAGTTGGGAAAAGCAGGTGGCCCCAGAGCTGGTCCCAGAACTGCTGCTTGGTCTACCTGCTTCTCCCTTTCTGAGGGAAATGCTTCTGGGGTCTCCTCTGCTTTCTCCAAGCAATGAATGCTTCTGCTCAAGTACACCCCAAAATTCAAAGGGGGGCAAACAGGCCCTTCCTCCTCAGCTACACAGAAATTTCTGCATCTGAAGAAAATCAGGACAGTGACATCTTTCATCTCTCGGTTCCCTTTATTTGCCATTGGTATTCGAAAGCTTTAAGAGCCAGGAGCTACAAAAGCAGGTAGGGACGTATTCACTCACTTCTTTTTTTTTTTTGAGACTGACTCTCACTCTGTCGCCCAGGCTGGAGTGCAATGGTATGATCTCCGCTCACTGCAACCTCCGCCTCCTGGGTTCAAGTGATTCTCCTGCCTCAGCCTCCCAAGGAGCTGGGATTACAGGCATGTGCCGCCAAACCCAGCTAATTTTTGTATTTTTAATAGAGACGGGTTTCGCCATGTTGGCCAGGCTGGCTGGTCTTGAACCCCTGATCTCAGGTGATCCGCCCACCTCAGCCTTCCAAAGTGTTAGCGTTATAGGTGTGAGCCATTGTGCCCATTCCACTTCTAACCTTAAATTTCCTCCACTTAAAGAAGTCTGGCTTTTTATACAATTACTCTAGTATAATTTGATAAGATTGGGCCTAGTTTGCATCTGTTCATTCACTTATTCAACAACTGCTTAGTGACATCCACTGTGGTCAGGCCTGGCACGGGGCACTGGGTGGGCCACATGGGGACTCAGACACAGGCCCTGCTCTGAGGGCTCCAGCACCCAGGAGACAAATAAGGGAGGTATGTGAGAAGGCTGGGGGCTCAGGAGGGAGTGTGGTAGTCCAGGGAGGCTTCCTGGAGGAGGTAGTCTTGGAGCTGAGTCTTGAAGGAGTTTGCCCTGCAGGGTGAAGAGAGAGAGGTCCTGTCCTTTATCCCCACACCCGAAGTAGGCAGGGGACTTATTCATGACAGAAGCTTGTCCTGTTGCTCTGGGCTGTCCTGTAGCAGGAAGATGTGTAATAAGGCACAAAAATAAAGGGTGACTCTGGGCTGGGCGCGGTGGCTCATGCCTGTAATCCCAGCACTTTGGGAGGCTGAAGAGGGCGAATCACTTGAGGTCAGGAGTTTGAGACTAGCCTGGCCAACATGGTGAAACCTCCATCTCTATTAAAAATACAAAAATTAGCCAGGCATGGTGGTGTGCACTTGTAATCCCAGCTACTCATGAGGCTGAGGCAGGAGAATCACTTGAACCCAGGAGGTGGAGGTTGTGGTGAGCCGAGATCATGCCACTACACTCCAGCCTGGGCGACAGGGCGAGACTCTATCTGAAAAAAATCAAACAAACGAAAAAGAGTGACTCTGAAGTCCTGAGGGCAAACTGTGGGCTCTTCCTTCTCCAGTCCCCTTCCCTTGTCCTATCTGATGCCCAACTTGAAATTCACCAACCCAAAAGGGTGGTGAGAGAGGGCCTGGGAGGTAGGGACAGAGACTCGGGGACTGAGCTCCACAGGGCACGGAAGCTATCTTTCGAGGGCCTCATGACGAGCTCATTCAGCCTCCCAACAGCCCAGAAAGTGGGACAGGGGAAGGAAAGTTCTACAGATCAGGGAACTGTGGCTCAGGCAGCAAGGACTTGCCAAGGAAAAGCAGCTCCACATGACATTCACATTACAACTGACTCTGTTCAATTACAAAGTCCTTTCCACCAAACAACAGACATGGGGCAGTCACAGACATTTGAGAAACCTTCAGACGTTCTCATGGTCTTAGATCCTGTTGATAGAGAGCGAGCGAGGGAGGGAGGGAGGGAAGGAGGGTGTTAGAATCCAAGCCAGTGACTGGCAGAGATGCAGAAGAGGCCGTCCAGCTGCATCTCCCTTCCTGGGTCCTGGCTTTGGGCCGGGCGTGGACGCCTGCAGGGGTCCTCGGCGATCAGGGATATGGATTACCCCAATTATCGCCATTTTACTGACAAGGAAAATAGAGCTTGGGAAAGTCAAGGTCCCACAACTAGTAAAACATAGAGCTAGGATGTGATTCCTCCCTGTCTTAGTTAAGAATTCAATATAAACATCCATCACTAATGAGCCCAGTCATGACTTCCAGGTCCTCAACTGCAACAGAGGACACAAAGTTTGGAGGGAGGTGACAAACCCACTGGGTGAGGACAGGGATTCCAGTTAGGGCCTCCAGGAGCATAGGTGGTGGTTGGGAGGTTATCAATAGGCCACGGGGAGTGGGGTGGAGGATGGGCGGCCCACAATGGAGGCAGTGATCCCAATGAGGTCCTCAAGCATTCAGAGCCTGGGGACCCCTTTTCTAGAAGAAAATTTAGCAGACCTCCTCCTCTCATGGGTGGCTGTACTTTCAGACAGAGAAAACACATTCAGCATAGCTCTTCTAGCTTTTTAATTCGTTTGTATTTTAGGAAACCCAATGGAACCTGAGCAAAGGAACCTGAAGAAGCAGAGGATATATGAGCAGTACACCTATTTGGTCTCCATCAGTATCTCCCAAAGTGAGTCCCGCAGTGTAGACGTTCACAGGTCTCACATGAATCAAGCAAAGGTCAAGGAGGTGGAGTCATGAGGTGAAGGGAAGCTAAGCAGGTGTCTTTTCCCGCCGGACTTCTCAGAGCCTTGACTATGCTAATGTACTGTGAGATTCTCCAAGGGGAGGGGACAGAGCACTCAGTATCTGCTCCCCCACACCCCACGCTGGCCCCAGGATGCTCTCTGGTAAATGTTGCTGGAGTGATCCTGGGCTCCAAGACCCCTTTCACAGTGACTCCTGCTCCACGAGGCCAAGGTTTTGGGGTGGGGGGGTCCTGGTCTGGGGTCTAGGGCAGGAGGCCTGTGACTACTAGCAGCCACTGACTTCGAATAAGCCTGGCAAGGCTCTAGCCTCAAGGGTTAAAATCTGATATACCCGAGTGAAGAGAATCTGGCACCTTGGTTAGAAACAGCAAGGCGAGCAAAGTCCCGCACAGGCCCCAGGAGGCGCGGGCAGGGTCTGCGCTCCTCCAGCCGCCAAGCCCCATCGATCCTGTCCCGCCGGGCACCGTGCAGGAAGAGGCACTCTGCGCAATCGCCTTTTTGCCTTTTATTGCAAGGTCTATTGTCCCTGAAGAGCCTCAGATAATGTGAGCTAAGAGATGCCCAGCATTCGATTTCCTTATGCCCCTCCTTCCACCTCTGGTTTCTCCTCTAGAAATATCCCTGCACATCTACAGAAAGCCTATGAAAAAGATGCAGAAGATCAAAGGCAAAAGTCAGCATGGGAGCTCCTCCAGGAAACAGCTCCTATCGTGTTCATCTACATCCCGGGCACAGCGTCCCTCTCCTTAAGGATACCCAGGCAGAGCTCAGAAAAAAATGTGCATTATTTATTCCACCAGAGGGGGAAGCAGCATTTATCGGGAGTTCGCTTGGTATCAGAAACACAGGAGAATGTGAATAACCATCATCTTACTGGGTCCCCCAGCAGGGCCCAGGGAGGCGGCCTTCAAGCAGAGGTTGAGAGCACTCACTAGGCAGTCAGGCTGTTGGTTACACTCCTGACTCCCGTTCCAATCTGCTGTGTGACCTTGGGCAGGTTACTTAACCTCTCTGGGCTTCAGATTACTCAACTGTAAAAGAAAAGTTTTTAGGAGGATAGCACCGAGCAAAGCACGTTAAGGAGCCAGGATAGTCCCTAGGACACAGAAAGCGCAGGACACATCAGCTCTACTGTTGTTCCCATTTTACAGGAGGAAAAATCGAACATGGGGCAGCTGGGCCGACCGTCACGATGGGCGCTAATAACAGCAGAGCTGGGCTCACTCCCAGGCATGCCCAGTGCAAAGCACCTTCTACTGACTCTGCCTCCCAAAGACAAGACAAAATATCCAGTGGTGACCGGGAGAAAGCCAGACATTGGCCACGATCGGCCACTGAGAGGGGAAACACAGAACCGAGGACACCTAAAGAGAAACCCATGGTCAGGCACGGTGGCTCACGCCTGTAATCCCAGCATTTTGGGAGGCCGAGGTGGGTGGATCACCTGAGGTCAGAAGTTCAAGACCAGCCTGGCCAACATGACGAAACCCCATCTCTACTAAAAATACAAAAATTAGCCAGGCGTGGTGGCGGGCACCTGTAATCCCAGCTACTCGGGAGGCTGAGGCAGGAGGATCACTTGAACCTGGGAGGCGGAGGTTGCAGTGAGCCGAGATTGCGCCATTGCACTCCAGCCTGGGTGACAAAAGCGAGACTCCATCTCAGAAAAAAAGAGAGAGAGAGAGAGAGAGAGAGACCCACAGTATCAGGTATCCCTACAAAAAAGAATTTCTTAGTTGCAACATGTCCCTGAGAATGTTCCAAATCCCATTCTTCTGGGCCCAAAGATCTACTCGCCCCAGCAGAGTGCTGGAAGCTTCACTCCATAAGTCAGACCCTCATCCCTCTGGGGCCGCAGTGAGACAACCTGGACCCCGTTCCCCATCGTCCTAACACCAACGTCCCCATCACCTTCCCGGGAAAAGTCAAGCGGCCACCCAGGGTCCGTTCTTGCAAAACAAAATTCTGCCATAAAGCAGAAAAGAAAAGAAGGGCTGGCCTGGGTTTAGCTCCGGCTGAAAACGATAAGAAAGCAAAGGGAACTTACTGGCGAGGAGGGTGCAGCTGGCGGCGGCTCTGCAGACCAGCACGACCACGGGCGTCGGAGGGCAGGCAGGGCACACACCTCATTCATATAGGGATGTGGCAGGGGCACCACTATGACTTGCACTTCAAGGGAAAGCCTCTTCAGGGAGCCTTTGAGGAAGGTCACAGCGGGTCAGGCTGTGGGAGGACCGGGCTGTTTCCAGCGATAGCTCCTTGCTGACCACAGACCACTATTTCTGTCTTGACTCCCAACGGCCTCATGGGCCAGAGCGACCGCTCCCCAGGAAAACCCCCACACACAAAGAAGGAAGGAAGGGCGCGCCCAGGCCCCTGGGGTGACTGAAGACGCATGTGGCTCAGAGGAAAACTGAACGACAGACCTTGGCCTCCCATCGCCTTTGCTCTCTGGGCCCTGAGATGGGAGAGGTGATCGGAGGTCTGCAAGCTAGCACGGAGCTGGGTCTCCTCTGCCTGACCCCCAGCAAGAAGTGGCACCACCGTGGGCACGTGCGATCCCGGCTGCATCTCCCGTGTGCCGACTACGCCGGGAGGACCACACACTAACACACGGAACACTTGTCACCCCGTTTCCACGACAACAGAAATCAAATATCGGACACAGAAAGCAGAAGCTGAGACCGGCCCAACACGGAGGCGGCTGCTCTCGGGAGCGCTCACTTCCCCAAAGGAAAGTCCTCGAATGAGGGGAGAAGCAGGACTCGCATGGTACCCACCTTGGCTGGCAACTTGCTCCCCCTTTCCTCGGCCTGCACCCTCTCCTGGTTTATAACACCAGGCCCGGCCCCTCCCTACCAGGTGACACAGGCGGGCTCCCTGTCTGGCCTGGATTCCTTGCCGGTAAAAAGGGGTTATTAACAATGAGCAGCCTCATGCACTGCTGTGGGAATTCATGAATTTCAGTGGTTCCTGGCATCCAGGAAGCACGATTAGCTTTTATTTATTCCAATTACCAATCCCCCAACTCCCCGTGGAAGCTCCTTCCCGAGGCTGGCTTCCTGGAGGTGTTACTTGGTGAACTGACAATTCCCAGCTCTGCTGAAGCAGGAAGCGGTGAGGCCCACAGGAGGCCCATGTCCCGACCCAGCAGGTGCTCCAGGCGGGGGCTCCGGGGCAGGCAGCGGACTGGCACATGCCTGGCCCACCCCCAGGAGCACTAGTGCCCCTCTCCCATTCGAGGCCAGGATCAGCAGTGAGGGCTCACCCGCCGGTCACCCCCGTCCCCCAACACTCCACTCCCATGGCACAAACCAGGCGTCATCCCGAGTCAAAACCAGGACTTGAGGCAACAAGAAAAAGATACCCAATGCTGATGCGAGTCCCCAACACTGATGCGGGTCCCCAACACTGATGCGGGTCCCCAACACTGATCCAAGTCCCCAACGCTGATGCGGTCCCCAACACTGATCCAAGTCCCCAACGCTGATGTGGTCCCCAACACTGATGCGGTCCCCAACACTGATCCAAGTCCCCAACACTGATGCGGGTCCCCAACACTGATGCGGTCCCCAACACTGATCCAAGTCCCCAACACTGATGCGGGTCCCCAACACTGATGCGGTCCCCAACACTGATCCAAGTCCCCAACGCTGATGCAGTCCCCAACACTGATGCGGGTCCCCAACACTGATGCGGGTCCCCAACACTGATGCGGTCCCCAACACTGATCCAAGTCCCCAACACCGATGTGAGTCCCCAACACTGATGCGGGTTCCCAACACTGATCCAAGTCCCCAGTGCTGATGCGATCCCCAACACTGATGCGGTCCCCAACACTGGTTTTGGTTTAACAGTTTTCCTGCTGGGAGACTTGATGCAGGAATCCAAGGCCAGGACAGCAAACAGCACTTCGTGGCCCAGGAGATGCCACGACAGCCAAGTGAGGACATCATGAGGGCACAGACAGAAAGGCCCTCGCCAGCCCAGTGCTCCATGGAAAGGGCCTTTCCATCTGCCCAGCGTCCAGTGCCACCCACAAAGGAAGGCTGGGGCAAGACAGGGTCTTCCTGACACATGTGTATCTAGTGAACTGGCCAAGGAGATGCCTGGGACTGGTGCTCAATCCTGTGGGGGAGGAGGTAGAAATAACAGAGGGTCAGTCAGGAAAGGAAATGTGACTAGCTTTTGAAAGGAAAATAACTATGCACTTGAAAAATCATAAAAGGATCAGCAGCCTAGTATCACATCTTAGAGTCAGGTTTAGACCACTTCAGTGTAATGCAACTAACATTTCATCCATTCACCATGTATGCATCGATTGCCTCCTACCTGCCAGGCAAGGGGATTTCACAAGGAGAGCAAGGCAGCCAAGACCCAGCTCCTGACATGCCATTTTCAGAACAAATTAAGGGGGCCTGGCACAGTAGCTCACAACTGTAATCCCAGCATTTTGGGAGGCCGAGACAGGAGGACTGCTTGAGCCCAGGAGTTGGAGACCAGCCTAAACAACATAGTGAGACGCTGCCTCTACAAAAACTTAGCCAGATATGATGACACATACCTGTAGTTCCAGTTACTCAGGAGGCTGAGGCAGGAGGACACTTGAGCCTAGGATCATCCCACTGCACTCTAGCCTGGGCAACAGAGTGAGACCCGGTCTAAGAAGAAGAAAAAGAAAGAAGAAAGATGAAAGATGAAAGACGGAAGAAGAGGAAGAGGAGGAGGAGGAGAAATAATTAAGGGACTGATGTCATCATTTCATTTGATTCTCATCAAGGCCCCATAAGGCAAGCAAGGAAGAATCCTTATGATCATCCCTATCTAACAGATGAGAAAACGGAGGCGGTGAGGGGTCAACAGGCGGCCAAAGGTCATATACAGGGTGTATATCAGGATCTCAACTCAGATGTGTGTGGTGCACCTACTGTGTGCCAGGCATCACTCAAGCCTGGGGTGCCAAGGTGAGAAAGACTACGGCCCTACCTTCAAGGTAGCAAAGTGAGATAAAAGTCAATACATGCATAAATACAAGGTATGGGGATAATGGGTGGGGAGGCACCCCTTGTTAAGTTAATTAAGACTGAGTCAAATGTAAGTTACAACCTTATAGGCAGGTTACATCCTTTTCAATATAACCCATTAAAAGCCAGAGAAGTACAGATTTGACCTTTTTGCTAAAATATTTCTGCCTGAGCTCCAAGGGGCTCACAGGGAGACAGGCTCTTCAGTATCCCTTCTACTCTGCTTCTGTTTGAATCCATCTGGGGCCCTTCACTGGCTGTCACAAACATGCTACACTCTAAAAACAAAGCATTCAGTTGAAAGAGAAAGTATTTCAGAAAAAGGATAACTTGGATGGTGACTTTCAAGATGTGGTAGATTCCACCATAGCCACCTGCCTGGTACACAGTAGGCACTCATAGATGTTTGCTGTAGCACCATTCTCATTTCTTTTGGGCAGTTTTAAGAAAGAGCAAGGCTTCCTTTAAAAAGAAGTAGGAGACTACTGGGTATCTACCCAAGGGAAAAGAAGTCATCAGACAAAAAAGATACTTCACACGCATGTTTATAGCAGCACAATTCACAATTGCAAATACGTGAAACCAATCAAATGCCCATCAGTCAATGAGTGGATAAATTATATTTATATTTTATACACACACACACACACACACACACACACCCCAGAATACTACTCAGCCATAAAAAGGAACAAAATAATGGTATTTGCAGTAACCTGGATGGAACTGGAGACCATTATTCTAAGTGAAGTAACTCAAGGATGTTCTCACTTATAAGTGGGAGCTAAGCTAAGAGGATATAAAGGCATAAGAATGATACAATGGACTCTGGGGACTCAGGGAAAGGGTAGGAGGTGGGTGAGGGATAAAAGACTACACATTGGGTACAGTGTACACTGCTCGGGTGATGGGTGCACCAAAATCTCAAAAATCACCACTAAAGAGTTTATTCATGTAACCAAACACCACCTGTTCCCCCAAAAACCTATTGAAATAAACCATAAATAAATAAGAAAGAGGTAGGAGGCTGGGCGTAGTGGCTCACACCTGCATCCCAGCACTTTGGGAGGCCGAGGTAGGAGGATCGCCTGAGCCCAGGAGTTTGAGACCAGCTTGGGCAACATAGAGAGACCCAGTCTCTTTAAAAACAGAAAATAAATAAGATGAGGGAGAAGGTAATAAAATATAATCTTCCTGGACAGACTTCTCCTTCTGAGAACCCCCGCCCAGGAGCAGCCCTCAGCAACACTATGGCACCACCCTGATCCATCTGGGAAGATGAAGCAGATAAATGAAGGGTCCTCACAAAACCCCACAACTAGTCAGTGGGTACTAGGGGCCCAGTGGGAGAAAGCCCAGGTTCCAGGGTCTCAGTGGGGCACACGGGGCAGGCTGGGCTGGCCCCACATAGGCTCTGAATGGGCCAACGCCATTCAAAGTAAAACCCAAAGAAATGACATTTTCCTTTCTCCGCAAAAACCCTGTACATTTCCTCTTGGTTTCATACAATCAACCAAACCTGGGGATCAATGGAAAGAACTTGCAAAGGCCCATCTAGCTCTGAGAACCCTCATCCTAGAACTATCTGGATTAATGTTCTGTTGTTGTTGTTAGACAGGGTCTCACTCCATCACCGAGGCTGAAGTGCATTAGTGCAATCACAGCCCACTGCGGCCTCGACCTCCCAGGCTCAAGTGATCCTCCCAGCTCAGCCTCCTGAGTAGCTGAGACTACAGGTGCACACCATCATATCCAACTATTTTTTGTTTGTTTGTTTGTATGGTTGGTCGGTTGGGGTTTTTTTGTTTTTGTTTTTTGTTTTTGAGAGACAGGGATATCACTTTGTTGCCCAGGTGATCTCCAAATCCTGGGCTCAAGCAATCCTCCAGCCTCTGCCTCCCAAAGTGCTGGGATTATAGGTATGGACCACGTATAATTACCTGGAGTAATGTCATAAAGCCAACGACCTCTCCTAGGCCCACAGGTGAGAACTGCCCTTTCTTCAAGGTCACGTTCTCTGGCCTCCAAGGGCCTCCTGGTCTGAAGCATCAGAACTTGAACACTGACCCCAGCCTCTGGGGAACTCGGCCAGGCCCTTCAACAAACACGAGTCCACACACATTCCCTGCTCTGAGCTCCTTTCTGCTTTCCCAACACTGCCTCCACCTGGGCATGGCGCATGCCTGTGTTATTCCTCTCCACAAAACACGTGGAAAGAAAAAGGGATCCAAGGCCCCACAGCCACATTTCCAAACAGCTGGGCTTCGGTGTGACTATAACCAGGAGATACGGCTGGCTGCACCGAGGGCTGGTGGTCTCGGCAGGAAGGAAGACTGGCTGGCGTGGCCAGCGTCACACATGTGGTCCCTGGGCATCTTAACGGAGAGGGATATTCCACTCCCCAGTCCCCAGCACCACCCCAACACCAGCCCTCTGCCCTTGTATGGCAGGGCATGAGACAGGTGAGAGAGCCACTGCCCACACAGAAACCGAGGAGGAAAGTGATCCCAGGCCTCTGGTATCAAAGGCAGCACCGCACCCCATCCACAGAACACCTGGCCCCGAGAATGGGAAGCCGGGGAGGCCTGTGACACGGAATGTGGCAACAGAGAGCACATCGGCTCGGCTGGGGATCCCAGCTGGCCTGGTCACTGAGAGCTTCTCACATGCCCTGGAGGAGGCCACCTCCTGACTCATCTGTACCAGGAGCAGCTGCCCAATCCCCTGGAGCACAGACCATGCCCTCTGTGAGTGCGGAGCCCCGGCACCGAGCCAACCACGAGGAGTGAATGAACTGAACAACCACACACACCCTGGGGATCACTGTGCCCCAGAAATCACTCCCCAACCCCACTAACCCCACACCCTCCCTGTGAGGCACCCTCTAAACCACACGCTGAGGACAGAGACCACAGGACACACGGCAAGTGCTTGTGAAATAATAAGAAATATTCATATTGGGCCAGGCGCAGTGACTCACGCCTGTAATCCCAGCACTT
>NW_012102698.1:1696256-1704390 GCF_000951045.1 Mandrillus leucophaeus | reverse complement strand
AGTAGCTGGGATAACAGGTGCCCACCACCACGCCCAACCAATTTCTATGTTTTTAGTAGAGACACGGTTTCACCACGTTGGCCAGGTTGGTCTCAAACTCCTGACCTCAAGTAATCCGCCTGCCTTGGCGTCCCAAAGTGCTGGGGTTACACGCGTGAGCCACCGCGCCTGGTCCATTTCCGAGTTCTGAGTCCCAGCAAATTAATCAAAACCGAGGAAGCAGTCGTGGGGACCCAGCTTTAGGGCACAGTCTTATGGGGCTGAGCCCTCACCTGTGGGGTCTGAGGCTTTCCCCAGGTCGATGGTGTCAGAATTGAACTGAACTGCAGGATACCCAGCTGGTGTCTGCTGCAGAACTGCCAGGTGCGGCAGGGGCATCCCTGCACCTCTGGTGTCAGAAGTCTTATCCTGGGCAGTATGTGAGCAGAGGGAAGGAACAGTTTGTGAGTTCCTCCTACAGTGCTCGACAAATGTCAAAGTACAGTCAGTCACCTTGATTCATGGATTCTGTATGTGTAAATGTACCTACTCACTAAAATTTGTAATCCCAGAATCAATACCGTTGGCCTACATTCATTCACGGACACACACACAGAAGCAAAGAATCTGGCTGGACACAGTGGCTCACACCTGTAATTTTAGCACTTTGGGAGGCTGAGGCGGGTGAATCGCCTGAGGTCAGGAGTTCGAGACCAGCCTGACCAATGTGGTGAAACCCCGTCTCTACTAAAGGTACAAAACTTAGCAGGGCATGGTGGTGTGCACCTGTAGTCTCAGCTACTCAGGAGGCTGAGGCTGGAGAATTGCTTGAACCCAGGAGGCAGAGGTTGCAGTGAGCCGAGATTGTACCACTGCACTCCAGCCTGGGTGACAGAGTGACACTCCACTCAAAAAAAAAAAAAGAATCTGAGTTGCCAGATGTGTCCCCACCTGAGGTCAAACACAGGGCACTCTGCCTTCTTGTCTGAGCTCTTGCATCATAAACAAGTGTCCATTTCATGGTCTATTTAACGCCATGGTTTTCACATTTTTCTGCTTTTTGTTGGTGACTTCATTGTTTTGTTTTGTTTTTGAGATGAAGTCTTGCTCTGTTGCCCAGGCTGGAGTGCAGTGACGCGACTTCGGCTCACTGCAATCTCTGCCTCCCGGGTTCAAGCAATTCTCCAGCCTCAACCTCCTGAATAGCTGGGATTACAGGTGCACACCACCACACCTGGCTGATTTTTTTGTATTTTTAGTAGAGACTGGGTTTCCTCATATTAGCCAGGCTGGTCTCAAACTCTGGACCTCAGGTGATCTGCTTGCCTCAGCCTCCCAAAGTGCTGGGATTACAGGCATGAGTCACCATCTTGGCCAACTATGCTGTTTAAAATGGGTCCCCACACGTGGCGAGGAGTATTCCTAGCGTTCCCAAGTGCAAGAAGGCTGAGGTGTGTCTTGCAGAGAACGCACACGTCAGAGAAGCTTCGTTCAGGCAGGAGTTATACTGCTATTGGCTGTGAGCTTGATGTTAATCAACAATATATTTTAAGTAATGTGTCTTTAAAAAGAAACATATATAAGAAAAAGTTATGTATTGATCTGTTGCTGAAAATGTGACCAGAGGCTCACAGGAACCTAGCCCTGTACTGCCCTAGGAGCGATGGCTTAGTATTAGCTAACTCAGTGTTTGTGGCAACTTCATAGACCAAAACCACCATGAATAACGAGAACTGGCTGAGTTTAAGAAGGAATGAACTGAACGCAGCACCCCACTCCAGCCGACTGATTAGACCTCTTTCCATTCCACTTATTTCCCTTCTTGAGCAACATCAAACTATGAGACATCTTCTTGGCCAGTACCCAAAGAACCCAGGTGTATTCCACCTTTTCCCCAGATATTCATGCCTAATGTAGCTGGGTTACTAGATGACATTTATCCCGTTAAGTCCCACCAGGTGTAACTCACCCTAAGCTCTGGTTGCCCACTACCTGAACTGACACACCAGGATTTTTAGAACCTCAAAGCTCCTAGCTTCCAGCATCTTTCCACTAGCAAGTTCTTCTGGCTCAGTCTCCCTTTCTGCTGCTCAAACATTTAAAAGTTTCCTGTTGAAAATGGTTCCCTTGCCTCAGATCTTGGGACTAAAGATGGTCCTGTGACAATTAGTCATGAAATTTCCTTTTTTTTTTTTTTTTTTGAGAAGGAGTCTCTCTGTTGCCCAGACTGGAGTGCAGTGACACAATCTCGGCTCATTGCAACCTCTATCTCCCGGGTTCAAGTGATTCTCCTGCCTCAGCCTCCCAAGTAGCTGGGATTACAGGCAGCTGCCACCACACCTGGCTAATGTTTTGTACTTTTAGTAGAGATGCGGTTTTGCCATGTTGGCCAGGCTGGTCTCAAACTCCTGATCTCAGGTGATCTGCCTGCCTTGGCCTTCCAAAGTGCTAGGATGACAGACATGAGCCCCCATGCCTGGTCTCAGCCATAAAATTCTGATACAAAAAGCCACCTTGCATTTTGGAGTGCCCTTTCCACCTTCCCACAACAAAGGAAAGAACATTTCTCCTGAAAGCAAGCAGAGAAAGCATCGTGGTAGAGAAACTGCCACCTGGGTACCTCACATCCCCTTTCCATGATACTGAGCAAACACGCTCCACCACAGATGACAAGTGCTGTTTAAAACCAAATGACAGCAGGCTTTGCAAGTGTTTAATAACACATCTTCTGTGCCTGTCAAACAAGCCAAGTGAGACTTTTTAAAGGAAAAGGTGTACAGCATCTTTTTCATTAAGCAGAGACAATCTACACCACGTACGTGACACCTGAATGGACACCCAACATTCACGTTTTGTGGCAACAGGCATCTCTTCTCCCCTGTGAATGAGCTCGGGATACCACACCGGCGCCTTCTACTTCCCGAGGCTGACAGGGTAGGATTTATTCAAAAGGAGTATATGTCAGAAAAACTGCTGTTTACCCTATGACTGACAAATGGAACAGGATGAAATGACTCAGCAGAAGTCAACCTAAAAGGGCTCGTCAGTGTGTAAGCTGTGGGCACTGTGCAAACACAAGCCTCATGGTATTTTATTAATCCAAAGAGAAGAACAAGTCCTCCTCCCCTTTCCCTAGAACAGTGTAATAATCAGCCACGGGGCCAGGCACAGAGGCTCATGCCTGTAACCCCAGCACTTCGGGAGGCCAAGGTGGGTGGATCATTTGACGCCAGGAGTTCAAGACCAGCCTGGCCAACGTGGTGAAACCCCGTCTCTACTAAACATACAAGAATTAGACGGGCGTGGTGGCAGATGTCTGTAATGCCAGCTACTCGGGAGGCTGAGGCAGGAGAATCGCTTAAATGTGAGAGGCAGAGGTTGTAGTGCACCGAGATCGTGCCACTGCACTCCAGCCTGGGCAACAGATCAAGACTCCCTCTCAAAAAAAAAAAAAAAAAAAAGACCACACGGTGTGCAGAGCTGAGAAGATACAATCAACTCTGCTTCTATTTTCCCCCCATCACACCCTCATCTATGAAAGTAATAACAAGAAGAGTGACTGAGTGACCAAAACTAGTGGGTTTTAGTCACTGAGTACCAGGTACCATGGGTTAAACGGTGTCCCATCCAAAATCCACATCCGATGGGCACAGTGGCTCATGCCTGTAATCCTAGCACTTTGGGAGGCCGAGGTGGGTGGATCACTTGAGGCCACGAGTTTGAGACCAGCCTGGCCAACATGGTGAAACCCTGTCTCTACTAAACACACAAAAATTAGCTGGGCGTGGTGGCGGATGTAGGTAATGCTGAGGCAGGAGAATCGCTTAAACCTGGGAGGCGGAAGTTGTAGTGAGCCGAGATTGTGCCA
Organism: Mandrillus leucophaeus; assembly: GCF_000951045.1. Lineage (NCBI taxonomy): Eukaryota > Metazoa > Chordata > Mammalia > Primates > Cercopithecidae > Mandrillus > Mandrillus leucophaeus. The sequence continues at coordinate 1,700,543 of NW_012102698.1, read as the reverse complement.
CTGCACTCCAGCCTGAGTGACAGAGCAAGACTCCGTCTCAAAAAAAAAAAAAGAAAAAAGCCATGGGGTGTGCAGAATTGAGATGATACAATCAGCTGTGCTTCTATTTCCCCCTCATCACACCCTCATCTGTGCAAGTAAAAACAAGAAGAGTGACCATAACTATTGGGTTTTAGTCACTAACTGAGCACCAGGTACTGTGGGTTGAATGGTGTCCCATCCAAAACCCACGTCCAATGGGCACAGTGGCTCACGCCTGTATCCCAACACTTTGGGAGGCCTAGGCAGGTGGATTGCCTGAACTCAGGGGTTCAAGACCACCCTGGGCAACATGGTGAAACCCTATCTTTATGAAAAATACAAAAATTAGCTGGGCTTGGTGGTGGGCACCTGTAATCCCAGCTACTCAGGAGGCTGAGGCAAGAGAATCGCTTGAACCTTGGAGGTGGAGGTTGCAGTGAGCCAAGATCGCACCACTGCACTCCAGCCTGGGCTACAGAGAGACTCCTTCTCAAAAAACAAAAAAAATCCACATCCACCTGGAACTGGACAGCTACAGAATGTGCCTTATTTGGAAACAGGGTCTTTGCAGATGTAAATCCAGTTCAGATGAGGTCATATTGGACTGCAGTGGGCCCAGCTGGTGTCCATATGGGAGAGAGAAATTTGGATGTTGGCATGCAGAGAGAAGACGACCAGAGGAAGACACAGAGGGGCATGCAGGGGGGACGCCTGTGACAATGGAGGCTGACTGGAGTGACACAGCCACAAATGAGGATATGCCAGAACTGCCCACCATCCCCAGAAGCCAGGAGAGTCAGGAAGGATCCCTCCCTAGAGCCTTCAGATGGAGCGAGGTCTCACCGACACCTCGATCTTGGACTTCTGGCCTCCAAAACTCGGAGAGAATAAACTGCTCTGCCAGCCAGCCAGTGTGGGGTACTCTGTTACGTCAGGCCTAGGAAACTCATGCAGATTTTGTATTATCTCATTTATTATTTTCAAGAGCCCAGTTAGGCAGGTACCTTCCTTTCCTCCACTGGACAGGGGAGGCGATCAAGGTTCAGGGAGGTTATGTCCCTTCCCAGGGTACACCCCAGACAGGAAAGCAGGCAGGAGGATGAAGCCAGGTCTAGTGGCTCTCAGCCCCACCTCTCTCAAAGAGCCCAGGCTTCCAGCAAAGCTCATGCCACATTGCGAGGCTCCTGGTCCCTGTTCAAGCTGTCCAACCTCCCCTCAAGGCAAGCATGAACCCATAGGGCTTCCCAGGACCTAAGCTGTGGGACTGGGGCTCCAGCTCCCTCTCTATCCTCTCCTTCCTCTCCAACTCCCCTCCCCCACCGAGCGGAGGGCTGGTGCTAGACTGACTCCTCTCTCAGTCCCACAGGTGCCAAGTGCTGAGACACTGGGCCCCCTGCACATCTGGCATGACATAAACCACGAACTGCAAGTGGACATCCTGCTGTATCCACTGGTCTCCTGAGGTGAGCTAAGGCAGGCCTCCCCCGAGACCCAGTCCACCCAGAGTGCTGACAAACTCAGGCTTCAAAGTCACCCCTGCCAAGTCACAAGGGCCCCCTTGGACAGCTCCTGGGACACAGTGTCCCAGCTCTCCTCGGGCCTCGCTCTTGGGTGAAATCCAGCATGAGCCTCTTCCCCCATTTTTGGATTTTTTGCAAGCACAGAGATTCTTTTTAGAAGCTTTATTGCTCTACCATCACTTCATTAGTTCCAGAACCAAATAATCCCATTATATATGACTTGATTGGCTCATAAAATTATCATTCATTCTAACAAATATTTATGGAGCGTGCCACATGTGCTATGCTTGGTACATTACATTTTAAAAAAATAATTTACTTAACTAATGATCACAAGTCCCCTAATTTAATTTACTCTTAAATGTGTTTAATTTTCCCACAAATGGAATGACACGCTTCTAAACGGAGCATTTTTGTCAGGTTGACACAAGCAGCAAAAAAAAAAAAAAAAAAAAAGGGAAAAGGAGAAACTATCAGCAGGAAAGCCATAGAACAAGAATGCCCTGGTTTGGCCCCCAGCTCGGCCCCGAGCCTCTAACCCCTGGGCACGGAGCAAGTGCCATTTCCGGATGTTTTATACAGTCACCCTCACCACCTATCATCATTACCTGATCAAGAAAACTGGGGCACAAAGGCCAGATGAGGTGGCTCACACTTAATCCCAGCACTTTGGGAAGCTGAGGCAGGAGGATCACTTGAGCCCAGGAGTTCGAGGCCACCCTGGGCAACACAGTAAAACCCCATCTCAACAAATAATTAAAAAATTAGCCAGGTGAGGCTGTGCACACCTGTCGTCCCAGCTACTCAGGAGGCTGAGGTGGGACGCTTGCTTAAGCCCACAGAGTCAAGGCTGTAGTGAGCCATGATTGCACCACTGTACTCCAGCCTGGGTGACAGAGGGAGACCCTGTCTCAAAAACAAAAACAAAACGAAAACAAAACAAACAAACGAACAACCACCTGTGGCACAGAGAGGTAGAGTAACTTGTCTGATCAGGTTCAGCAGGTAAGAAATGGCGCAGGCAGAATTTGAACCCAGGCAACGCTGCATCTGCGTGTGTGCCCTTCACCCGCCTGCTCTCTGCCTCTTAATTAAAATTCAGCAGGAGGAAATCCACAGGCAACTCAGGCACAAAATCACCCCTCCCAGGTTACAAAGGGACGGTGTTCCTGGTGTGGGATCCCACGCAGCCACACAGCGGAGGCAGCGGTGCCCCGAGTAAATGGGGCTGTGCCCCAAAGCTGGGCCACTGCATAAACTCGAGTCACAGGAGAGCACGCACAGCAGGCTCCAGTCACATCGGGGTCAAAGTCAGGCAAAACCGAAGAATGTGAAGGACAGAGGTGCACGTGTGTGCGAAACACAAGGAAAGACAAGTAAGTGGGGCAGGGCCTGCCAACAAGCTGCCTGGACCGGGCAAGGAGCAGCCTGGTACTTGCCTAACCATTATTCTGGGTGTGCCTGTGAAGATGAGGTTAGCAATCGAATCGGTAGACTGGGTACAATGGATGGCTCTCCCCAGTGTGGATAGGCCTTGGCCAATCCATTTGAGACCTGAATAGACCGAAAGGCAGGGTAAAGGGATTCACTCAGCTGGGACGTGGGTCTCCTCCCGCACTTGGGCTGACACCACTGGCTCTCCTGGGTGTCCGGATTGAAGATCCTGGGATTTCTCAGCCTTGTAACCACATGAGCCAATAACTTATAATCAATCTCTTCAAATATATATATATACACACACACACACACATATATATATACACACATACACATATATATATATACACACACACATATATATGTGTGTGTGTGTGTATATATATATAATAGAGAGAGAGAGGGATGGATAGAGACAGACAGGCTGGGAGAGGTGGCTCAGACCTGCAATCCTAGCACTTTGGGAGGCCGGGGCAGGCAGATCACAAGGTAAGGAGATCGAGACCATCCTGGCCAACATGATGAAACCCTGACTCTAATAAAAACACAAAAATTAGCCGGGAATGGAGGCCAGTGCCTGTAATCTCAGCTACTCAGGAGGCTCAGGCAGGAGAATTGCTTGAACCAAGGAGTCGGAGGTTGCAGTGAGCCGAGATCACGCCACTCCAGCCTGGCAACAGAGCGAGACTCTATCTCGAAAAAAAAAAAAAAAAGACGGAGCTACATATCCCCCATCGGTTCTGTTTCTCCAGAGAACTCTGACTCATACACACGCTAAACGCAATATTCAAGACGGCACTGGTCACCTCTGGTGGGGAGAGAGGGGCACAGGAGGTATGGGGCGTACGGCTCGGGGAACAAGCAATGCTATTTCTTAAGCTGGATAGCAGAACCATGAGTACTTCTTTAAAATTAGTCTGTAAACTATACATATATACACTTTTTTGTATGTGTAATGTATTTCCCAGTATCTTTTTTTTTCATTCTGTTAATTGTAGTAAGGTACATTTAACATAAAATTTCTCACTTAAACTTTTTTTTTTTTTTTTTTAAGAGATGGAGTTTCACTCTTGTCGCCCAGGCTGGAGTGCAATGGTGCGATCTTGGCTCACGGCAACCTCTGCCTCTTGGGTTCAAGTGATTCTCCTGCCTCAGCCTCGCAAGCAGCTGAGATTACAGGCGCCCAACACCACACCCAGCTAATTTTTGTAGTTTTAGTAGAGACGGGATTTCGCCATGTTGGCCAGGCTGGTCTCGAACTCCTGACCTCAGGTGATCTGCCTGCCTTGGCCTCCCAAAGTGCTGGGAT
>NW_012102698.1:1685661-1696100 GCF_000951045.1 Mandrillus leucophaeus | reverse complement strand
CGCCCACCCCCCACCCCGGCCTCACGGCTCCTGACAACTGCCACTCCACTTCCTGTCTCTATGAGTTTAACTCCTCTAGCTGAGGAGCCCACGCTGTAATCTGAGCACTGTGGGAGGCCGAGGCGGGAGGACCGCTTGAGCCCAGGAGTTCGAGACCAGTCTGGGCAACATAGCAAGACCTTGTGTTTACAAAAGAATTTAAAAATTAGCCAAGCGTTGTAGTGTGCGGCTGTAGTGCCTGCTACTAGGGAGGCTAAGGTGGGAGGATCTCTTGAGCCCGAGAGGTGAGGTTGCAGTAAGCCAAGATTGCATCACTGTACTCCAGCCCCGTTTCAAAAATAATAATAATAAAAAAAGATGTTGGGGCACTTTAGGCCTCAGAAAACAATCTCTCTAACCTTCTTCTGCCCTCCTTTCACCTGCCCAAGGCAGGACTCTCATCAGCTTGTAATGAGATCCTCCCTCCAGACAGGGGTCTGCCCCACCCCTTGGAGGAAGGAAGGCTGCACAGACAGGTCTTGTGGGCCTCCCCAGTCCATATGTTAGTGTTAGATCACACCCTTGCTGTCCAACCCCATTTCTACATGGCTGTCAATCATGTGCATCCAATGAGGTTCCATGAAAGGCCCAGGAGGGCAGGAATCAGGAAGCTTCCGGAGAGCAGACGCTTGGTTTTTGGAAAGTGGCACGCCCGGAGAGGGCATGGAAGCTCCGTGCCCCTTCCCCTACACCTCACCCTATGCACCTCTTCATCTGTATCCTTTGTAACATCCTTTACAATAAACCAGGAAACATAAGGAAATGTGTCCCTGAGTTCTGTGAGTCACCCTAGCAAATTAACTGAATCCAAAGATGGGGCTGTGGGAACCCTGACTTCCAGCCGACTGTTCAGAGTCTTGGGGGACTGAGCCCTCACCCTGGGGGATCTGATGCCATCTCCAGGTAGGTGGAGCCAGAACTGAACTGAATTGAATTGGAGCACACCCAGCTGGTGTCCGCCACTTGGTGCAGGAAAAACCCACACATTTGGTCACTAGAGTCTGTTAATTGTTGCTGTGTCACTGTGAGCAGAGGACAAACGGTCTGGGCTTTCCCAGGCATCCCCACTGCCTGCACGGTGCCCTAACACCCATTCAGGGCAGCGCTGTGAAAGTCACAGGGAACAGCAACTAAATCCTTTAAACGGCCATCACTGAGAACTTCTAGAAAATGTAACATCAGGCCAGGCGCGGTGGCTCACACCTGTAATCCCAGCACTTTGAGAGGCCAAGGCAGGCAGATCACAAGGGCAGGAGTTCAAGACCATCCTGGGCCAACATGGTAAAACGCTGTCTCTACTAAAAATACAAAAAAATTAGCTGGGCGTGGTGGTGCACACCTGTAGTCTCAGCTGCTTGGGAGGCCGAGGCAGGAGAATTGCTTGAACCCAGGAGGTGGAGGTTGCAGTGAGCCGAGATGGCATCACTGCACTCTAGCCTGGGAGACAGAGCAAGACTCCATCTCAAAACAAAGTGTAACATCATACAAAGATGTGTGTGTGTGTCATTTGAATTGTTAGTTTAAACCAGGGAATGGCAAACTGTAGCCAGTGAGCAAACCTGGCCCACCACCTGTCTTTTTGGGATTTTTGGGTTTTGGGGTTTTTTTTTTGTTGTTTGTTTGTTTTCGAGATAGGATCTTGCTCTGTCTCCCAGGCTGGGGTGCAGTGGCACAACATGGTTCACTGTAGCCTCGACCTCCTGAGCTCAAGGGATCTTCCCACCTCAGCCTCCCAAGTAGCTGAGACTACAGGTGCACACCACCACACCCAACTAATTTTTGTATTTGTTGTAGAGATAGGGTCTCGCCATGTTGCTCAGGCTGGTCTTGAACTCCCGGGCTCAAGCAATCTGCCTGCCTCAGCCTCCCAAAGTACCGGGATTACAGGCATGAGCCACCACACCTGGCCCACCACCTACTTTTGTAGCTTTGAGGGGACACAGCCACAGCTATGTTAATGAATTGTCTTTTGTAGCTTCCCGGGGACGCAGCCACGGCTATGTTAATGAACTGTCTATAGGGGCTTTCATGCTTCCATGGCAGAGTTGATTCATTCCTACAGAGACAGGTGGCTCACAGAGCTGGAAATATTCTTTGGATCTTTACAGAAAGAGATCACAATTGCTCAGCGAAGAGCATTCATAACACAATGTTTTGACATTTCCAATGGGTGGGAAGTTAGCATTGGGGTGATATCAGGAACACAAGTATGTTCAGCATTCCCAGAATCAGGTGAGGAGAGCAGACCTGGGCTTTCTTTCTCCCGGTGCTGTCGAGCCACAATTTATGCAGGTCCAGCCCTGCCTGCCTGTGTTTGGCATTCACACTGCCTCTCAGGGTGACGGACTCTCATGTTGCACTTCTAGTTTAATTCTTTTAACTTGATTTCCAACTGTGACCTTCAAGTTTCACTCACAGCCCTTACTGGCAGGAGAACCGCCAAGGCAATTAGAGGATCAAAGGCCAGATGGTGACTGTATTCACGTCCTGTGGCCACCGTGACAAAGTACCGCAAACCGGCAGCTTAAAACAACAGACATCGATTCTCTCCCAATTCTGGAGGCCAGAAGTCTGAGATCAAGGTGTCTGCAAGGCCGTGCTCTCACTGAAGGCTCCAGGGAAGGATCCGTCCTGGCCTCTTCCCAGTTTCTGGTGGTGGCCGTCGGTCCTCGGTGCATCTTGGCTTGTGGCGGCATCTCTCCAGTCTCTGTCCAGTCTCTGCATCCCGTGCCTGTCTCTGTGTCCTACTGCCTCTCCCCGTAAGGGTCCCAGTCACTTTGAATTAGGGGCCCACCCTACTTCAGAAGGGCCTTATCTTAAGCGCATCTGCAAAGACCCTATTTCCAAATGAGGTGACGGTCCCAAAAGCTGGGGACTAGGACTTGGACATACCTTTTAGCAGAACACAAACCCCTAACAGAGACCTTCACTCAGTTTCCTCCTGTGGTCCCTTCCTGCACTTCCGCACAATCCTCTCCCCTGATTGACACAAACCAAGTGCTTTCTGGCATCTGCCTCATTGGTTACGTGCAGCGCTGACGACAGGAAGGGCTCCTTCCAGCAGAAGGATGGTTATCCCCTTCCTTGTCCTGCTGTTGCTAAGCAGGTCACCAGCACAGCCTTGCCCACCCAACACTATCACCTGCTTGTCTCTCCACGGAGACACGGTCAGAGCTGGGACTGAAGGGCTTCACTGAGGCCAGCCAGGTGCCAGCCACAGAGTCACAGGCTACCGACAGCGGCAGCGTGGCCAGCCGAACAGTCCCCACCTCGTCATCAATCCCTCCAGCGCCTACAAACAGATGGGGTGACACAACAGCTCTGCAGGGCTCCCCCTCTCCCTTCATAAGAATTACTGATATTTTTCAGTTGGAAATTTACAGCTGCAGAGCACAGGTCTTTGATGGCATGGCACCTGTCAAATGAGACATTTTCCAGGAGCTGGCGGTAGGATTTTTACGGCTGCCTAGCTACGCTGTCACGGGAGATCTCTGCTTCTTCCCCCGCGGCTGTTACTCAGCACAGATGCTGCTCTGAAGCCCGCAGTAGTGAGGGAGTCTCAGGCCGCCTGGGACTCTCTTAGGAGATGAGACAACAGGAATCAGGCGCCCAGTGCCTGAAAGGGGTGTCCCTGTGGCACAGACGGAAATATACACCCGGCTCAGCCCCAGACTCCAGCTTCCGTGCTCACATCCCCACCCACTCTTCTCCTTCAAGCCCCTGATGACGGGCTGTGTGCCCTGACTTCATACCTGCACTTTCTCCTGGGTTATTGTATTTAATTCCTCAAATAATACTGCACGACAGGTAAGGGACGTGTTGCCATCGGCCCCATGGTTCAGAGACAATGTGGCTGGGCTGAGCTCAAGGTCGCTGAGCTAACAGGGGACAAGTGACCCCAGTCCTGTCTCTCTAACCGATATTGCTACCCCACCGGTCTGCAACACACAGAAACTTGAAGAGTGCAGGACTGGCCGGGCGCGGTGGCTCATACCTGTAATCCCAGCACTTTGGGAGGCTGAGGCAGGAGCATCACCTGAAGTCAGGAATTTGAGACCAGCCTGACCAACATGGAGAAACCCCATCTCTACCCAAAATACAAAATTAGCCGGGCGTGGTGGCACAGGCCTGTAATCCCAGCTACTTGGGAGGCTGAGGCAGGAAAATTGCTGGAACCCAGGGGGCAGAGGTTGCGGTGAGCCGAGATTGCACCATTGCACTCCAGCCTGGGCAACAATAGCAAAACTCGATCTCAAAAAAAAAAAAAAAAAAAGCGCAGGACATGGCCAGAAGGGGTCACCTGTTGGAATGTCTTGTTTACTAACAGTTTAAGAGGGAAAGAGGACTGCAAACATACCTCAAATCTGCGGTGTAGAACCTGTATCACAGATCTAAGGCAGGCAAACTACAGCCTGGGAAGCTGAATCCGGCCTATGGCCTGTTTCTGTAAATAAAGCTTTATTGGAACACAGCCACACCCATTCGTGTGCGTGTGTGTGTGTGTGTTTGTATATATACATATGTTTTTTTGGTTTTTTTTTTTTGAGACAGAATCTCACTCTGTCACCCAGGCTGGAGTGCAGTGGCATGATCTCAGTTCACTGCAACCTCCACCTCTAGGGTTTAAGAAATTCTCCTGCCTCAGCTTCCCGAGTAGCTGGGACTATAGGCACCTGCCCTGCCACCACATCAGCTAATTTTTGTATTTTTAGAAGAGATGGGGTCCCACCATGTTGGCCAGGCTGGTCTCAAACTCCTGACCTCAAGTGATCTGCCCACCTCAGCCTCCCAAAGTGCTGGGATTACAAGCATGAGCCACTGCGCCCGGTCCGTGTATGTATTTTCTGTGGCCGCGTGCACGCTATACCAGCAGAGCTGAGTAACTGCAACAGAGACTGTATGTCCCGCAAAGGCTCAAACATTTCCTATCTGGCCCTTTGCAGTAAAAGTTTGCCCACCCTTGCTGTAGATAAGCACTGAGAAACAAACGAAGGAATTTGCACCTTAAGATAGCCACGTATCTGAAGAAGTGTGAAGGCAGCGGCAGCGGGACAGGAGAGCCGCCAATGAGACTCCATCCTCCTGATAGGAGCCGGGAGAGGAGCCTGTTTCATCTGATGGCAGGAAGAACTAAGTACGGCTGGGGAAACCCTCCCTGGACGGTGTCACCAGAAGCCAGTGAGTGACAGCGAATCCAGGTGCAAGCACATTTCCGCGGCCTTCCGTGCCCACAGTATGGAAGTGTAAGTAAAACAGAAACCCCAAACTCAAGTAGGCACGGGGCTTATTCATGTTGCAACATGAAGACACACTCCCCACCGGAGCCACACAGAGCCTGAGGCCCAGGCCGGGACTGCTTTGGCGATAAAACCTACTCACTCCATGTCCTGGATGGCTGAGCCCCCACACGGCCCGTTCTTGGGCAGAGGTCTCCTGCTTTAACAGGAAGAAAGCCCCAATTTGAGTTTGATTTCCAGCCAGCATCTCCAGGGCTGTTGCAGCCCCTAGGGTTCCTTGCAACATGCTCAGAAACAGGGCTTCAAATTGGATCACTCCAGCAACAGAGGAAAATAAAAACCAATCAATGGGGCCGCGCTGGTGGTGGGGGCCGCTTCCTCCGCGGGCCTTTTATCGCTGGAGGAATCCGATCGACCTCGAGCCGCAGCCTGCACGCACTGCATCCTCCGCACACATTTTCACTCCGCAGATATTTTTATGCCCGTGAAAAAGAGTGGAGCAAATCCAAATTTAATCAGACAGGAGCTAAACTTGGGAAACGGACCTCCGATTCTTGTCTAGGGTCTGAAGTGAGAAAGCGGGCGGGGAGGAGAAAATGGGTCCCTAGCTTTGCTGATTGTCTGTCCCGTGCACAGTGGATATTGTTCATTCTGACACCAGCACACACAGCAGCTGGCTGGTGCCCAGAGGTGTCTTCAGTGAGAGGTGCACTCAGCCAGAGACCCGGTTTCTCACCCCCTCTCAGGGCCTCAGTTTCCTCATCTGTAAAATGAGACTCATTTTCACCTCATTTTACAGGGGAAGTGGCACAGGACAGGGGGCACCAGCCCTGGAGCTGGAAAGCCTGGACCTGCAGCCTGGATCCGAGGCCATGTGGCTGGGAGGACTCCATGCTTCTGTTCCTTCCTCTGCAAAATGGAGTGAAATAGGCCAGGCATGGTGGCTCACACCTGTAATCTCAGAACTTCAGGAGGCCAAGGCAGACAAATCATCTGAGATCAGTAATTTGAGACCAGCCTGGCCAACATGGTGAAATCCCACCTGTACTAAAAATATAAAAATTAGCCAGGCATGGTGGCAGGCGCCTGTAATCCCAGCTATTCAGGTGGTTGAGGCAGAAGAATCGCTAGAACCCGAGAAGTGGAGGTTGCAGTGAGCCGAGATCGCGCCACTGCACTCCAGCCTGGGCGACAGAGTGAGACTCCGTCTCAAAAGAAACAAAAATTAGAGTGAAATTATTACCCTCAGATGGTTCATGGTCCCCAAAAAGATGTGTCCACGTAGTTATGAGTGCTCTCCAAATAATTAATGCCAGGAATTATTTCAATTAGAGAAATAACAAAGCTGAATGATTTGCTCATCGAGACAAGTGCTTTCAGTCTCATTCTGTACCAGGCTTTCAGGCCCCAGTGAAAAAGTATTGAGAAGATGTCAGTCTCACCTCTCCCACGGGCCTTCCGGGAAGCTCAGCTCCACATTCTGCACACTCCTCTGTGTCCGCACATCTGTTCTGCCTGCCTGAACCCCCCATCCTCTCCAACCGCAAAGCTGTCCCATCTCACCCACTGGTCCTCTGGGGAGTGGCCAAGCACACCTCACTGATGGCTGGAGACAGGATGGGGCTGGGGGTTCCCACACCATCCAGCCCCACAATCGGTCTTCCCTGGGGCTGACTCAGGGGAGTGGGAGGGGAGGCACCCTCGACCCCTAAGATGCTGAAGGGATGTAAGGCCAGTCCCCCTCGTCCACCGATACACACACACAAGTAGCCCTGCGTCAGGGCTCCCTGAGATTACAGGCTCTTCTATGGGTAATGATGCCCCTCTTTCCCCCAAAAAAAGATACGTTGGAGTTCTAACCCCTAGAAGCTCCTGGCCTCCATAACTGCGAGAGAATCCCTTTCTGCCTTTTTTTTTTTTTTTTTTTTTTTTTTTTTTGAGATGGAGTCTGGCTCAGTCGCCCAGGCTGAGAGAGTGCAGTCGTACAATTTCAGCCCACGGCAACCTCTGCCTCCCAGGTTCAAGCGATTCTCCTGCCTCAGCCTCCCAAACAGGTGGGATTACAGGCGCCTGCCACCATGCTGGCTAATTTTTGTATTTTTAGTAGAGATGGGGTTTCACCATGTTGACCAGGCTGGCCTCGAACTCCTGACCTCAAGTGATCTACCTGCCTCGGCCTCCCAAAGAGCCACCCAGCGTTTGGTGTCTTGGTGCAACAGCCCCGGGAGACAAACACGGCGACCTAAGCCAATACGTGTTTTGCTAAAATAATGCAGCTGTGTTTCTGTTTTCTTAGAAACCAGCCTGGCACCTCCTTCCTCTCCCTTTCTTGCTCCCTCTTCACCTTCCACTATGAGGAGAGGCCCCTGCGGCCTCCCCAGAACCAGACACCAGTGCCATGTACAGCCTGCAGAAACAGGAGCCAAACAAACCTCTTTTCTTTATGAGTTACCCAGCCTGGTGTTCCTTTATAGCAACACAAAACAGACTCAGATGGGGCACAGGCTGCCTGTGGATCCCTGCTCCTCCATGGATAGGCCTGGTGGCCCCAGGACAAAACACCTCTCTTCATCTCTGCCAGTGGGAGAAGGAAGACAAACTGTAGCTCCAGCCCCCGGGTCATCCTCACCCCCTGCACACCCACCCAGCCAGTTCTCAACTCTTCATGCACGCCCCTGCTTAATCCTCTAAACCATCTTGAGATTAGGCTGCTGCTCTCCCGGCACTGATAAGGACCTCAGCAGAGGCTCCAGTCAGCAGACTCTGGCCTCAGCCTCCAAGTTCCCATCTCCTGCCACCCCACGCTGTGCTGAACCTTGAACACAAAGACACTGGTGAGAACACCCCAAGGTCTGGGATTCTGCCAGAACCTTTTCTGGAGTTACCACATCACTCCAGCCAACACTATGAAAGTAATAAGCCCCTTTAATCAAGTATGTCCAGGGCCTGCGTGGGGAGATAACGCATCATCCAGGCCGGTCTGCCAAGGCTTAATGATTGTCAACGGGCAGTGTTCTCTGTGCCAGACCCAGGCCTCTATCAAACATGCCAAGTAACCACAGGAGAGCCAACTGTAGGCCCCCTCAGGGAACATGGGCTCTTTCCTGCTCCTGCAGTCAGCTCCTACCTTGTAGGCCAAGCCCAGCAGAGGTGCATCTCTCTGTCAGGGACTGGCGCTGACCACCAAGGAGCAGCTCTGTTGTGCTAAGGGCCCTACTCCAGATTAGCACACTCCTGACCTCCTGCAAGAAAAGTGGCCAGAAGTAGGGAAGTGGGTGACACAGACACCCTACAGTGCAAGACAAGGCTGCAGCCGGGCTCAGCGACCACTGGCAAGGACAACAATCCCACTGGCAACAGCATCCAAAAGCATAAACCATCCAGGGGTAAATCTGCCTGGAGAGGTAAGAGACTTGTACCCTGAAAATCACAAAACATTGCTAAAGGAAATTAAAGAAAACATAAGGAAGTGGAAAGACATCCTATGTTCATGGACTGGAAGACTTCGTGTTGTTAAAGATGCTACCCAAAGCAATTCTCAAATTCAGTACAATTCCTCCCAAAATTCCAATGGTGGCTTGTTGCAGAAACAGAAAAGCACACCCCAAAACTCACAGGGAATCTCAAGGGATCCCAAATAGCCAACAGAAGGTTGAAGAACAAAGTAGGAAGTGTCACATGTTTGCTAATTGTAAAACGTACTGCAAAGCTACAGTGATAGAGACAGTGTGGTACTAGCATAAAGACAGACCTGGGCCGGGCGCGGTGGCTCAAGCCTGTAATCCCAGCACTTTGGGAGGCCGAGACAGGCGGATCTTGAGGTCAGGAGATCGAGACCATCCTGGCTAACACGGTGAAACCCCATCTCTACTAAAAAATACAAAAAACTAGCCGGGCGAAGTGGCGGGTGCCTGTAGTCCCAGCTACTGGGGAGGCTGAGGCAGGAGAATGGCGTGAACCCAGTGAGCTGAGATCCGGCCACTGCACTCCAGCCTGGGTGACAGAGCAAGACTCCGTCTCAAAAAAAAAAAAAAAAGACAGACCTGTTGATCAACAGAATAGAATTGAAAGCCCAGACATAAATCCACACATTGATGATCAACTGATTTTCAGCAAAGGTGCTAAGATCGTTCAGTGGAGCATCAATAGTGCACAACAAGATGGAGACAAGAGTGATGGGAGGGTCCCAGCCCACTAGTGCCAGGTGGGCAGGGCCAGTCTCTCAAGCAGGACCACTACCTGGATCCCCAACCCCCAGCCCCATACATACTCTCAAGCGGAGCTCAATAATCACCTTGAATGAATGACTACATGCCTGGAAGACTGGGCGATCAATGAATAACTGAATGAGTAAACAGGAGTTGAAGCCCCAGGGTAACACATGAGACACCAGATCGAACATGATTCCTCAAAAGAAGTTGGGCTCCTCAACACTCACCAACGCATTTCCCTCCTTACATCTCTCTTAGCAACATTTTAAAACTATCATCTTGACTCAATGGGTCATAAAATCCATTTAGGAAGCTGTGACTACCACATTTCTTTCTTTCTTTTCTTTTTTTTTTTTTTTTGTTAGACAGAGACTCTCTCTTTGTCACCCAGGCTGGAGTGCAGTGGTGCAATCATAGCTCACTGCAGCCTCAAACTCCTGGGCTCAAGCGATCCTCCCACCTCAAACACCCCTGCTCCCACCCCAAGTGGCTGGGACCACAGGTACGCAACACAACGCCAGGCTAATTTTATTTTTCGTAGAGATGGGGTCTTGCTATGTTGACCAGGCTGGTCTCAATCCACTGGGCTCAACCAATCTCCCTGCCTCGGCCTCCCAAAGTACTGAGATTGCCTGGACAGCACGTTTCTTTAATGAAATGAAAGAACAGTAGAGTAGTAAACATCAGCATGCTTGTAGGAAGATACCATTTCATGAAACTTTTATTTACGGATATAGGTAAATGCATGCTTGAACTGGGGTTTTTATGAAAATATATTTCTTACCATGGATCCAAAATAAAAAGAGAGTTTAAAAGCTGCTGTCTCAGGCCGGGCACAGTGGCTTATGCCTGGAATCCCAGCACTTTGGGAGGCCAAGGCAGGTGGATCACTTGAGGTCAGGAGTTTGAGACCCACCTGGCCAACATGGTGAAACTCCGTCTCTACTAAAAA
>NW_012102698.1:1675251-1685121 GCF_000951045.1 Mandrillus leucophaeus | reverse complement strand
TTAGCCAGGATGGTCTCGATCTCCTGACCTCATGATCCGCCCGTCTCGGCCTCCCAAAGTGCTGGGATTACAGGCTTGAGCCACCGCGCCCGGCTTGGGGGTTCCCTATTCTCACTTGCCCAATGAGGACATATTATCATACCTACCTCAAAAGTGTCATAGCCTTGATAAGACAATCTGCGTACAGCACCAAGCCCAGCCCCTGGCCAGTGTGAGATCTTGATATATGACAGCTGCCACCACTGCAGGGGCAATGAACGGGGAGATGAAGAGGAGGAAGAAGACTGAAAATTCCATGTCTGTCCCGGATCCACCCACCCTCACCCCAAATTGAAAGATCCACCTTGGAAACACTCAAGGAATCCCGACTGGAGAAAAACATCTCACCAGCTCTGAGCACTGCCTTTCAGTACCCCGCTATTTTTTTTACCAGTTTTATTGAGACAGAATTCACATTCCATACAACTTGCCCTTTTAAAGTGTGCAATTCGGCCAGGCGCGGTGGCTCACGCCTGTAATCCCAGCACTTTGGGAGGCCAAGGCTGGCGGATCACGGGGTCAGGAGATCGAGACCATCCTGGCCAACATGGTGAAACCCCGTTTCTACTAAAAATACAAAAAATTAGCCAGGCATAGTGGCGGGCACCTGTGGTCCCAGCTACTCAGGAGGCTGAGCAGGAGAATGGTGTGAACCCGGGAGGCGGAGCTTGCAGTGAGCTGAGATGGCGCCACTGCACTCCAGCCTGGGCGACAGAGCGAGACTCCGTCTCAAAAATAAAAATAAAGAGTACAATTCAATGACTGTTAGTATATTCACAGAGTTGTGTAACCATCACCATTGTCAATGTAAGAACATTTTCATCACCCACAAAAGAAGCCCTGTACCCATGAGGGGGTCACGGTACCTTCCCCAGGCTTTGGGAACCACTAATCTTACTCTCTGTCTCTATCAATTTGCCTGTTCTAGATATTCAAATAAATGGATTCACACAGTATTTATCCTTTTGCAAATGGCTTCTGTCACTGAGCATGTTTTCCAGGCTCACCCAAGTTGTAGGATGGATCCATCTGTCATTCCTTTTCGTGGCTGAATAGTATTCTATTGTATGCATGGAGCATATTTCGCTTACCCACTCATCAGTTAATGGACATCTGGGTTGAGTCCACTCCATGGCAACCACAGAGTGCTCCGGTAAACCTTAAACAGATACAAGTCTCCTTCGGTAACAACACTCGTTCTCTGGTTCTGATCAAGCCAGCTAAGTATTTACACAAAGGATACTTTTTTTTTTTTCCCAGCAGATCTTCTACATGAGAAAATTAAGAGCTATAACAAAGCAGGGCTCTAGGAAAGAAAAATTAAATAAATAATTGTAGAAACATGTTCTTGCAATGAGGCCCAAGCAAAGAAACAAAATAAAATAGAAACAATGCCCAGCGGCGCCCAGTAAGATTGAAATTCTCCGTGCGCTGCTCCAGCAAAATTTCAACTCATTAAAATCTCATTATACTAATAATATGTTTTCCAGATAAATTTAACTAAAACACTCCCTTCCCCTAACAAAGTGCAGACATTCTCAGCAGCAGCAGTGCAGGACGTGTGAAGACGTGGGCCAGTTCCCAGGGTAGCCTGTCTTCTCGTCCCATCTCTGCAAATGACTACGGCCAGGACCGCATCACAAGTGACAGTTTACTGAGCAGATGAGCCTCTACAGTTCCGAAGCCCCAGACCCCTCACTTTGGAGTCTCGCTCTATTGTCCAGGCTGGAGTGAAGTGGCTCAATCTCCGCTCACCGCAACCTCCGCCCCGCCCCCGGTTCAAGCCATTCTCCTGCCTCAGTCTCCTGAGCAGCTGGGATTACAGGTACCCACTATGACGCCCGGCTAATTTTTGTATTTTCAGTACAGACAGGGTTTCACTCTGTTGGCCAGGCTGGTCTTGGACTCCTGACCTCAGGCAATCCACCCACCTCAGCCTCCCAAAGTGCTGGGATTACAGGTATGAGCCACCATGCCCGGCCTAGATTTTCTTAAGTGAAAGCAATTCTCCCAATATGTCATATGGCCTCATTGTATGTTTATTTTGTCTGCTCACCACCAACCCAGTCCCTGGTCTCTTCTCTTCCCAGACCTCTTCTCCACCTGATGGATAAAGTGGGGGAGTGGCCGTGGTGGCAATAAGAATGGAGATGAGATGCCAATGAGAACAAAGGATGACACCTATGCAGGGGATTTATTTATTTATTTATTTATTTTATTTATTTTTTTCAGGCAGGGTCTCGCTCTGTCACCCAGACTGGAATGCAGTGGTGCAATCTCAACTCACTGCAGCATTAACCTTCCATGCTCAAGCCATCCTCCCCCTCAGCCTCCCTGAGACCACAGGCATGGGCTCAGGGAGGCTGGGACCACAGGCATGGGCCACCATGCCTGGCTATTTTTTTCTATTTTTTGGTAGAGATGGGGTCTCACTGTGTAGCCTAAGCTGGTCTCAAACTCCTGGGCTCAAGCAATCCTCCTGCCTTAGCCTCCCAATGTGCTGAGATTACCGGCATGAATCACTGTGCCTGGCCTGTAGGGCTTTTATTATGTATCAGAGCCAGTCATTTCCTCCAGTACTTCATTATTAAACGTTTCAAACACATAGAAACATGTAAAGAAGTTTATTTTATTTTATTTTTTGAGAGGGAGTCTTGCTCTGTCACCCAAGCTGGAGTGCAGTGGCGTGATCCTGGCTCACTGCAACCTCCGCCTCCCGAGTTCAAGTGATTCTCCTGCCTCAGCCTCCCGAGTAGCTGAGATTACAGGCACATGTCACTGTGCTCAACTAATTTTTTGTATTTTTGTAGAGATGGAGTTTCACCATGTTGGCCAGATTGGTCTCGAACTCCTGACCTCAAGTGATGCACCCGCCTCGGCCTCCCAAAGTGCTGGGATTACAAGTGGGGGCCCCCACTCCCAGCCAAGTAAAGTTTAAAGTGAACACTTGTATACCCACAGCCTACAGTCCACCACTCACCTTTTTCTATACTTGTTTGATTCCACATCCATCCACCCCTCTCTCTATCCTGAAATCCATCAGCATTCATTTCCAGTTGCTGCTGGAAATAATTCCCACAAACTTTGGGACTTCAAATGACACAAGTTTCTATCTTGTGGTTCCAGATGTCAGGAGTCCAAAATGGGTCTCACTGGCTAAAATCAAGGTGTCAGCAGGGCTGCATTCCTTCTAGAAGCTCCAGGAGATAATTAATTTCCTGGCTTTTCCGGCTTTTAGAGGCCGCCCACATTCCTTGGCTGCTGGCCCCACATCACTGCAACTTCCACCTCCATCATCACTTGTCTCTGACTCTGACCCTCCTGCCTCCCTCTCATAAGGACCTTGGTAATCACACTGGGCCCACTCAAATAATCTGGGCTAATCCCATCTCAAGGTTCTTAACTCAGTCACACCAGCAAATTCCCTTTGATCACATAAGAGAACATATTCTCAGGTTCCAGGTATTGGAACATAGACATTTTTGGGACTATTACTCCATCTACCATACCATCTTTTTTTAACACATTTCAAAGTAAGTTGCAGACATCAGTACTTTTCCCTCCAAGCACACACATCACTAGAGTTCAGTATTTATCTATAGTTCTTTTATTTCTTTGGAGTTAAAATGTACATGCCATGAAACGCACAAATTTAAAGTGCACACTCAAAGAGTTTTGACAAATGCTGCACCTGTGTATCTCAAACCACTCTCACCATATAGAATATTTTCATAACAACAGAAAATTCCCTCCTGCTCCTCCCCAAGCAACTCCTGCCCACAGCCCCAGGGGCAACCACCATAGATTAGCTCTGTCTGTTGTAGAACATTGTATAAATGAAATTAGCTGGGCGTAGTGGTACACACCTGTGGTCCTAGCTACTCGGGAGGCTGAGGCAGAAGGATCATTCGAGGCCAGGAGTTCAAGGCTGCAGTGAGCTATGATTGCACCACTGCACTTCAGCCTGGACATCAGAGTGAGATCTCACCTTTGAAAAAAAATGAAATGAAATGAAATCACAGTGTGTACTCTGTTGGTCTGTCTTGGTTTGCTCGGCATAGTGGTTTTGAGAGTCTCAGGTGATTTCCTGTACCGGCACCTTATTCCTTGACACTGCCCAGGAGCATTCCATCCTGTCAATTATTGCTGTCCGTGTATCCATTCACCTACTGATGGTCCCCAAGCTGTTTCCAAGTACCAGCTGTTATGAATGAAGCTGCTATGAACATTCCTGTACAAGCCATCTTCTTATAGATTCCTACTTTTTTTTTTAACATTCTTGTATAGTCTTCTTATAAATTCCTTGCTTTTTTTTTTTTTTTTTTTTTTGACAGAGTCTCGCTCTGTTGCTTAGGCTGGAGTGCAGTGGCATGATCTCGGCTCCCACTGCAACCTCCACCTCCCGCGTTCAAGCGATTCTCCTGTCTCAGCCTCCTGAGTGGCTGGGATTACAGGCACGCACCACCATGCCCAGCTAATTTTTATATTTTTAGGTTTCACCACGTTGGCCAGACTGGTCTGGAACTCCTGACCTCAGGTGATCCGCCTGCCTCGGCCTCCCAGAGTGCTGGGATTACAGGAGTGAGCCACTGTGTCCGGCCATAGATTCCTACTTCTGTTGAGCAAATCTATCTAAGATTTACTGGAATTGCTGGGTCATAGGAAGGATGGTTATTTGGTTGTAAAAGAAACTACCAAGCTGATTTCCTCAGTGGCCACACCACTGCACATCCCTCCAGCTCGTGTGAGTAGCAACTGTCCTGTTCTCACCACGTCTTCCAGCTTTCCCATGGGTCTGCAGGGCCTTCCCCATGCTTCTCATGTGCACTTCCCAGGTGGCTGGTGACGGGGAACACTTTTCCAGATGCACATTGGCTATTTGTCAATCTTCTTTGGTGACATGTCTGTTCAAACCTTTCATCTATCTACTCTTTTACTGCGTTGGCTGTGGGTTTTTCTTTCTTTGTTTGTTTGAGACAGAGTCTCGCTCTGTCGCCCAGGCTGCAGTGCAGTGGCGTGATCTTGGCTCACTGCAAGCTCTGCCTCCCGGGTTCGCGCCATTCTCCTGCCTCAGCCTCCGAGTAGCTGGGACTACTGTATGGGTGCCTGCCACCACGCCCGGCTAATTTTTTTGTATATTTAGTAGAGATGGGGTTTCACCGTGTTAGCCAAGATGGTCTCAATCTCCTGACCTCGTGATCCGCCCGCCTCGGCCTCCCAAAGTGCTGGGATTACAGGCGCGAGCCACCGCATCTGGCCGGCTGTGTTTTTATTCTTGAGTTGCAGGAGTTCTTTCCGTCTCCTGGACCCCAGTCTTTTATCAAACATGTGTTTTGCAAACATTTCCTCCCACTCAATGGCTCGACCAGGTCCAGCCTTTTTGTTTTTTATTTTTTGGTTTTTGAGACGGAATCTCACTCTGTCACCCAGGCTAGAGTGCAGTGGTGCGATCTCAGCTCACTGCAACCTCCGCCTCCCAGGTTCAAGAGATTCTCCTGCCTCAGCCTCCCGAGTAGCTGGGATTACAGGAGCGCTCCATCACGACCAGCTAATTTTTGTATTTTTTAGTAGAGGCGGGGTTTTGCCATGTTGGCCAAACTGGTCTCGAACTCCTGACTTCAAGTGATCCACTGGCCTCGGCCTTCCAAAATGCTGGGATTACAGGTGTGAGCCACCGTGCCCAGCCCCAGGTCCAGTTTTAAGTACATTTCCTTTAATAACTCACTCAATTCTCTAATGACCCTATGAGTTAAGTACGCTTTACAGAAGAAGAAACTGAGGCACGGGGTGGGGAAGTACCTTCCCCAGGGTCACAGCTCCAGGGCCCAGAAAGATCAGTCCAAGCCCTTGCAGTTTGGCCTCAAGAGCAGTCACCCTAACCACTACACCAGACTGCCTCTTGCTTGCTGGGCAAATACACAAAGATCACTGTAAATGGTCATCACTATCTCCCAGCGAAATGGGAATACACCACACCCCAGGAAGACAGGAACCACGCCAACAATCTGAAACGGAATGCAGGGACATGATGGTGCCAATGGGCAAAGAGGAGCCCCCACCCTGCTGGAGGCGCGACATTTCAGTCAACAGGGCAGAGAGTTGCCAGAGCAGAGAGAACAGCGGGCATGAGGGCTCTGAGCCAAGGAAGATCATGGGACCTACAGAAAGTGAACAAAGACCCCGTGGCCAGGCCAAGGGAGAAGAGCTGGGAGCTGGAGCTGCGCCGGGCTGGGCTGGACTGGAGAGGCGCTGGGTGGCTGGCGAGTATCTGGACTTGGTCCTGGAGCAGCATGAAGCCACTAGAGTTCTAGCTTCTTTCTATAAACACCAAGTTCATTCAGCACAAAAAGGATCTAATTTGTCTCCTCTAGCGCATCTTCCTAACGCTGGGGCTGAGTGCAGCTTAAATGCCAGGAATGATATCAGCTTACTAGGAGCCAGCTGGGAAGATGACTCCCATCTGAATCATTCTTCCAGTTCAGCAGGGTCAGTGGCAATGAAGAGCCACATCACCTGGAGTTAAATCTCACCTGCTGGCAGGATGACCAAGAGCCTCTCTGAGCCTGTGTTTGCCCATCTGCAAAATGGGAATAACCACGTAATACCGACTTCCCAGCTTGGTGTGAGGAGTAAACAAGGGAATAATGCAGGAAGTGTCTAGCACAGCGCCTGGGACATCAGCAGGACCCGAGTCTTAGCTACAGTGTGATTATTATAGACTCCATTCTGATCTGTTTTAGTGTTTTTGAGACAGGGTCTCAATCCATCACCCAGGCTGGAGTGAAGTGGTGCCATCTCAGCTCACCACAACCTCCACCTCCGAGGCTCAAGCGATCCTCCCACCTCAGCCTCCCGAGTAGCTGGGACTACAGGCACAAGCCGCTCCTAATCCCAGCTAATTTTTGTATTTTTTAGTAGAGGCGGGGGTTTGCCATGTTGGCCAAACTGGTCTCGAACTCCTGACTTCAAGTGATCCACTGGCCTCGGCCTTCCAAAATGCTGGGATTACAGGTGTGAGCCACCGTGCCCAGCCCCAGGTCCAGTTTTAAGTACATTTCCTTTAATAACTCACTCAATTCTCTAATGACCCTATGAGTTAAGTACGCTTTACAGAAGAAGAAACTGAGGCACGGGGTGGGGAAGTACCTTCCCCAGGGTCACAGCTCCAGGGCCCAGAAAGATCAGTCCAAGCCCTTGCAGTTTGGCCTCAAGAGCAGTCACCCTAACCACTACACCAGACTGCCTCTTGCTTGCTGGGCAAATACACAAAGATCACTGTAAATGGTCATCACTATCTCCCAGCGAAATGGGAATACACCACACCCCAGGAAGACAGGAACCACGCCAACAATCTGAAACGGAATGCAGGGACATGATGGTGCCAATGGGCAAAGAGGAGCCCCCACCCTGCTGGAGGCGCGACATTTCAGTCAACAGGGCAGAGAGTTGCCAGAGCAGAGAGAACAGCGGGCATGAGGGCTCTGAGCCAAGGAAGATCATGGGACCTACAGAAAGTGAACAAAGACCCCGTGGCCAGGCCAAGGGAGAAGAGCTGGGAGCTGGAGCTGCGCCGGGCTGGGCTGGACTGGAGAGGCGCTGGGTGGCTGGCGAGTATCTGGACTTGGTCCTGGAGCAGCATGAAGCCACTAGAGTTCTAGCTTCTTTCTATAAACACCAAGTTCATTCAGCACAAAAAGGATCTAATTTGTCTCCTCTAGCGCATCTTCCTAACGCTGGGGCTGAGTGCAGCTTAAATGCCAGGAATGATATCAGCTTACTAGGAGCCAGCTGGGAAGATGACTCCCATCTGAATCATTCTTCCAGTTCAGCAGGGTCAGTGGCAATGAAGAGCCACATCACCTGGAGTTAAATCTCACCTGCTGGCAGGATGACCAAGAGCCTCTCTGAGCCTGTGTTTGCCCATCTGCAAAATGGGAATAACCACGTAATACCGACTTCCCAGCTTGGTGTGAGGAGTAAACAAGGGAATAATGCAGGAAGTGTCTAGCACAGCGCCTGGGACATCAGCAGGACCCGAGTCTTAGCTACAGTGTGATTATTATAGACTCCATTCTGATCTGTTTTAGTGTTTTTGAGACAGGGTCTCAATCCATCACCCAGGCTGGAGTGAAGTGGTGCCATCTCAGCTCACCACAACCTCCACCTCCGAGGCTCAAGCGATCCTCCCACCTCAGCCTCCCGAGTAGCTGGGACTACAGGCACAAGCCACCATGCCTGGCTAATTTTTGTATTTTTGGTAGAGACAAGGTTTCACCATGTTGGCCAGGCTGGGACTACAGGCAGGTGCCACCATGCTCAGCTGTTTTTTCTTTTTTTGTTGTCATTTTGTTTTGTTTTGTAGAGACAAGGTCTCACTATATTGCCCAGACTAGTCTCAAACTCCTGGGTTCAAGCGATCCTCCTGCCTTGGCCTCCCAAAGTACTGTGATTATAAGCATTTGTTTTTGTTTTTAATCTTCTTTTAACTTTTACCCTCACTTCTCAGATTATCTTTATTATTATTATTTTGATACAGGGACTCACTCTGTCACACAGCTGGAGTGCAATGGTGCAATCATGGTTCACTGCAGCCTTGATCTCCTGGGCTCAAGCGAGCCTCCCTCCTCAGCCTCCCAAGTAGCTGGGACCACAAATGTGCGCCACCATGCCCGATTTTTTTTTTTAAATTTTTAATAAAAATGGGTTATCTCTATGTTGCCCAGGCTGATCTTGAACTCCTGAGCTCAAGTGATCCTCCCATCTCAGCCTCCCAGAGTACTGGGATTATGGGCATGAGCCACCACACTCCTTCTATTAAACTTATATATATCAAGAATAAACTCATTTAGATTTTACTTTGAAAGACATTACAGTTGACTCTTGAAAAACACAGGTTTGAATTATATGAGTCCACTTATATACAGATTTTTTCCAATAAACAGACTGGAAAATTTTTTGGAGATTTGTGACAATTTGAAAAAACCGCAAACCACGTAGCCCAGAAATATTTTTAAAAATTAAGGAAAAGTTAAATACATGACAAATGCATAAAATATATGTAGATACTAGTCTATTTTATTTGCCACCATAAAATACATATAAATCTACTATAAAAAGTTAAAATGTATCAAAACTTACACACAAACACAGACTGTGTTCACAGTTGAGAGAAAGGTAAACAAATGTAAAGATGCAGTACCTATGTATTTATTTTATTGTATTTCTTTTTCTTTTTTTCTTTTTTGTTTTTTTGAGACAGAGTCTCATTCTGTCACCCAGGCTGGAGTGCAGTGGCGTGATTTTGGCTCACTGCAACCTCTGCCTCCTGGGTTCAAGTGATTCTCCTGCCTCAGCCTCCCGAGTAGCTGCAACTACAGGTGCCCACCACCATATCTGGCTAATTTTTGTCTTTTTAGTAGAGGCAAGGTTTCACCACGTGGGCCGCGCTGGTGTCGAACTCCTGACCTTAAGTGATCCACCCGCCTCGGCCTCCCAAAGTGCAGGGATTACAGGCGTGAGGCACCGCGCCCGGCCAAGATGCAGTATTTAATAAAAACTGCATACAATTAACTGCAGTCCATACCACACCACTGTAATAGTAGCCACCTCCTGTTGCTATTGCATTGCTTAAAACATTGCATTGCTTAGAACATTACTTGATGTTAATTATCTCCACTTGAGCAGTTCATGCTCCAGTAAATTGCATATCATAGTAAAAAAAAAAAAAAAAAAAGGGATCTCTTTGGGTTCTCACATATTTTTCATCATGTTTAGTGCAATACCATAAACCTTGAATAACACCATGGGACCCACACAGAGAGCCACTTGTGA
>NW_012102698.1:1671787-1673711 GCF_000951045.1 Mandrillus leucophaeus | reverse complement strand
ATGTATAAAGAGCCCCATCTCAAATATATATATGTACAAAGACCCCCATCTCAAACATCTATATATGTATAAAGACCCCCATCTCAAATATATATATATGCATAAAGACCCCCATCTCAAACATATGTATGTATAAAGACTACCATCTCAAACATATATATGTATAAAGACCCCATCTCAAATATATATTCATGAAGAATATATGTATAAAGAATATATATATTCTTTATAATATAATTATAATTATAATTGCTGTTGCAGTAAAAGAATGCAGACACAATGCAATCAATTCTAGAAGTATTCTTTATATTCTTTATAGATATATTCTTTATACATATATTCTTTATATATTTTTATTTGTATATTTATATATATATATATTCCATTTATAGCAAAAATAAATTCTGAACACCATATGTGCATGAGGCCATGTCCCGGACCTCCCCCTTTCTCCAGCCTTGTCAGGGGCACTCTATCCACATGTTTAAAGTGGGGCCTGGTCACTTCTAGTTCCCTGGAGTCTGGAGTAACTTGAGAAGCAGAAAACAAGGGCAGACAGGGCTCTGCTGAGACAGCTGCTTCCGGGAGTGTCTGGATTTAAGCAAGCAACGTACGCAGGCCCTAGGAGTGCTAAAATTTTCACTCCCTCTTTAACTTTTTAATAGCTTAACATTCAAGGCTAGATTCTGTGAAACTGTAATTTTTCAAATGAAAACAAGTATAATAATGCATGACTTTGTAAGAGAACAAGCAAAGAAATTCCTAAGATGGCGTTGCTTGGGGAAATCAGCATTACCGACTGCCTGTGGGTAGCTGGCAGGTAAAGGTTCAAAGGCCAAAACCAAGCTCATCATTTCAAATGGCAAAGCTTAAAGGAGCATGCCTCCAACTACTAACAGGCAAGCGTAAAGAACTCCCACTCAGAGACTGCCAAATGTTCTCTGATGCCATAGGCTGGTGAGGAAGGCAAGAATGCCTCCTGGTGCCCATCTGAGTTGCCCTCACATTCTGGGTACAAGGAATTCCAGCTCGGAAACACCTGCTTCTCCGCACACGCAAAGCGGGTTACTCAGCCAAGTATACCTCAAAAGAGTATTGGGGGCTGGGAGTGGTGGCTCATGCCTGTAATCCCGGCACTTTGGGAGGCCGAGGTGGGCGGATCAGTTGAGGTCAGAAGTTTGAGACCAGCCTGGCCAACATGATGAAATCCTGTCTTTACTAAAAATATAAAAAATTGGCTGGATGTGCTCGCTTGAACCCAGAAGGTAGAGGTTGCAGTGAGCCGAGATCATGCCACTGCAGTCCAGCCTAGGCAACAGAGCAGGACTCTGTCTCAAAAAAACAAAAAAAAATCTAGTATTGTGGATGCTTCCTAGTCATAGATGGCAAGGGGAAGAGTTAAGATACCAACATTCTCATTGCAATATCTTAAAGGATTTGCACAACTTTTGTTACCAACAGCCAACTAGCTGTTGCATGACCCTCAATGGGAACAAAGCAGCCAGTGATGCTGAAATAAGCCAGCACTAGAGCTGGAAAAGGCTTCATTTCTAGGGATGAGGGATGACAGCCACACAGCTACTAACCCTCCAAACACACTGCTAGTCTGGTTGACTGGTCCCAGCATTCTTTTTCCCTAAGCCCAGACTCAGCCAAAGAATCCTTCTCAACACAGGGTTAGGCAGTCGTCCTAAACTGAGCTGACCTGCCACTTCTGCTTTACCACATCCCAGCTCTGGAGTCTGGAGTCTGTGTCAGTGCCTCCAGTCATCCACATTCATCCATAACAAATTCTGATTGAGCGCTCACTCAATTGCTGATAAGGCTTCACTTCCTCACACGACAAGTGCTGCTTTGCTCCACAAGGGACCACAAAGAAGAGAGGCTTAGAGAGAAGCAGCAACAGATCCGGCACAAGGAGGCG
>NW_012102698.1:1666663-1670692 GCF_000951045.1 Mandrillus leucophaeus | reverse complement strand
TGTGGCCAAGCAGTGCCTTTACCTTTTCTACAGAAGCAGAGTTTCCGAGAGCTCTTAATAGGCCTTCAAGAAAAAAAAAAAAAAAAAAAAAAACCCACATGGTGCAGGTCGACTTTGCTGCCCCAGACAACAGAATGCATGGGCAGAACATACAATGAGAAATGTAGGGTTTGAAGATTAGAGTCAGAATAATAATCAAAGGAAATGTAGCTGAGCCACCCACTTCCTCTCAGCTCAAGAGAAAAGAGGCCCTCACTGGAAAATGGTCTCCAGGGAGTTCCACCCACCTCCCCGAGGAGTGTCTCCCGTGCAGGCGCTGGGCAGCGTCACGGTGACCTCACTGTGCCTTTCCTTCTCAGACCAACA
The DNA here is from genome assembly GCF_000951045.1 of Mandrillus leucophaeus. Classification (NCBI taxonomy): domain Eukaryota; kingdom Metazoa; phylum Chordata; class Mammalia; order Primates; family Cercopithecidae; genus Mandrillus; species Mandrillus leucophaeus. The sequence goes on along the minus strand of NW_012102698.1, from coordinate 1,670,326 downwards.
GCTGTCCATCCCCCAACGGAGGCAGCCTCTGCTCGAAGGAGGTCTGGATTTAGAGAAAGGGGTGTGGAACTGTCTTTCTCTTCGTTGGCAGGGTCTGTAAAGAGCCTCACGACACAACAGCTCCAAATAGGACCTCCGCCATCCCCTCTTCCCCATAGAAACCACAGTGACCATGGCCCTGGTCCCTCACCTGCCTACATCCCCCAACTTCGGACCAGCCACTCCCTCTTTGCGTTGGCTAGGAGGCCCGCTGGCCTTCCCGACACGTCACAGCCACCGTTCTACCAGCCCTGACACCACCAGAGGGGTCACGTGAGCACAGAGGGCCTAGAAATGAGGAGTCTGAAAAATCGTCCAAAAGAAACCACACTCCCTGCAAATCCTTTCCCACCCCTCCCACAAACAAGGATCTGGGTCCTCTTTCATTTGTGAAGGTCAGCATCAGAGGGGCTGGAGTCAGCTAGAAAACATCGTGGAAATCACAGACACGCCTGCATCCACCCACGCCGCCTCCTCGGGGCACGGCCTCTGCCCCACGCCACATTCCTGCCTGTCTGCCTGCCTCCCCGTCGTTCCCCCATTCTTCCATCCCCACTCCCTAAAGCCCCACTGAAATCGGCCACCCCTGCCAAACCCCAGCACAGGTTCCAAGCTCCCGCGCTTGCAGGACACCAGGGCTGCTCACCTCTCAGGTCCCCAATCAGGGTTGGCCACAGCCCACAGGCTACAATGTGGCTCAGCCACTGGGAGCCTTCCTGGGGGTCTCCTCAGGGGCCCCTTCCCCGTTGCTGGGCTGATTTCCAGCCATCCTAGACACTCAGCCAGGACCACTTCCTCCAGGGAGGCCCAAAACCCCAAGTCTGGGTGGTAAGACTCCCACGGATCAGTCCCCGCATCTGCCAGCCCCTCGAACCATCCTGAGTGGGGCCTGAGCCACAGCTCATCTCCCTTCACTGGTCCGTCTTAGTGTTTGGGGTCAACCCAACGTCTACATAACTGATGGCTCTGTGTAAAAGATGGACACCCTGAAGGAAATTATCAGTTGCTGGTTTAGGGCCTTGAGCTTTCTCTCCTGAAGGTTATTTAAAGTCCACAAAGAAACTTAATACTTTCAACCTTCAGTTCAATGTCGCAGCTACCTAGTGATTTCTTCTTTTTTTTCTCTCTCTCTTTTTGAGATGGAGTCTCACTCTGTCACCCAGGCTGGAGTGCAACGGCATGATCTCAGCTCACTCCTCCCGGGTTCAAGTGATTCTCCTGCCTCAGCCTCCTGAGTAGCTGGGATTACAGGCATGCACCACCATGCCCGGCTAATTTTTGCATTTTTAGTAGAGATGGGGTTTCACCATGTTGGCCAGGCTGGTCTCACACTCCTGACCTCAGGTGATCTGCCCACTTCAGCCTCCCAAAGTGCTGGGATTATAGGCATGAGACACAGCGCCCGGCTAATTTTTGTATTTTTAGTAGAGATGGGGTTTCCCCATGTTGGCCAGGCCAGTCTCAAACTCCTGGCCTCAAGTGATCCATCAACCTCAGCCTCCCAAAGTGCTGGGATTATAGGCATGAGACACAGCGCCCGGCTAATTTTTGTATTTTTAGTAGAGATGGGGTTTCCCCATGTTGGCCAGGCCAGTCTCAAACTCCTGGCCTCAGGTGATCCATCAGCCTCAGCCTCCCAAAGTGCTGGGATTATGTGTCTGGCCTAGTAATTTCTTTAGATCTAGTTGATGAGGTGTCAATATCTTGCTCATTAATCACTATTTCTACATCAAATGCTTAGAAGATATCAGGATCAAGAGAAGGGAAAGACAAGCCGCTGGCTGGGGGAGAAAATATTTGCAAAACACATGACTTGTATCCAAAATATACGAAGAACTCTTCCAACTCAACAGTAAGGAAACAAACAAGCAGATTTAAAAATAGGCCAAGGCCGGGCACTGTGGCTCACGCATGTAATCCCAGCACTCTGGGAGGCCGAGGCAGGTGGATCTCCTGAGCCCAGGAGTTTGAGACCAGCCTGGGCAACAAAGCGAGACCCCATCTCTACAAAAAATACAAAAATTAGCTGGGCATGGTGGTATGTGCCTGTAGTCCCAACTACTCCAGAGGCTGAGGCATGAGGATCACTTGAGCCCCAGGAGGTTGAGACTGCAGTGAGCCAGGATTGTGCCACTGCACTCCAGCCTGGGCTACAGTGAGACACTGTCTCAAAAAAAATAAATAAAAATAAATAAAATACAAATGAGCCAATGACCTTAACAGACACTTCACCGAAGAAGATACACAGATGGCAAATAAGCATCTGAAGAGATGCTCCACTTCATACATCATCAGGGAAATGCAAATCGAAACAGCAACGAGATGCCACGATACACCTATCAGAGCTCCAAAATCCAGAACACTGACGCCGCCAAATGCTGGCGAGGGTGCGGAGCAGCAGGAACTCTCGTCGCCGCCGGCGAATAAAAGTGGCACAGCCACCGTGGAAGAGAGTTTGGTGGTTTCTTCCAAAACGAGACACGCTCTTACCATACGATCCAGCCATCGAGCTCAAATGAAGTAAAACCTTATCTACACACAAAAACCCACAGGCGGATGTACACAGCAGCTTTATCCATAACTGCCAAAACTTGGAAGCAACCAAGATGTCCTTCAGCAGGTGAATGGATCAACAAACTGGCACATTCAGACAACAGAATATTATTCCGTCTAAAAAGGAATGAGCCACCAAGCCATGAGAAGACATGGAAGGGCCTTCAATGTATATGACTGAGTGGAAGAAGCCAATCTGGAAGCGCTACTGTATGCTGTATGATCACAACTATATGATAGTCTAGAAAAGGCAAAAACATGGATATAGTAAAAAAAAAACAAACAGACAAACCAAAAAAATGATCCGTGGTTGCCAGGGGTTTGGGGAAGTGGAGGGATACACAGGCAACAGAGACAGGATTCTGGGGTCAGTGACACTCCTCCAGAGGCGACTGTAATGGTGGGTCCATGTCATTCTACATCCATCCAGAACCACAGAATGTCCAACGGCAAGAGCGATCCCGAATGTAAACTATGAGCTTGCGGAGACAATGATGTCTCAATGTTGGCTCATGATTCTACCACACAGCCTGGGGGCACTGACGGAGGTGAGAAGGGATAGGTGGGGACACTTTGTATTATTTGCTGGATTTCACTGTAAACCTGAAACTGCTTTTAAAATATACATAAATATATTTGTGAATACACACACACACACACACACATATATATCTGATACAGAGTCTTGCTCTGTTGCCCAGGCTGTAGTGCAGTGACGCAATCTCGGTTCACTGCAACCTCCACCTCCCAGATTCAAGCAATTCTCCTGCCTCAGCCTCCCACGTAGCTGGGATTACAGGTGCGTGCCACCACGCCCAGCTAATTTTTGGAATTTTGGTAGACATGTGGTTTCACCATGTTGACCAGGCTGGTCTCAAACTCCCGACCTCAGGTGATCCACCCACCTCGGCCTCCCAGAGTGCTGGGATTACAGGCATGAGCCACCTCGCCTGGCCCACACATATTTTTTTAAGGTAATCGGGGATAGAAACTTCCTGAATGTGTTGCTCATAAAAGAGGGACAGAACCTCCAGACTGGCTGCTGTGGCCCCACTGGCTTCAGCTCTCTCT
>NW_012102698.1:1659569-1660093 GCF_000951045.1 Mandrillus leucophaeus | reverse complement strand
AGGCGGAGCCGTCCCCGTCCCGCGCCGCCGCTCACGCTCAGACAAGGGGTATGGGGCCACCCCGGGAGTGGCGCAGCCTTTTCCCCAGGCTTTGGAGCCCTGGGCTCTGCTCGGCTCCGCTAGTGGTGTCGGATCCAGGGGGCAGCGCGACAGACACCATTGCCACGTGGGTGCGGCCTCAGGACGTCCTGAAAGTCGGAGAGAATCAAGTCACAGGAACGTGGCCGGTCTGTTGTAGAGCTTCTGCCAAGAGCCAGGCCCAGGGCGGGGGAAGCCCTTCTGAACTGGGAATTGTCCCTGCCCACGGGGAGCTTAGAGGGTGGAGGGCGATGCGGGGGACAGGTCACTGCTGACCTCCAAGGGGGGCTCCAGGAGTTGTTTCGGGAAGAGGCGACGGGGAGGCCCCAGGAAATGGCTTGCAGGCCGGTACCATGAGGTCAGCAGAAAAGCAGGCCCTGGGGACAATGTGGGGTGCCAGGGACGGGGAGAGGAGGAGAGGCAGGCCTCGCAGGTGTTGGAAGCAG
>NW_012102698.1:1656704-1659519 GCF_000951045.1 Mandrillus leucophaeus | reverse complement strand
AGAAACCTGACCCTGGCCACTGGGCAGTGGCACTTGAGGTCCAGGGCCTAGCACAGCACAGAACAGGCCTCTTGTGGCAAATGTGTGGCGCACTCCACCCGACCTCTTCCATGCAGGGCCTCGCTGGCCGGGGCGGGCCATCTGCCTCTGAGGATTTCCAGCAGCAGCTGGGCTGTCCCTGACCCCTGTCCTGGCCCACGGGACCTGCGGAGCCTCCCATCCCATGGGCACAGTGGGGAACCCTGTGTGCTGTTGGGGGGTCTTCCCTTCACATGGGCTCCTCTAAGCCCCAGTAAAGCTGAACCCAGATTTGAAACACGCTGTCCTTTCACGTCCCCAGAGCTTCTGTGGGGAGCCCTGGGGGTTTCCGGCGTTCCTTTTCATTTTGCGAATGCCTACAGTTAATCACAGTTCCCTTTTCTGACCCGGGCCAGCACGTGACACACCTCCCGTGGCGCATCAGCCTTAATCACGCCTGCTGTGAAGCTCATTCTCAGACACTTCCTGCACCGCTTCCTCCAAACCCCAGGGCCCCACATTTCCTAACGCCCTCTCCTCTGGAACAGGCCAGGTCACTCATCCCAACCATCCCTCTCAAAAGTCCCTCTGTGCCTTGTCACACCCCTGCCTGAAGCTGGAACCTCACCGATGAACCCGCCCCCTCCCCCAGCTTCCCCCTCCTCCTTTACAGTCCTCAACTCAGGAACACAACAGAGCCACATCCGCTCTCCCGAATCCACCCTCAACTTTCTAACAAAGGAGGAAATGAAGCCGATGGTGCAGCAGGCAGGGTCGTGGAAACCTCCCAAGCACCCAGTCACTCTCTGGTAGGCAACCAAGCATAGCTCTGATGGCCCAAAGTCAAGGTCAGGGGCTTCTCTCACCCTGGAGTGGCCAGAAGCACATGTTGCCAAGGCAAACGGGCTTGCAGAATTACCAGCAACTCTCAATTATTCAAGACCTCATTATTCAGTGTTCCTGGCTCCTCTACTTCCCAGGAGACCACACAGAAGCCGCTAACCCCTTCCCAATCCAGCCTGTCCCTCAATTCCTGCGCCTGAATCCAAGGAGGGTTTGTGGCCCTCTGTTTGCCAGGCACCCCAACCCTGAGAACCCAGGCAGGGCGCCCCGCTCACCCCCAGCAAAAGCAGCATCAGCAGTGCCCAGCGTCCTGCTCCTCCTCCTGCCTCCACGCCCGTTCTACTCAGCACAGGATGCTTCCGGCTACTGGAATTCTTGGTGCATTTGAATTAAACCAGGCTGGGCCTGAATTTTCTAGGCACACATCAATTCATACAGGCAAGGAGGAGAAGCACTGTGTACTCTGGAATTTGGGCTCCGTCCACTACTTTGGGTGTGTGTTCTTCCTATTCCGAGAGCGTAAACGGCACCTAAAAAAAGCTGTAATAGCCCAGAACATTCCGGTTCCTTGCCGTTCTATGAAAGACTTTCCTCTGGTTCCTTCTGGCCTCCACTCAAGTGTCCCCTCCTCAGAGGCCTCCCCTGGCTCTGATCGCCCTGTTCTATGTGCTCTGGGGCATGTCATCACAGAGCCACTTGTCTTATTCATTCCTTGTTCCACGAAAGCAAGCACCCCGCCCCCACTCTTTTCTTCCTAGGGTCGGAGCAGCACCTGGCCCATGGCAGGAGCACCACAGGCTGCGGGCTGAATTGTGAGGGGAGTGTCACTTGCGTCTATAATTGTTGCAAGCTATAAAGAGGAACCGAAATGATTTCTGGTAAGGGTGCTGATGACTGCATGGAAGAACAGCAGGGATGACAGAGAGAAGGGTGACAACCACTAATCATGTCATTTAGAAGAGGTGACAAACACCGACTAATACAAGCCACAGTGGGTCGTCCAGTGTAAGGCTTGAGAGAAGAGTGGCCTCTCCACCAGGAGACCCACTGAAGGGGACAAGACCCTGCCCTCCTGGAACAGGATCACGGGTGGGAAGACACGCATCCCCTGGGGGCACAGGCATCCCTGGGAGAAAATGGCTGGGGAACCAAGCGTTCCCTGCACCGTACACAAAACCTGGGGAGCAGGTGCATGGGGGCACACACAGGCCTAGAGGCAAATCTGTCACATGTGTTCCCAGAGCACACACACCCCTAGGAATACAAGAGTCCCAGGGAAGAAATGAATGGGGGACCTGCATCCCGGGGTACACTAATCCCTGGAGGCACAGGAAGAGTTCCCAGGGATATGTCAGGCCCAGGTGGTTTAAGAAAATCGTACTGCATACCCACTAAGGGAGGGCTCCTTCCCGGGTACCCACCTGAGGCCGGCCTTTCTCCATCTGCCCTTCCACAGCAGCTCTTCACCTCCATTCTTTGTAAGCTCCCCGCACCTCTCACCAATTTGAAATCTCACTATGGGGCACGGTCCCAGGGGCAGAACCTCCCCACCCAAGCAGAAAATTCAAGAATGTATCTCCCAAGAGGCCCTGGGCAAGCGGTACACTTAAAGACATCAGACTATCCCCTGCAACTCTAATTCTTTAAAACGTACGAGGCTGCTAGTGTTTCGTGAGCACACGCCATAAAAACTTCAAAAAAAAAAAATTTTTTTTTAAATGCGATCTCTGCAACCCTTGCTCGCAGGCCTCCCAGGCCTCAGACCTGCAAGCCCCGAATCCCGCACCCTGCAGGGCGCCCGCGCAACAACCAGTAGCGGGTCCCCCAGGCCGTGCCTGCCCAGCGTGCCCTGCACACGTGAGTGTCACTGCTCATGGAATGAACGGTCACCTCGCGGGCTGGCGATGCCGGTTGCCCGGGGAAGAGCTAAACACCAGGCGGCCGGAGCAGGCGC
>NW_012102698.1:1653198-1655084 GCF_000951045.1 Mandrillus leucophaeus | reverse complement strand
GAACCCAGGAGGCAGAGTTTGCAGTGGGCAGAGATCATGCCACTGCACTCCAGCCTGGGTGATTGAGCGAGACTCTGTCTCAAACAAAATAAAAAATGAAGTAGGAGAAGTGAAGGTCGGGTGTCCTGCCAGGCCGTGGTGGGTCACTCAGCAGAGACAGGTGCTAGCAGAGGGCGGCGCCTGGGGAGAAGAGGGTTCAGCTCTGGGTGTGTGGGTTGAGATGGTTTTTCTGTCTCCCTTTGTGCTTGCTGGCCCCCAGTCCCCCCAGTGCAGTAGATGCTTCTGTTGGCCGAGTTGGTGCCAGGCCCAGTCCTCAGTCAGGGGCGTGAAGACCAAGGGCACAGAGCTTTGTCCTCCAGGAGTTTGTGGTCAAGGAGAACATGGTCATAGGACACAGTGGCCATGTAGTGTGGCCACCGTGGGGGAGGGACAGGGACCGTGTGGATGGGGTGGGGGGAGAAGTGCTGTGAGTGGGTAGAGGAGGCTTGCAGGGAAGGGACATTGGACCTGGAACAAGGATCAAATGCCCTTTTCCTTTCAATACAGGAAGAGAAGACCCACCAGGCAGAAGAGACAGGGAGAGGACACTGCGGTGTCCTGGGGCTGCCAGCACAAAGTTCCACAAGCTGGAGGGCTCAGAACAACAGAAATGTCTTCTCTCACAGTTCAGAGAGAAATAACAAGGTTGTTGGGAATTATGAGCCAGGCACGGTGGAGGAAAACCAATTGATAAATATCGTCATCTCACAAGGGTCTTTGCAGATGATCAAGTGAAGATGAATCACCAGAGTGGGCTGCAATCCAAGATGACTGTGTCCTTGTAATACGCCTGTGTACTGGGGATTAGGATTTCATCAGGAGGCCAGAAATCCAAATCAAGGTATAGGCCGCGTTCATTTCTGTTTGGAGTCTGCACGGGCAAATCTGTTCCCTGCGCCTCTCCGGGCTCCTGGGGTTTGCCAGCAAATCTTCCGTGTTCCTCGGCCTGTAGAAGCATTGCCCCGTCTCTGCCTCCATCTCTACTAGGCTGCGTGTGTGTGTGTGTGTGTGTGTGTGTCCAGACTTCACAAGGACACAGTCATGTTGGATTAGAGCCCATCCTGGTGATTCATCTTCACTTGATCATCTGCAGAGACCCTTGTGAGATGATGATATTTATATGTTGGTTTTTCCTCCACCATGCCTGGTTCGTAATTCCCATCACCCTGGTGATTTCCTCAGTGACATATCTTGAGCATACAATGAGCATATCTTTTGTTACAGTATTTGGCCTTTCTTCCTTGGTTCCTGAAGCAGTGTGGAAACAGCTTCAGAGCAATAAAGGGGAAAGAGTCCTGTGTTACCATGCTGGGGCCTTGGAAGCAGGCTTCAGGTGCAGCTTCTCTCTCTCCTTTCTGACCTTCTTTCTCCTTCCCTCCTTTCACCTGCTCCTTTTTCTTCCCAAGGCAGGCCATAGAAAATGAAAATACAGGCCGGGCACGGTGGCTTATGCCTGTAATCCCAGCACTTTGGGAGGCCGAGGCAGGCGGATCAAGAGGTCAGGAGATAGAGACCATCCTGGCTTAACACGGTGAAACCCCGTCTCTACTAAAAAATACAAGGAAAAAATTAGCCGGGCATGATGGTGGGCGCCTGTAGTCCCAGCTACTCAGGAGGCCGAGGCAGGAGAATGGCATGAACCTGGGAGGAGGAGCTTGCAGTGAGCCGAGTTCACACCACTGCACTCCAGCCTGGGCAACAGAGCGAGACTCTGTCTCAAAAAATAAATAAATAAATAAAATTTAAAAAAGAAAATGAAAATATACTCGAATCCAGCCAGGCGCAGTGGCTCAAGCCTGTAATCCCAGCACTTTGGGAGGCCGAGACGGGCGGATCACGAGGTCAGG
>NW_012102698.1:1651277-1651788 GCF_000951045.1 Mandrillus leucophaeus | reverse complement strand
CTCTGTTAGCTCCCTTGAGAGCTGGTCATCCCCCTCCTTTCTTGCTTCCTCTCTTGCCCTGTAATCTCTGCATGTGGCTCCACCACTCCTTCTGCCAGGAGGAGCAGCCTGTGGCCCTCTCCAGTGCAGATGCTGTGCCATGCTGCTTGTGCCGCCTGCAGAGCTGTGGGCGAGGAAACCTCCTTTCTTTATTAATTACCAGCTTCGGCCGGGCGCGGTGGCTCATGCCTGTAATCCCAGCCCTTCGAGAGGCCGAGGCCGGCAGTTCACCTAAAGTCAGGAGTTTGAGGCTAGACTGGCCAGCATGGTGAAACCCTGTCTCTACTAAAACCACAAAAATTAGCTGGGTGTCATGATGCATGCCTGTAATCCCAGCTACTCAGGAGGCTGAGGCAGGAGAATTGCCTGAACCCAGCAGGCGGAGGTTGCAGTGAGCCGAGATCACGCCATTGCACTCCAGCCTCGGCAACAGAGCGAGACTCCATCTCAAAAAAACAAAAATAGGCCAGTC
>NW_012102698.1:1650126-1651227 GCF_000951045.1 Mandrillus leucophaeus | reverse complement strand
GGAGATCAAGACCATCCTGGCTAACACGGTGAAACCCCGTCTCTACTAAAAAATACAAAAAACTAGCCGGGCATGGTGGTGGGCACCTGTAGTCCCAGCTACTCAAAAGGCTGAGGCAGGAGAATGGTGTGAACCCAGGAGGCAGAGCTTATAGTGAGCTGAGAAATACTCGACTCTTCCGCCACCTTTCCATCTTGGAGCTGGCCACGGAGAAATTCTCTGAACTGCCTTGTCTGACTGAGGGTCACGAGACCCCCATTTCAGAAGGAGTCCTGCCCCCTGCCCAGGAGGAAGGAATGCTGTACAGACAGGCCTTGCGGGGCTTCACCATTCTGACTGATGGTGTTGAATCATACTGTTTTTGTCCAATCACACTTCAGCATGGTTGTCCAGCTTCTATCGTGCTTAGCCAATGAAGGCTCCATAAAAACCAAAAACGGCGGCTGGGCACGGTGGCTCACATCTATAATCCCAGCAGTTTGGGAGGCCAAGGTGGGTGGATCACTTGAGGTCAGGAGTTCAAGGAGTTAGCCTGGCCCACATGGTGAAACCCATCACTACTAAAAATACAAAAATTAGCCAGGTGTGGTGGTGCACGTCTGTAACCCCAGCTACTTGGGGAGGCTGAGGCAGGAGAATCACTTGAACCCAGGAGGTGGAGGTTGCAGTGAGCCGAGATCACGCCACTGCACTCTAGCCTGGTCGACAGAGTGAGACTCAGTCTCAAAAAGAAAAAAAAAAAAGGACAGAGTTGGAGAAGCTTCCAAATAGCTAAACACATGGAGGTTCCTGAGGGTGGTGCACCAAGGGAGGGCAAGGAAGCTCGATGCCCTTCCTCCATCCTTGCCCTGCAAGTCTTTTCCTGAAGACTTTGTAACACTCTTTGTAATCATCCAGGAAACGTCAATGTTGCCCTGAGTTCTGTGAGCCACTAATCAAACCTGAGGCGCATGAGAACCCCAGTCAGAAGCACAGGTAGAACAACCTGGGGCTTTTAACTGGCATCAGAAGTGGGGGCAGGTGGCTGGATACAATGGCTCGGGCCTGAGAGCCCAACACTTTGGGAGGCTGAGGCCGGAGAATCACCTGAGGCTAAGAATT
>NW_012102698.1:1644887-1648707 GCF_000951045.1 Mandrillus leucophaeus | reverse complement strand
GGTGAAACCCTGTTTCTACTAAAAATACAAAAATTAGCCAGGCGTGGTGGCAGGTACCTGTAATTCCAGCTACGGGGGAGGCTGAGGCAGAAGAATCGCTTGAACCTGGGAGGCAGAGGTTGCAGTGAGCCGAGATCCTGCCATTGCACTCCAGCCTGGGGGACAAGAGTGAGACTTTGTCTCCAAATAAATAAATGATAAAAATAAAAAATTACCAGCTCCAGGCGTTCCCTTATAGCAACACAAACGGACTAAGATGGGGCAGCGCACACGTCAACCCATAACCGTGGCAAGCCTGCCTGTGTGGCCTGAGAACCTCGGTGAGGAGAATGGGGAGAATGGGGATGATGGAAAGGACGGCCCTCCAGCACCCAGATCAGGAGTCAGCACTTGGTCTTGTGCAAGGAAGGAGGTGGCCATTGAGAGAGTCGACCCAGTGTGGAGGATGGAGCGAGGAAACCCCAGAGCCAGAGACCAGTTCGACAAAAGGGGTGCTGAGGCTACACCCAGGCGGCGGCACAGAGAGGAATGAACATTTGGAGTTGGGAGCCCCAAGACCTGGAGAACGACTGGATTCCGCGTTAGGGAAGTGAAAGGTGGAAGATCTCACAGGGTTCTTACTCATGTGGCTGCCTTGGATGTCACTAACCAGCAGGGAAGACACAGAAACATCGAGCATATGGTTAGTTTTTTGTTTGTTTGTTTGTTTGAGATGGAGTCTCGCTCTGTCGCTCAGGCTGGAGTGCAATGGCAGGATCTCAGCTCACTGCAACCTCTGCCTCCTGGGTTCAGCGATTCTCCTGCCTCAGCCTCCTGAGTAGCTGGGATTACAGGTGCCCGCCACGACACCCAGCTAATTTTTGTATTTTTAGTGGAGACAGGGTTTCACCATGTTGGCCAGACTGGTCTCAAGCTCCTGACCTCAGGTGATCCACCTGCCACAGCCTCCCAAAGTGCTGGGATTATAGGTGTGAGCCACTGCGCCCGGCCGAGAATGTGGTTGTTGACAGTTCAGTGGGATTGTGACACAGCAGGGCTGAGCAGAGATCCGGGTGCTCTCTGGAACCTGGGGTGAGACTGTCATCTAGGGCAGGGGTCTCTGGCCTCTTTGAGAATCTGGTGCATGGGACAGACCCTCTAGTCTGGAGAAGCACAAACAATGTCACGTGTGACACGTGACATGCAACATCATTCTGAAACAATAGCCTGCTTCGGAAGGCCCCCTGACACCCCCACTGCCCTTGGCACCCCACGAACCCCCAGTGAAGAGCCTCTAACCAGGAGAGAGCGAGGGGAGAAGAAACACCAACTGGGGGAGAAAACGGACAAGAGCCATCCTCATGGGGGATGTGAATGGGCAAAAGCTGAGGTCCAGAGGCTGAAGACACAGAGATACATCTGTGGGGGGTCTGGTGAGTGCCCAGGAAATAAAGGATTTTTGAAGCTTTCATCAGTGGTTCCAGCCTGCCAGTGAACACAAAGAATTTACAATTTTCATTTGGTTATTGCTAATTTGAACTTGGCAGAGACAGTTTGAATGTGCCATTACAGCGTGCAAGAACAGTGGCCCCATATTTCAAGCTGAACTAGTGACGACCAAGCGGTGCTTAGTTGTAAGAGGAACTGGCCTGGGCTTTGCACTGCCGGAGGGTTCCTGGCATTTTATAGACCTAATTTGTATACAAATGGAATCCTATGTTAAATGCAAGCGGGGTACTCACTACTAAGAAATCCCATGTAAATAGTGCCTTCTTGGTAAAGTTTATCATTGTTCCCTTCCCCCGGATGAGTGATGCCTTTTGCATTCTCAGACCAAAAGCACTGCTATTCATTAACTCAATTTTCCTTGCACCTCTTTGTCTAGAGACTAAGATGATTTATTTTTTATTGAACACTATGAAAAACTAATTTATAGTTAGGGTGGATTACCTCTCACATCTCAAACGGGAAAGTTGACCAGGCACGGTGGCTCACGCCTGTAATCCCAGCACTTTGGGAGGCTGAGGTGGGCGGATCACCAGAGGTCAGGAGTTTGAGACCAGCCTGGCCAACATGGAGAAACCCCATCTCTACTAAAAATACAAAATTAGCTGGACATGGCGGTGCACACCTGTAATCCCAGCAACTTGGGAGGCTGAGGCAGGAGAATCACTTGAACCCAGGAGGCAGAGGTTGCAGTGAGCTAAGATCATGCTATTGCCCTCCAGCCTGGGCAATAAGAGTGAAACTCCATCTCAAAAAAAAAAAGAAAGAAATTAAATGGGGAAGTAAAAACAGCCACAGGTCGAATATCCCTAATGAAATGCTTTTCAGGCTGCTCTTTGTTAGAAAAAAATAATTTTGAGGACTGCTTTTTGTTGGAAGAGAGACCTTGTCAAGGACTCTTTTACCCTCACTATCTGTCTAAATAATTTCTTTCTATCTCCTGTATCATTATTATATGCAGGTTAGAACTTTTTTTTTTTTTTAATTATTGTGTCTAGGCCAGGCGCAGTGGCTCGCGCCTGTAATCCCAGCAGTTTGGGAGGCCAAGGCGGGCCGATCATTTGAGGCCAGGAATTTGAGACCAGCCTGGCCAACATGGCAAAACCCTATCTCTACTAAAAATACAAAAATTAGCCGGGCATAGTGGTGGGTGCCTATAAGCCCAGCTACTCAGAATGCTGAGGGAGGAGAGTTGCTTGAACCCAGAGGGTGGAGGTTGCAGTGAGCCGAGATTGCACCACTTCACTCCAGCCTGGGCAACAGAGTGAGACTCCGTCTCAAAAAAAAAAAATTTGTTGTGTCTGTCGTAATGGGTTTTTTGTCTTGTGTGTGCTACAGATGACAATCAAGGACTGGCTCGATGGCTGTGGACTAAGCTGTATTTCTTTTCAAGGTGAGAGGAAGGAAGGACAATGATCAAACCCCCAAAACTTTCCTCCTTCCTGACCTGGCTCCTGTGGAATTTACATAACTAGCTTTCTCTCTGGGGTAATCTCACTAAAACTACTTTCCAAATTGCTTTGCAGAGCAGCAAACATAAATATTAACTTCAAGGTTGGAAAGTGCTGCTTTTTAATAAAAAGAGAGAATTTAACGAGATGCAGAAATATGAACGTAGCTCCTTCTCCATCAATGCCGTCTTTGCTTCTTAATATGCTCCCCACATACGCCTCGTGCCAGGGCTCTGCATACATTGTACATTTGGAGAATAATTATGAAAATCAGATTACACACAGCTGCCCCTATTAAAGAAAACCATTTGGTTTGCTTTGAACTGTGGCTTCTGAAGAGGCTGGTTCCGTATAATCTTAATTAAGGACAAGGAGCAAACATTTCCTGAGCTCATACGGTTCGCACTCTGTGCTCCGTGCTGGGGCCCGCACTGTGTGGTCTCCATCAACCTCCGTTACCCACACTCTTGCCATGGAGAGTCTGGGTCTGTAGAAAGAGGGACCGGAGTCCAGTGTGTTTGAACAAACAGAAATATTGTTTCTCTGTGTATAGTATCCAAACACACGACCCTTGAACAACACAGGTTGGAATTGTGCAAGTGCACTTACATGTGGATCTTTTTCTTTTCTTTTCTTTTTCAAATAGAGATGGAGGTCTTGCTATGTTGCCCAGGTTGGTCTTAAGCTGCTGGCCTCAAGCTATCCACCCACATCGGCCTCCCAGAGTGCTGGGAAAATCTTTTTCAATAGAAGTTACACCCAGCTAGGCGTGGTGGCTTACACCTGTAATCCCAGCACGTTGGGAGGCCGAGGTGGACAGATCACATGAGATCAGGAGTTCGAGACCAGCCTGGCCAACATGGCAAAACCCCATCCCTACTAAA
>NW_012102698.1:1639511-1641812 GCF_000951045.1 Mandrillus leucophaeus | reverse complement strand
GCAAGCTTTCTTTCACTTCTCTTTAATAGAACTAAAAAGAAGTTGATATTTCTCAAAATAAATAAATAAATAAAAACCGCCTGTAGCTCTTTGGGAGAGAAAAGGGAGCCCATTCCAGGGAATACTAACACTGTGAAATGTCTTCTTGTGTTGCTTATTTTCAAACCTCCAAGCAATTTTAGGCGAATTAGAAGTGTGTAGGGAAGTGATGGAAACATTTAATTGATGCACGATGGAGAAAATGCCTTATTTCCCCCAGGTTATACTTTTGAGGCAATCTTACTGCACTTTGGGGTAGGATTTTCAAGCACGCTGTAACCATAATATCTGAACTAGCGTTTTGAAATGGTGTTATTTAATCAGTCTGCTAATTTAGTGATCTGGCAAGAGAGTAACCTGCGATGTTCACAGTCAATGCTAAGAGCATGAGGAGATGACCAAACTTGCCTGGAATTTTAAAACTGTGATGGAAACACTTCTGCCCATCCCACATGTGAGCAGAACATGAATCATCGACTGCACTGATCAACGGTCTTTCACTCAAATGATTTTGGAAGCATCAGCAAACTCTGAGACAAGGGAAGTTGGATTTTCATTTATTAGCAGCTCCTCCGAGTTCTCTTTTTGCATACCAGGCAAAGTAAACCACATATGCGCTTTGTTCTCCTAAACATTTTATAGATGAGGAAGGAATAAATAACATGGTACCAAGTTATTGGTTCTAGTCTTCCATGGGGGAAAATTGGGAAAGTCCCCCAAAGATTATGCCCCCTTTAAAAAAGACTCCCCTCTGACCAGCTATGAGAAAATGGGGGATGAGGAAGCTCCTTGAAACATGCCAGGACCTCTTAGGTGGGTGGGAGAACAAAGGCCAGGCCTATCAGACATTCACACCTTAGTCAGAATTTATTTTGCCATTTATTTGCCATCCAGGTATCACCTGCTTGCAAAATGAAAGGTTTCTATTTTCTCCTCCCACCCAATCTGAGAGCAGTGAGGGGATGAGAGCAGTTTTGGGTGAAGGAGACAATGACGATGGGGGTAGGGGGGAACTGAAATGTAGGGCTTTGGGGGAAGGAGCTTGCCCCAGGATGCTGGAGCTAAGGATATGGTGGCCACAGAACATCATGAGAACATCGCTGTGGCCAGGGAGGACACAGTGGTCTGGGGTAGGGCAGGGTGTGTAAGGGGCTAGACAGACTCTATCGCAAGAATTTTTTTTTTTTTTTTTTTTTTTGAGACAGCATCTCACTCTGTCGCCCAAGCTGGAGTGCAGTGGTGCGATCTTGGCTCACTACAACCTCTGCCTCCCAGGTTCAAGCACCAGCAGGGTTGCACTTTTCTTGCCTCAGCCTCCCGAGTACCTGGGATTACAGGCATGCACCATCATGCCTGGCTAGCTTTTGTATTTTTAGTAGAAACAGGGTTTCACCATGTTGGCCACGCTGGTCTCAAACTCCTGACCTCAAGTGATCCACCTGCCTCAGCCTGCCAAAGTGCTGGGATTACAGGCGTGAGCCGCCGCGCCCGGCTACAAGGACTCAATTTTGCTATTGTAGCTTGAAAGCAGCCACGGATGATGTGTAAGCAGGTCAGGTGCGTGTGGCACCCACCTTCATCCCACTGCTTAGGGAGGCTGAAGCAGGAGGATCACTCAAGCCCTGGAGTTCGAGAACAAACTGGGCAACACAGCAAGACTCCATCTCTATGAAAAATATTTTTAAAAAATTAGCCACAGGCATGGTGTCTAATTCCAATACAACTTTTTTTTTTTTAGAACACAGAAATGTGACATAATTTTCATGTCGTAAAACTTCTTGATTTTTTTGGTCCCAAACATTTAAAATGTAAACTCATCCTTCACTCGCAGGCCATACAAAATCAGACGCTAGGCAGATTTGGGAGCAGAGAGCAGCCAAAACTCAATTTCATTTACTGCACGTTTTTACCTGAAAGTCCTAAGAGTGGTGATGCTGATGGTACCATTAGAAACCAATGTTTGAAAACAACAGTGATTCAGAATCTGTTGCTCTGAACTCGAAGGGAGCTTCATTAGAAATACATCAGCACGCCGGGCGTGGTGGCTCACGCTTGTAATCCCAGCACTTTGGGAGGCCGAGGCGGGTAGATCACAAGGTCAGGAGATCGAGACCATCCTGGCTAACACGGTGAAACCTCGTCTCTACTAAAAATACAAAAAATTAGCCGGGCGTGGTAGCGAGCGCCTGTAGTCCCAGCTACTCGGGAGGCTGAGGCAGGAGAATGGTGTGAACCCGGGAGGCAGAGCTTGCAGTGAGCCGA
>NW_012102698.1:1638296-1639461 GCF_000951045.1 Mandrillus leucophaeus | reverse complement strand
CCCGGCTACAAGGACTCAATTTTGCTATTGTAGCTTGAAAGCAGCCACGGATGATGTGTAAGCAGGTCAGGTGCGTGTGGCACCCACCTTCATCCCAGTGCTTAGGGAGGCTGAAGCAGGAGGATAACTCAAGCCCTGGAGTTCGAGAACAAACTGGGCAACACAGCAAGACTCCATCTCTATGAAAAATATTTTTAAAAAATTAGCCGCAGGCATGGTGTCTAATTCCAATACAACTTTTTTTTTTTTTTTTTTAGAACACAGAAATGTGACATAATTTTCATGTCGTAAAACTTCTTGATTTTTTTGGTCCCAAACATTTAAAATATAAACTCATCCTTCACTCTCAGGCCATACAAAATCAGACGCTAGGCAGATTTGGGAGCAGAGAGCAGCCAAAATTCAATTTCATTTACTGCACGTTTTTACCTGAAAGTCCTAAGAGTGGTGATGCTGATGGTACCATTAAAAACCAATGTTTGAAAACAACAGTGATTCAGAATCTGTTGCTCTGAACTCGAAGGGAGCTTCATTACAAATACATCAGCACGCCGGGCGTGGTGGCTCACGCTTGTAATCCCAGCACTTTGGGAGGCCGAGGCGGGTGGATCACAAGGTCAGGAGATAGAGACCATCCTGGCTAACACGGTGAAACCTCGTCTCTACTAAAAATACAAAAAATTAGCCGGGCATGGTAGCCGGCGCCTGTAGTCCCAGCTACTCGGGAGGCTGAGGCAGGAGAATGGCGTGAACCCGGGAGGCAGAGCTTGCAGTGAGCCGAGATCGCACCCCTGCACTCTAGCCTGGGTGACCCAGGGAGACTCCATAAAAAAAAAAAAAAAAAAAAAGGGAAATACATCAGCACAGTACTTCCAAAAGTGGGTCGGTAGCAACTCCACTTCCTATCATTTATTCCATGAAAGTTTTGCACAGTTATACAAAGGTATGAGCACACTGCAGGACTGCTTGTCGTACGGGGGAATGGGGACCACCGAAATGTGCCTGTTTGATTAGACAAATTACAGGAGAGTGCAGCCCCACCATGGAACATTATGAGACACCCTGGCAAGGGAAAGGGCAGAGTGATCTTAGTGGGACGTGGTGCCATTCATCCCATGGTGTTAAGCAGAAAAGCAACTTGTGCTTTCTCCTTTGCACACTCAGG
>NW_012102698.1:1630871-1636330 GCF_000951045.1 Mandrillus leucophaeus | reverse complement strand
AAAGAAAGAAAAAATTAGCTGGCCATGGTGGCACACAACTATAGTCCCAGTTACTTGGGAGGCTGAGGCAGGAGGATTGCTTAAGTCCAAGAGGTTGAAGCTGCAGTGAGCTGTGATTGCACCACTGCACTCCAGCCTGGGTGACAGAGTGAAACGCTGTCTCAAAAATAAATAAATAAAACTAGAAAATAAAAAGTTTTTTTTTAATCATTGATTTTTAAAGAGCTGTTGTATTTTTCCCACCTTTATTGCAAAATAAAGATTTTCTGTTTTCAAAGCTCCTAAGAAGGTTGGTCAGGAGTCTGCTGAGTACACAGCACCGTCCCTGAGAACCTTTTAAGTCAGTCATCCATTTTTAGAATCTTTTTGGAACAATGGCTCCTGATTCTCCTTAAAATGTACTTCAGGTACATTAACCCTATTACCTGTTCTGGCTTAGCCCGGAACACAAAAGCGGTGCATGCTCACAAAGGGGACGTTGTGTTGCGGGACAATCAAAGACTGGAGAGACCGAAAAGGTTCAGGAGAGTTGATTAAATGAAGGTGATCACCAGCTCAGCCGGACATACGTCCAGAAAGTTTGAGCCCCGAACAAAGGGCTTTTTCTACTTTTAAACATCTGAAGGCAGGAACTACGTGAGGCGGGAAGCGAGTTACAGAAGCAAGAAACAAAGACAGCATCACAACATTTCTTGTATCTCGAGAGACACATGTCTTGCAACCTAGACTTATCGGTCTTGTGACCCTGCAGCCATGCTAGGGAGGTAAGCAGGAACTCGCTGGGCCTGTAATAAACCTTGAGGAATGTGGAGTTGGGGGGTATAGATAAGGTCCACTGTCCACAGAGAGAAGACAGGCTGTTAATATTCTCTTTTAACTTGAGTGTAAGCGGGGGGGGGCGGTCACACTTTGCAGTAACTTTAAGAGGATTTTAAAATTTCTATTACTACTACTGTTAGGTTATAGTTGATTTTATTAATTCCTTCTTCAGTTGCAGGGAGCCCAAAAGGGTCCTCACTGACTTTGTGCGCCACCTGGAGCGCCTGCTCCCGCCCCAGCACCTCTGCTGGCGGGGGGTACCCAGGCTCCCTTTTCTGTGCCCTTTTCTGCTACTTCGTGTCTGCTGTGATGTCTTTGGCAAACATCTAGTTTGATTGTTTTTTTCTTACTCAAGCTCAGAAAAGGTGGAACTTATTTTCTCTGACCAGAGAATGACATGCAGACGGATACACCCCTCTCCATGCTGTTCTAGAGGCTTCCACCCCAAGAGTGGGGAAGGGCCAGCACCTGGCAAAGTTCTCCAAACAGAACCAGGGGCCCCCTGGAAAAGGGGAGTGGCCAGCCCTGCAGAAGCCAGGCCCAGCAGTGGCGACTACAGGTCATTTGGAATGACTGCAGGGAAGGGGACATCGGGGGCAAGGGATGGGCAGACACAGGAGGCTTCGGGGCCTCTGGGGCTAAAGAGGAGGGTAAACCTGACTGCAGTTACCAGAAGAGCCACCCGTACAACGCCCTGCACCTGGCCCAACGTCCATGCTGGAGGAACGAATAAGCAAACAAAGGAAGTGAGAATCCAAAGCCGGCTCCGACTCCTTTCCACCCCAAGACAGGGTTTCCTGCTCCCCACCCCCGGAAGAGTGGTTTTCAGACAGTCAGGAAAGGCTAGGACCCCTGGCTGGGAGTGTGGGAATGGAAAGAAAGGGTCAGATTCCAGGGAGTCCAGTCCTGGCGTGGCTGCCGCAGCTCGTTGTAACAGGGCTTAACCTCTCTGGGTTAAGGTTTGGTGATGAATCCTACTTAGCCTTTACCAGATACAGAACAGCCCAGGAAATTCCGTCGCACTTGATTTCTGCAGTTCCTCCCAATGAGAGTAGCATGTCACCTTTCATCCCCAAGGCCGCACCACAGTCTCTTTATGATGTATTTCCAGCAGTAGCTCTGCCCGCTCAGTATTTCAGGGAAATTACGTTTAGATGAGCAGTAATTTCTGACTATGATAATAAGATCAAAGCAATTGTATTTGGGTCTCTGACTCAATACGGGAAGGTCACCTTCTATTTCACAGTGACGGATGGATCCAGGCTGGCTATTATCTCAACCCTGCGAAGTCAGAATATTTTAATTGACCGGCACATCTATCTAGTGACAAATGTAGGGAATGCTTCATCCATTAGAAACTGATTGATTGAAAAGCACAGGGGAAGTACAGGGAAGAAAGGCTGTAATTTTCACAGTTGGTCAAACTTCATAGCATGTCCTTGCTTTTCAAAAATGATGACTATTTTTCTAACAAGATAATGCTGAATCTCCTTTTGCATGAACGTTTGTTGCTCTTAAAAGTTATCTAATGATTTGGCAAAGGAATCCAGTAATTTACTTGTCAGAAAGACGCCATGTATAAAGCTACGACTCTGGCACCGAGACAAGTGTGTCCGTGATTACCATTCGCCCCACTTTCGGGCAAAGCATTGTTCCTTCTTGAAAACAGGCCAGCTGGTTTGACCCCAGGAAGGCACGACTGAGATAGCCTCCCACGGTTCACTACTCAAACTGAAATCTGTATGTGTCAATGTAAAAACGGGCCTCACGTTTAATGCAGAATTTAATGCCAGTCCTTGCTCTTTACAGCGTTCTCCTGTGTACGGCCACACAGGAAAGATATGCATTTCTCCCTCCTACTAGAACCCACCAGGATAGGCAGGTTCTTACCCAACCCACAGAGTGCAGAGACCACGCACCCGCCTCTGCCCCTCCACCAACACCCACCGCCCCCTCCTGCCACTTCCGAGTTCCTACCATATGCCAGGCACTTTGCTTTTGTTTCTCTCGATACTGATAGGCTCGACGACCCCATTTCACAAAGGATCTGTGGCAGGGAGGTGAAGGAGGGTGCTTAAGTCCCAGCTTAGCCCTTATGGATATTCTCACAATTACTCTATTGCAAATCACAGAATACTACCTGGGGAGGACCCCGAAAGCTGGAAAAATTAGCTTTGGATAATGATAGATCAGTGGTTCCCAAAGTGTGGTCCGCAGCCCCCTGGAGATCCTGAGACTCCTCCAGGGAGTCCATCAGGCTAAAACTATATTTGTAATAATGCAAAGACGTTACTTAGTTACTTGGTTCACTGGGTTGACATTTGCACTCACGATGTAAAAGCAGCTGTGGGTAAAAGTGCCTGCACCCCGGCAGAGAATGGCAGAGGCAACAAACCCCTATGGTCATTGTATCCTTCACCACTGCGCTTGGGGAGGGAAACACAAACGCCAGTTTCACTCATGAATGAAGCAGCAAAATGCTCCATGTCATTACATCTCAGCCCTTTTACCCTGTGTTCAAACGTCCTAAGCAGAGAGCACTTCTGCTGCTCACAGGGGCTCGTATGTCTCAAGGAAAGCCCTGGGTGGTTGGGTCCAGGCCTGAATTGCCGCTGTGTTCATGGAACATTGTTTTTGCCTGGAAGAGCGACTAACAAACTATGGTGATTCAGACATGGGTATCTGGCAGACACTTCCTTGGAAATGGACGAAGTGAGCTTCAAAGAAGACAATTGAGTGTTTGCTGCCAATGGTAAAATGCAGGCTTCAAGGGAAAACTGAAATTTTTGGAAACTTGGATCTACCATCATTAGCTTGGCAGCTTCCCAATACAGAGTCCCTAATTTCTTTTTTTTTTTTTTTTTTTTTTGAGATGCAGTCTTGCCCTGTCAACCAGGCTGGAGTGCAGTGGCGCGATCTGGGCTCAATACAAGCTCCGCCTCCTGGGTTCATGCCATTCTCCTGACTCAGCCTCCCGAGTAGCTGGGACTACAGGCGCCCGCCACCACGCCCAGCTAATTTTTTGTATTTTTAGTAGAGACGGGGTTTCACTGTGTTAGTCAGGATGGTCTTGGTCTCCTGACGTCGTGATTCGCCAGCCTCAGCCTCCCAAAGTGCTGGAATTACAGGCGTGAGCCACCGCGCCTGGCCAGAGTCCCTAACTTCTAATGGTCCCACTTCCGATGTATTGACTTTACAACAGTGTGAAATGGTGGCAATTTCTACATCATGTACAGTATTCAACAAACTGCACAAGATCTTCAACACTTTCTTATAAAATAAGCTTTCTTTTAGATGATTTTTCCCAACTGTAGGCTAATGTAAGTGTTCTGAGCATGTTCCAGGGAGGCTGGGCTAAGCCATGATGTCCAGTAGGTAGGTGTACTTAATGCATTTTCAGTTTACAATATTTTTGAATTATAACAGGTTTATCAAATGTAAGTCAAGGAGCATCTGTACTTAGATTTTCCTGATCCAATGGGTGCTGATATTAATGAATGTGATCTTTTATTTTGCATAATGAAGACATGTTGACATTTGGAAGATTTGCATAATTCAGGGAACCAGTATTTTGCAAATGACTAGAGTATGATGTTACAAAAGCATGCCTGGGTAAACGATCCAATCACAGTGCTGGGTAGACCAGGGGATCTTAATGGAACAGAGTGTGAAAAAGCCATAGGCGAGGTTTCAGATTCCACACTGCAACTAACCTTTCAAAACTGTTCATTAGTTGAGTTTTGGTGAAGTATCAAAGAATGTTCACAGTTATCTGAAAAGGCTACTAAAATACTCTCTTTTCCAAACACGTATCTATGTGAAGACAGATTTTCTCTATATGCATCAATCAAACAACTTCAAATGCAATAAACTGAACGCAGAAGCACATGCAAGAACCCCTCTGGTTTTGAAGACAGATATTAAAAGACCTGCAAAATTGCAAACCAATCCCATTTTTCTCACTCAATTTTTTATTGGGGAAATACGTTTTTCGTAAGATGTTATTTAAGTTAGCATGCGATGAGTCTGGTTTTTGTTTGTTTCTTTTTTGAGACAGTTTTGCTCTTGTTGCCCAGGCTGGAGTGCAATGGCACGATCTCAGCTCACTGCAACTTCCGCCTCCCACATTCAAGCGATTCTCTTGCCTCAGCCTCCTGAGTAGCTGGGATTACAGCCGTACACCACCAGGCCCAGCTAATTTTTTGTGTTTTCAGTAGAGATGGGGTTTCATCATGTTGGCCAGGCTGGTCTCGAACTCCTGACCTCAGGTGATCCACCCTCCTTGGCTTCCCAAAGTGATAGGATTATAGGCATGAGCCACAGTGCCAAGCCGAGCCTGTTTATTTTTAAATAAGTTTAAATTTCTCAGCTTTAATTTCTAATATGGTGAGGATTCATATCACCTTTATAAACAAAGCTCCTTGGGGGTCCCTCAATATTTTTGACAGTGCTAAGGAGTTCTGGGACCAGCTAGTTTGAGAACTGCTGTTATACATACACATCTGATGAGTCAGTAAAAACATTAAAAAGGAGGCAAAGGAATTATATCTATTATATATCATATATGATATGATATATATGATATATATTATATAATAGACTATATAGTATATATTACATACTATATAGTATATTATTAG
>NW_012102698.1:1616441-1629166 GCF_000951045.1 Mandrillus leucophaeus | reverse complement strand
ATTTTTTTTGTGGTTTTTTTGAGATGGAGTCTCGCTTTGTTGCGCAGGCTGGAGTGCAGTGGTGTGATCTTGGCTTACTGCAAGCTCCGCCTCCTGGGTTCACGCCATTCTCCTGCCTCTGCCTCCCGAGTAGCTGGGACTACAGGTGCCTACCACCACGCCCAGCTAATTTTTTGTATTTTTAGTAGAAATGGGGTTTCGTCGTGTTAGCCAGGATGGTCTCGATCTCCTGACCTCATGATCTGCCCACCTCAGCCTCCCAAAGTGCTGGTATTACAGGTGTGAGCCACCGCACCCAGCCAGCAATTATTTATATGCAGTTTTTATTACTGAGTTTTGAATGTTGGATGCTGAAGACAAGCTTTAAAAAGCCATCCCTATCCCAGCACTTTGGGAGACCGAGGTAGGGGGATCACCTGAGGTCAGGAGTTTGAGACAGCCTGACCAACATGGAAAAACCCAGTCTCTACTAAAAGAATACAACATTAGCTGGACGTGGTGCTGCACGCCTGTGATCCCAGCTACTTGGGACGCTGAAGCAGGAGAATCGCTTAAACCTGGGAGGCGGAGGTTGCGGTGAACTGAGATTGTGCTATTACACTCCAGCCTAGGCAATAAGAGTGAATCTCCGTCTCAAAAAAAAAAAAAAAAGGTATCGTTGTGAAGGTCATCAGCTATCTTCATATTTATAAACGGGCACTGATGGCTCAAGAGAAAATTTCAGAGACAGCATCATAACTGGTTTCAAAACATGCCACATCTCAAACCACTCAGGCAGAAGAGAAGATGCCTGCTATCTGAGTAACTGCTGAGGACTCTTAATTAAAAGTGGCTCTAGACTGGGCACAGTGGCACATGCCTGTAATCCCAGCACTTTGGGAGGCTGAGGCAAGTGGATCACTTGAGGTCAGGAGTTCAAGACGAGCCTGGAAAACATGGTGAAACCCCGTCTCTACTAAAAATACAAAAATTAGCCTGGCATGGTGGTGCATGCCTGTAATCCCAGCTACTGGGAGGCTGAGGCAGGAGAATCACTTAAATCCAGGAGGTGGAGGTTGCAGTGAGACAAGATCGAGCCACTGCACTCCAGCCTGGGCGACAGAGCGAGACTCTGTCTCAAAAATAAAAAAGTAGTGCTAATGATGACAACCTGAAAATCCAAGTGAACAATTAGGATGCAATAAAAATGGCATAAACCAATCTTTCCAAAATCATATTATTTTATACAGCTGCTATTAAACATGTGATGCTTAATAAATAAGACGTTAGTCTATTCCATTTATATTTCTAAAGGTTATTTACTCAGGTTGGCCACTCTCCTCTACCTGGCTTTTCTTCACTGGGACCACAGGGGATTGTGCCTCCTATTCACAGTGGCCCAGGATTTGAACCCACATGAGAATTTGCTCAAGGTCATACAGCTGGCCAACCACAGAGCTGGGATTCACCTCCAGTCTGAATCACCACCAAGGAACCACTGTTCAACTCCTTGTACATGTCCCCAGACAGGTAAAACAACCAATCTCTGGTGTTAGAAATCATCTAGCCTTTATTTTGGGGGTAGAAAGCCCTAGAAAGCTCATGAGTGCCATCCACTAAGCGTGGAATCTATTGCTGAATACACAAAATCTTCTCCTCTGATAGAAGAAAAACCTGAGGAAAGTAGTGACTGGATTTGGTAAATAGCCCCAACAGGGCAAGAGCCAGGGCCCCTGACCTGGGGCTCACTGCTAGTCCCTACCTTCTTTCTTTTCTTTTTTTTTTTTGAGACAGGGTCTCGCTCTGTCGCCCCGGCTGGAGTGCAGTGGTGCAATGACGGCTCACTGCAGCCTTAACCTCCTGGGCTCAAGTGATCCTCCCACCTAAGTCTCCCGAGTAGCTGGGACCACAGGTGCACGCCACCATGCCCAGTTGTTCTTTTTTTTTTTTTCCCCCTGTAGAGATGGGGTTTCACTACGTTGTGCAGAGTAGTCTCAAATTCCTGGGTTCAAGCAACAGTTCTCCCTCCTCAGCCTCCCAAAGTGCTAGGATTACAGGCATGAACCACTGCACCCAGCCCTCATCCACTTTCTGACAGTTTTCCCCCCAAAACTTACCTCCTCCTTGAACACATTCAGATGTTTCCACTCCTGATCTGTCTGAACCAGGGAGAAGTGAACCAGCCAGAGATGCCATGAGTGCCTGGGAGCACAGGCCCCAGCTGCAGGGATGCCCACGTCTCAGCTCCAGCCTCCTGCTGCAGGTACGAATGAACATTTTTTGTTTGTCGGATCCAGTTTCTCAAGAAGTCTCAATTTGGACTTCTGAGCACAACCTGATTTTAACAATGCTCGTTTTATTTAAATCACAGCTCACCAGTTTTTGTTCTCCAGACTAAGGAATCCCCTTTTCTCTCCTCTTTGGTGATCTTTAAACATATGGTGCATTTGTGCACGTCTAACTGTCCCAGAGGTAAATTTATGTGGTCTTTAAAAAGGGAGAATTCAGAAATTAAAGTGAGTTCTTAGCCTAAGGAGCTGCAGGAGACGGGGAGGACATCAAAGTGTAGGGCCTTTGCGGGAGTCACCCTCTGTGAAAATGTGGCCTGATGGCAGCTCCTCACCAGGTGACTGTCCTTTGTCCTAGTAACGATGGCATTTGGCAGAATAGTCTGCTCCCTCACTAGGTCATAAGACTTGTAAACAGCAGTCAGGTACACAAGAGCCTTGTGGCACCGTGTGACAGGCCACACCACTAATTAAACCGTTTGTAAAAGGGCATAGTGTGTGTACCGAGAGCACCACAAATTCATGATAACAGAGGAGTGATCCATCACAGCTGTTCTTCCAGAAGCATCGTGAAGATTAAGTTCACTAAAATCGATCTCCTTGTTACAAATGGAAGACGACCGAGCCAGGAGGCTTCCAGCACGGACCCAGCGGTGTCCTCCAGCGGAAGCAGCCAGCTGGTTTCATGGCCCGTCCGTTGCCGAGCAAAGCAAGAGGTTAACAAATGCCCAGCTCTCTTCCAGTCCAGAGCAGAGGTATTTGGAGAAGAAACAGTAACTAAGATGCAAAGAATCACCGAGCCAAGGGAGGATTTCATGGGGATTTTGTGAGGCTTTCCGTCTCTCTTTGCTCTCTGAGCTCTCTAAAATAGCAGCTATGAAATTTCTTCCCACAATGAACGTACCTTATTTTTGGTCTTTCGTGGAAAGCACTTTACGAAGTGCCTTTGGCTTCACGCTCTAGTCTGCCCACTTACCACCCTCTGAGGATGAACAGAACCTGCATTTTCACCCAGGACCTCCCGTTTTCACTTCACCTGTGGAGGAGCAGCCCACGGACGGAGTCCACCTGCCAATTAAACACGCTGCAGCTGCATGGGAGACAGCTGGCCCTGGTGAGCTTTAATTAAGGAGCTGGCTGCAGCGACCTGGGGTACCCCGGACTTGCTTGATTAAACAGGTACCTTTTCACCGGCGACCCTTTCACTGGGTTCTCCACGGACGTAGTAGATGATTTCTCGAAGATCATCGTGCCGAGTCTGTATTATTCAGATTTCACTGGTCTAAGTTGATGGTCTGAACATGACAGTCTTGAAACATGGGTTTCTGATTTTGTCAAAGGCATAAACGTGAAACTGTAAAGAATAAATCGTTTAAGGGGAAAAAAGCAGATTTTCCCATG
The DNA here is from genome assembly GCF_000951045.1 of Mandrillus leucophaeus. NCBI lineage: Eukaryota > Metazoa > Chordata > Mammalia > Primates > Cercopithecidae > Mandrillus > Mandrillus leucophaeus. The sequence continues at coordinate 1,625,498 of NW_012102698.1, read as the reverse complement.
TTCCTATTACGTTTCTTTTCCTTTTTTTTGAGACAGAGTCTCGCTCTGTCGCCCAGGTTGGAGTGCAGTGGTGCGATCTCAGTTCACTGCAACCTCTGCCTCTTGGGTTCAAGTGATTCTCCTGCCTCAGCCTCCCGAGGAGCTGGGACTACAGGCACCTGCCACCACGCCCAGCTAATTTTTCTATTTTTGGTAGAAGTGGGGTTTTACCATGTTGGCCAAGCTGGTCTTGAACTACTGGCCTCAAATGATCCACCCACCTCGGCCTCCCAAAGTGCAGTGATTACAGGCGCAAGCCACTGTGCCCAGCCAAAACTGTTTCTTTTTATATATTCTCTGCAAAATCCCTGCAGCTTCTGCAGGCAATGAGGGCGAGACAGTCCTGGGGCATCCGAGAGTGTGGCCCAGGATAACATGGGTCCTCGGACTGAGGCCCAAATCTTCGGGTCACTTGGCAAACACATAAACAACAAGTTACAGGGAGGACTGAAAGTGACAGGGACTCAGCCCCAGCTCAGAGAGAGAAAAAATCAGAAAGCAAAGCACGTGCGAAGGCCTGCAGGGCATCACCTGCAATGCTAGACGTTTCCACATGGCACCGTTTCAGTTCAAACGTTTAACTTTCTTCAAAAACTTTATGTGTGACCTATTTATTTATTTATTTATTTTTACTTATTTTTGAGATGGCGTCTCACTCTGTGGCCAGGCTGGAGTGCAGTGGCGCCATCTCGGCTCATTGCAACCTCTGGCTCCCTGGTTCAAGCGGTTCTCCTGCCTCAGCCTCCTGAGTAGCTGGGATTACACCACGCCCAGCCAATTTCTGTATTTTTTTAGTAGAGATGGGGTTTCACCATGTTGGCCAGGATGGTCTTGATCTCCTGACCTCGAGATCCGCCCACCTCAGCCTCCCAAAGTGCTTGGATTACAGGCGTGAGCCACGGTGCCCGGCTATGTGTGACCAATTTAAGACTATCCCCCAAATATTAGAGAGATACTAGTTGTGTGAGAAAGAAGCACGTCCCGCATCCCCACCCAGCCCGAGATGCACACTTCCTCATCCCTACTTCCTCATCCCTGGATCGTGTGAACGTGACGGTAATGTGAGAAGGGAGAGCTAAGGCTGCAGATGGAATTAAGGATGCTTATCTGCTGACCTAGAAATAAGACCCCTGGATTCCCCGGGCGGGTCCAAGGTCACCACAAGGGTCCTTCAAAGACAGCAGAGACGCAGAGGAGGTAAGAGGGAGAGATGGGGGATGCCACGTGGCTGGCTTTAAAGATGGAGGTGACGTCGGCCAAGGAATGCGGTGCCTCTAACTGCTGGCAAAGGAGGGGGATTCCCCCTTAGCGCCTCCAGGAGGATGCAGCCCAGCAAGACCCATTCTGGGCTCTGATCTCCAGACTACAAGAGGATTGATGTGTGTTGTTTTAAGCCCCCAGGTTTGAGGTAACTTAGAGCAGCCCCAGAAAACGCACGCACACTCATTCATGCTGCCATTCGTCTGCAGACACCAGGTTCCCTCTTTGCCTCAGTGTCGCTAATGTTACACTGTTCAGATAGTTCTCCCTTGCCACTCACACATTCAAATGGCTCGAGCACTGTGGCTCCAAGCACCTGCTGCCGTGGGCCTCTTCTGACACCAGCTGGTGCACTGAGGGGAGTGCGCCCTCCCCGTAACAGCAGGGCCGAGTTTCCTCTGGGGCCAAGCTCCCTCCTGCTGCCTGGCTCTGAACACATCACATCTGGTACATGGGAACCAAACACAGAGACTCGCAGACACTAGGCAGGTGTGTGTGAGAACACGGGTGGTCCCGGGGAAAGCAAACCACATCCACGCTGCCTCGAAGTGTGTCTTTAACATTTATTGACAGGGTTTCCCACAGGATCTGCAGTCAAAGAATCGCTGAGCCGTGTTTCCTCGAGAGACAGTGCGTGGCATGGGCGCCCTGCTGCTGCCCCGGTCCCAGAGCTTCTCCTGTAGGGGTGTCGGCTACAGGAACCTTATCCCAGCTCCAAACTGGACGCCATCACATATCCTAAAAAAAAAAAAAGGGGGAGAGATCAGATGCGGTGGCCGCTCCGCCAGCCCTGCCATCTTCACGACTCAGTGAGCATGCGCCCCTCAGAAGGCGCCACCTCCGCTTCCTCCTCCTCCTGCCGCCTTCCTGTCTGGCTGCCGACCTCACCCTCACTGGCCCCAGCTGCTTCCTCCTTTGCTGGTTAAGAACCTTCACCAGCTGGTTAAGCCCTTGGAGAATGGAAAAGGAAAAGAAGGAGAGACCCAAATCCTCCTGCACTGCTCCCTCCTCACCTCCTTCACGTTCCCCTCTCCTGACGGGAGGACAGAGGGCCAATGAGAGGCGGAGCAGGGAGGGAAGGAGCAGGAAGGACAAAGTGGGTAGACTGAGAATGGGGGAGAGGCAGGTAGACAGAACTTAAGGTCTGCCCAGCCCCCAGAAGGTCCTGGGGCTTAGGAAGCCAGCAGTACCCACAGCCCTACAGGGGTTTAGCCTGACCACCTCTTAGACCTGCTCCTGACCCCAGGAAAGAAGGACGCGAAGGTCACATTGGTTGCCATATCTGTTATGAGCTGACCCTCTGCAGGTGTGACTCCACACGGTGGTAAGAACCTGCTGACAAACCACCAGGCCCATTTTCAGAGAGGAGCAAATAGGCTCGTCACACAGCTGAGAAGTGGCAGGGCAGGACTCCGGACCCAGCTCAGGGGCACCCACAGGCCTCGCTCTTTCCGACACACGGCCTGCCTCAGCCTGGCTGAGAACGCACAGCTGGGGACAGCCTGTCACTCTGACAGCACGCCTGCAGCAGCTCTGTCCGCCTGGAGCCTGTGCACGGGGCAAGGCCAATGTTGCCCATTTGGGACAAGGTGGGCCTAACCTAGGGACCTCAACTTCCAGGGAAAATGATATTCAGAATCCCACACAGCTGCAGCCAGGGCCAGGGAACACAGCCTTTTTGCAAGCTGTGGGCGATTTCTAGAAAAGACTGGCCAACAATAACGGCTCCTTTATTCACGTTCCCGTGCCCTTGCCCAGGCTGAGGATTTGGAGCACGTGAGCACTGGCAGCGAGTCTTCCTTTTTCAACCTGACTCTGAGCAAGAAGACACAATATCCGATCCATGAAGAGATTCAACACAGATACTCATGAATGCTGCGCCGGCCTCCTGCAGGATGAAGGGTGCTTAATAACCAACCCCAGCAGTGCAGTCCTCTCACCAGAAGCCAGGCCTGCGGCCCCTTTGTGATTACAGTAAGCCACACCCATGGCCTTAAACCACCACAATACACATCAAAGCCTGGGCTGCATTTGTACCATTTAGTTGTGTTCAGATCTGTTTTTATATTGTACACTCTTGGCTCCTTCAAACTAGTCTATACCTACATTTGCTACTGACAAAAATGTCTGAACATAAGCTATGAGCTAAAAAGGAAGTCAAGCTCTTGGCATATGCAATTCAGAAAACAAGCAAGCATTTCAATAAAGGCCCGTTCATTCTAAATACAAACAGATTCAACAACTTCACAAGCATCGGTTTATGCTCAGAGACCACATAAACATGTCACAGAACAAAACACCCACTGCGAACATACAAAGCAGCGCTGCGAAGTTCCACGAGACCAGGGCAAGCCAGCCGTGCCATCCTCCAGAGACCGCCCCAAACATCCACCTTCTGCTGGGCGCCCTCTCCCTCCCCTATGGCCGCTGTCTTGGTGCAGGGCTCCCGGTCATCTCCCACCTTCTTCTCACCCACAACTGCTGGTGCCAGCACGGGGTCTTGGAGTCTGATGTTCAAAGGTTTCTGAAGAACTTGGAATCTGAGGCTGGAGGCCAGGAAGCACCCAGCACGGGGTCTTTAGGAAGGTCATGCCAACAGCACCCTCAGCGCCTTGCACCCCATCTCCCACCACATGCCAGAAGCCTCTCCACCGGGCTCTCACTTCCAACACTAGGTGCTGCTCTAGTCATGGGAACTTCAGCAGTGAACAAGGCAGAGGAAGTCCTGAGCTCAAAGATCCTGGCACGTACCCAAGGGAGTAAAGGCCAGTGGGGCTGGAAGGCAGAGGCGTGAGAGCTCAGGGCCTGGGCCTCCCCACACCCCTTTCTGTTCCCATAGAACGCGGTTCTGCCCGGTGCTCACCGACACTGCACACCTGCACAGCTTTGCCCCTGCCTTTGTTAGCCGGGAGCACTGTCCCTGCGTGTCTTCTGCAAGCACCTGGCTGTCTGTCCTCCAAGAAGATTCAGCTCAGGTACCTTCTTCAGGGGGCCCTCTCGGCGCCCTCCCCAACAACCGAGATGATCCACTTTCTTGTCTTCGCGCTGCTAACTGTGAGCTGCTCTCCCAAGCGAGCCTGCCTGATTCAGCCCTGCATCTCCAGAGACTGAACGCCTAAGACACGAACTGACAAACGCTGTTAGATCCCAGACACAGTGGTGCCACAAATCACTTGTGGCATAACATTTAGCAAACATCTCAAAACTGTTTCCTTCTTTATGAATGTCTGAAGTCCTATTTACAGTGTGCTCGCCTCAGTTATGGGAGAAACCTGTGGATGATTTCTACACACACGATGCCCCATCCTGCCAGCTACCTAATTTTAGAAATGAAGATTAAACCTGGCAACCTCACTCCAACTTTACGAGATTCCAATATTGATGACCGACTTCAAACAGGGCCTCACACCGAGCGAAAATGTCTTCCACACTCGGGGTGCCCGGCTGACCCGTTCGGAGCTCACTGTCCTTAATAAACATCTGCTGAACAGCTGCCACCTGGCCTGGGGGCAGAAGCGCTTCCTTACAGCCTGGTCTTTACATGTCACGTGCTTAGTATGCTACTTCCTCCCAGAAGAAACTGTACTTTGAAATTAATCTCTGAAACGTATTTTTTAGATTTAACCTGAAGAGACAGAAGTAAAGCTGAAAGGTAAATGTAACCAGTTTATATGAAAATTATTCCAGAAAGGGTCAATTCAGCAGAGTGCCTAAAAGCCGCGTTGACTTCTCAGGGCACACTGACACCCAGTGGCTATAAAGAGCACTGCAATGGTGGTGACGGCAGCGCGCGCTGCTCAGACCCTCCCTGCCGGAGACGTGCACAGTGGCGGGTCCCAGAGCAGGAGGCCGTGTGTCAGAGAGCAGTATTGAAAGCTTCCCTGGCCCCGACGCCCCTCGAGCCCCGGGCCTGCAAAGTCAACCACTCAAAACCACCCACTTAAGCCAGGTGTTGGCGCAGCAGCGTCACGGCGCCTCTGGGGCTACCTGCAAGGATGCAAATGAGCAAGCCCAGCACTCCGTGGGCACAGGGAATAAGGGCTTCATAGAAAGAAACCTGCAAAACCAGCCTGGTCTGCTGAAGACGGTAACGGCCTGGAGTTATCTAATAACACAGTCTTGCTCTAGAAAAAGGTGCTCATTTTTTCACTTTATTATCTCCAGAATCAGGGCACATCATCCCATCTACAGCTTGTCACAAACTGCCTGTCAGGTGGTGGCTGCACCGAGATGATGTGGAGGGGGTGGGGCAACACCTCCCACAGGAACCCTTATGTGAGGGGCTGGCCACGCCGGGTGTATCAGCAGCAGAGCAGCCCAGGAAAAATCACCACGTCCCGACCACAGGCCAGGCGGTGCGCCCGCAGTAACTCACCGAGTTCTCCAAACTGCAAGTCACCATCATTATTGACCATCCTCTGGGCATGAAAATGGACACCCAGAGAGGTTTCGTGACTCACCCCGGGCCGCACAGCCACACAGAGTGGCCAAGCTGGGCCCCAAGCCGGGGTACCTGGGCTCCCAGGCACACACGCACGCAGCCTGTGTGACTACACCCTTTCCAGCTCGGGCTCTGTGTGGAGAACAGGTGAGGCGTGGAGGGGAGTGGGAGCTGGTGGTCGTGGGGGCAGCCACCGCCAACTCTGAAGGCACTGGAAGACCCTCTCATCACTAGGGAGCCGCAGCAGCCTGGCAGCCCCTGCCGTGTCCCCAGATGCAGAGCAGATGCTGAACAGCCTTCTGGCAAGAGCGTAAAGAGCAGATTCCACTAAAGCAATAACCGTAAAGGACCTGAATGACAGACGCAGACTGCACCTGAGAGGCAATGCTCAGAAACACTTGCGAATGCAGCTCCCCTTTACAAAGCACCACCCCCTAGGTGCTGGTGCGGAAGACAGGGCGAGTAAAAATGATACAGCATTTCCTTCAACTAGCACAAACTACAACCTGTTTAAAACTGGGTTAAGGCTCCAACAGCACCACCATTTGGTGGTAACATAAAGGTAGATACGAAAATGAAGAGAAAAAACAGAGGCTGGGGTGCTGTGAATGCATAAACAAAAATAAGAGGCAGTATGAACACTGTTGTGGACTGAACATTCACGTCCCCCCAAGATTCAGATGCTGAAGTCCTAACGCCGACAGGATGGTGTTGATACCCGGAGGCAGGCCTGTGGGAGGTGCTGAGGTGCAGACGAGGTCATGAAGATGAGGCCCTCGTGCTGGAATTAGCGGCAGCATAAGAAGAGGCATCGGGGCACTGGCCTGCACTCTTCCTCCTCCGAGTGCAGACACAGTGGCAGGGCTGCCATCTGCGAGCCGGGAAGAAAGCCCACCAGCAACCAATCTGCCAGCACCCTGATCGTGGACTTCCCAACCTCCAGAACGGGCAGAATATGAACATCTGTTGTTTAAGTCACCCGTAAATACTCCATGGTATTTTGCGATGGCAGCCTGAGCTGACTGCCATACACTATAATGAAAACACATCTGGATCTCCAAAAATGTACACAAGGCAGCTGGGTGCGGTGGCTCATACCTGTAATCCCAGGACTTTGGGAGGCCAATGCGAGCAGATGGCTTGAGCCCAGGAATTCGAGACCAGCCTGGGTGGGCAATGTGGTAAAACCCTGTCTCTACAAAAAATACAAAAATTAGCCTGGCGTGTAGTCCCAGCTACTTGGGAGGCTTAGGCAAGAGGATCACTTGAGCCCAGGAGTTCAAGGCTGCAGTGAGCCATGATCAGGCCACTGCATTCCAGCCTGGGTGACAGAGAAAGACCCAGTCTCAAAAAAAAAAAAACAAAAAACAAAAAACAAAAAACAAAAAACAAAAAAAACATGCCGGGCATGGTGCCTCACGCCGTAATCCCAGCACTTTGGGAGGCCAAGGCGGGCAGATCACAAGGTCAGAAGTTTCACACCACGCTGACCAACGTGGTGAAACCCCATCTCTACTAAAAATACAAAAAATTAGCCGGGCGTGGTGGTGCATGCCTGTAATCTCAACTACTCAGGAGGCTGAGGCAGGAGAATCACTTGAACCTGAGAGGCAGAGGTTGCAGTGAGCCAAGATCGTGCCATTGCACTCCAGCCTGGGTGACAGAACGAGAGTCCGTCTCAAAAAAAAAAACTTTTTACACAATGCATGTAAGAAATAGAATGTGTTTCTATAACTGTTTAAATAGCCCTATACCATATTCACCCATGGAACATTTAGTGAATCTTTCCTCAATAAAATATGGGGTGGAGAAAAGCCAAGAAGGTGGGTTCCTCCGCTGCAGAGAGAGGGGTTCTCAAGATTGACTCCTCTGTGGTCAGGAACAAAGCTTCACTCACCCTAACTTTCCTAGAGTCCCTGGCCTGCAAAGTCAACCATTCAGAACACTGCCTTCTGTTTTCAGCACACAGGAACCGTGTCACGCGCCAATCCCTCCAGCCGGACCCTCGCAGGGGCTCCCCCTCCCCGGGGAACAACAAGCTCAAAGCGCCTGAGGGGGCGGGAGGGAGCGCTTCACACTTGCTCCTCCAAACTGGATGAAGAAAAACCCAATGGGGGAAAACACATGTGTTTTCATTATTTTGCTATTTCATTTCTCTTAAAATCTTGAAGCTTAAAAGTCACTGATGAAATTAACCATGTCCAAAACAAAATAAAATTACTGGAGAGTGGGATGTGACTGTGGAAAATAATTCCCAACACGTACCTGTCGCCCGTCTGTACTCCCATGGGGATGCAGTAATTAAGTTCCAGCCGAGCGATGTTGCCAAGCCTGAGGACGATCCCGGCCCCGTACGACCAGCGGATGCACTCAGCCAGCTTACGAATGTGAGCTTTGGGGCCCTCCCCTGCCAAGAGAAAGACGTGTGAGCAACAGTGCATGCCCGTCCTTCCAAGCTCTCCCAGCTCTCCCAGACAAGCCCTGGCTCCCCTCTGCTGGGCCCTGCCGTTGTTTTTAAAGCCAGGCCTACAGATTAAGGAGGATGCCTGAAGTGAGATTCGGACCCAAGGCAAGAGAGGACTTGGAACCATACTTACTCACAGCCAGAACAAGCCACGCCCTCTCAATTCTTTGGGCCTGGCATATTCTGCTGCCTCTGCTTAGAATGACTCTTCCCCATCTCCTGACCACCTGGGAAGCCCCACTCTGAGTCTCAGCTTGGAGACTTCCATGCCTTTTAGGAAGCTTTCCAGGCACCCCTAGCACCCAGGCATCTGCTGGGAGTCTCTTCTGGACCTGAGCTGCCAGAGGAAGGCACCCAATCCTACTCAGCTCTGTGGCCATCATAACTTGTGTATTAAATAAACAGATTTTTTTCATAAGGGCATTAGATGATTATTTTTCTTGTATGCTTCATTCGCTCAACCAACCACTTAATGCTGGGCACTATATTAGGTGTTGTAAGAATTTGTTTCAGGTATGGCACAGTCTCTAGCCTTAATGACTCTGTAATCTAAAAAGACAGACATGGCCTGGCACAGTGGCTCACTCCTGTAATCCCAACACTTTGGGAATCCAAGGCGGGGTGGATCACGAGGTCAAGAGATCGAGACCATCCTGGCCAACATGGTGAAACCTCGTCTCTACTAAAAATATAAAAAATTAGCCGGGCATGGTGGCATGTGCCTGTAGTCCCAGCTACTCGGGAGGCTGAGCCAAGAGAATCACTTGAACACAGAAGGTGGAGGTTGCAGTGAGCCAAGATGGCGCCATTGCACTGCAGCCTGGCGATGGAGCGAGACTCCGCCTCAAAAAAA
>NW_012102698.1:1608728-1610426 GCF_000951045.1 Mandrillus leucophaeus | reverse complement strand
TAATGTAAAACTTGGCCAGGTATGGTGGCTCACGCCTGTAATCCCAGCACTTTGGCAGGCCAAGGTGGGCAAATCACGAGGTCAGGAGTTTGAGACCAGCCTCGCCAACATGGTGAAACCCTGTCTCTACTAAAAAAAATACAAAAAAATTAGCCGGGCATGGTGGCGGGCACCTGTAGTCCCAGCTACTCAGGAGGCTGAAGCAGGAGAATTGCTTGAACCTGGGAGGCAGAGCTTGCAGTGAGCCGAGATCCCGCCACTGAACTCTAGCCTGGGCGACAAAGTGAGACTCCATCTCAAAAAAAAAAAAGAAAAAAACACACAAACTCAATGTCCAAAGCTTGGGGTTTGGTCTTTAAAAAGATACTAGTGTGTCATAAGACAAAACACGCAGCCATTAAGATGATAAACTTTCTCTCTCTCATTCCTCACGGGGGAAATGCAAAAGGGCTCGGCCACTCTGGAAGCTCGCCTGGCAGCTCCTTACGAAGGGGAGGCATGCTCTTAATGTGTGACTGAACAACTGCACTCCCCGGCATTTACCCAGCTGATGTGACAACCTTTGTCCGGAGAAGCTGCCCACAACAACCTGCACACACACGTTTATAGAAGCTTTACTCATCACTGCCAAGCACTAGAAGCAACCAAGCTGTCCTTCGGCAGCTGAATGGATAAACAAATTGTGATACCTCCAGACAAAGGAGTATTATTCAGCAATAAGAAGAAACAAGCTATCGGGTCCCAGAAAGACATGGAGGGACCTTAAGTGCATATTACTACGGAAACGAAGACAACTTGAAAAGGCTACAAACTGTATGATCCCAACTCCCAAACTGTCTGCAAAGGGCAAAACTCCATGGACGGTTCCAAGACCTGTCGGTTCCAGTGGTCTGGTGGGAGGGATGAAGGGAGCCCCAGGATTTTCAGGGCGATGAAGCCACTTTGTGTGATCCCGGAATGGTGAACGCAGGACATCATGCATTTGTCAAAGCCCACAGAAGGTATAACACTAAGAGTGAACCCTCACGTAAACTGCGGCCTTGAGTTAATAAGGTATCGTATTGCTTCGCCAATCCTAACCAATGAGGTATCATATTGCCTCACCAATCCTAACCAATGAGGTATCACACTGCCTCACCAATCCTAACCAATGAAGCATCCTAACACAAGGTGCTAATCAGAAAGGAAGCTATGTGGGTTATACAGGAACACTGTACTTTTTGCCCAACTTTTCTGTAAACCTAAAACTGCTCTAAGAAATTAAGCCTATTAACTAAAATGTAATTATAATATGTCAATAATATGAAATATGTAGCTGTTAAAAATGGCATTTACTCTCATAAAAATATACTGTTATACTGTTATGAAAGGTGGTGAGAAAAATGGGTTTAAAAATACTACATAGGGGCCGTGCGCAGTGGCTCACTCCTGTAATCCCAACACTTTGGGAGGCCAAGGCAGGTGGATCACGAGGTCAGGAGTTCAAGACGAGTCTGGCCAACACAGTGAAACCCCGTCTCGACTAAAAAATACACAAAAAGTTAGCTGGGCGTGGTGGCGGGCACCTGTAATCCCTGCTATTTAGGGGGCTGAGGCAGGAGAATCGCATGAACCTGGGAGGCAGAGGTTGCAGTAAGCCGAGATCATGCCACTGCACTCCAGCCTGGGCGACACAGTGAGACTCCATCTCAAAATAAT
>NW_012102698.1:1605173-1607533 GCF_000951045.1 Mandrillus leucophaeus | reverse complement strand
AACTGTACTACAATGGTTCTTGAATAGCCCAAGTTTTACCATAGTTGAGGTTGCAGAGGTTTCCTGCGTTGAGAAAGAAGTGTGTTCGGAAAAGTTCTCCAAAACCACCCTGGCCTGGCCGGAAAGGTAAAGGGGTGTAGAGGTGCAGGCCGCCAGCCCAGTACGCTTCTCCACCTAGGTAGTCTCCTAAGCAAGGGAGGGGTGCAGAACAAAAACAAGGTCCGGCAAGGTTAAAATCGCGTTAACTTTCCACAGTTTACAGAAGCAAGATTTCTGTCCTGTACACAACGCCACACAGTGCTTGAGTTTGCAAGCAGCTGTTCTTCTCATTCCTGATACTGACGGCCTCATTTTAAATAATCTTCCTTTTTCTCCTGGTTTGTTTCGGACCTTGATTTAACTGAGGAGGCAAACAAAGCCAATGTCGTTGTGGAAGGAATGCGCTCTGTCACTCATCGGATCTGTGAAATGCTTTGAAGAAGTGAGTTTCATGACAATGACTTTATCCACAAATGTAGATGACCAAATCGCTTCCGCCTGCAAATGAAATGCATTATTTTGCCAAATTTTCGAGACCGCAATATAGACACAAAATGCAGAGAGCGGCTCTGCAGTGTGTGGAGACGGCTGCACACCATTAATCAAAAGGCAGAGACTGCCCGCCGCCCACTGCACAGCGAGACCGGCTCCAGCTCAGTGTCTCTAGAAAAGAGATGATTCTCGACGGTTCATGACCACTGGGATTGACGTTACTTTGGCCAAAATTTAAGCCTATCCACTGAGAGCATGTATTTGCATATTTCTAAACATGCTCCTGTCCATTCCATTTTAAACTATAAAGCAACAGAAAACCTCCAACACGAAGGTTCATACTTTGTTGCAAAATACCATTTATAAAAGTGTCTTAGTCTCCTCTAATACAAAATGACAGACCATGAAATGGGAAAATACTGAGGTCTTCAAGATTAACTTCAAGGAATGAACTGTTGATTCATTTAAAGACTTCAGTTCCTCACAATCCAGAGGAAGAAGGAAAAAAAAGATGCCAACATCTCCTTAATCCCTTTCAAGACTAGAGCTCTGAAGGGAACAGAGAATAAACAAATTACAGGAGAACAACCTTGTTTTATTGTTTCCCAGAAACCGCTCCTCCTCTCTTTTCTCAAATAACTGATTTTATTCCGATCATAAAAGTTAAATATACTCATTGTAGAACATCTGATCAACATAAAGAGAAAAAAATGAAAGTATTTTAATTTCTACCATTCAGAGATAAACAGCTAACATCCTAATGTCCTTTCTTCCAGTGGATTATAATGTAAATGTAAAATCAAAGAAGCCAGCCAATAAAATGTGGCTCATTTTATACATATATATACACACACAGTTTCCAGTCCTACTTTTTTTTCAGTTTTAATATATTGTAAACACTTTCTCCTAATGCTTTCTCTTCCTTGAAAATAGGATCTTTATGCCTGAATAACAACATAGGTGGACCAATATTTAATGATCTATTTCTCTTCCATTGTCATACTGGTTGCTAACTCCTTTATCATGGACGTTAACCTATGATGAGTTTCCTGGCGCACACATGTATTTTGTTAAGCTTTTATTGTGTATACATATAGCAAAGTATACACATCCTAAGTGTACAGCTCAATGAATTTCTGTATGTGAGACACACCTGCCCAGCGAGCACCAGGACCAAGAAACCAAGCACACCCCACACGCAGGCCTTGCCCTCCCTGCTAACCACCACCTGCCACCTGCGCCACATGCAGCCACTGCCCCATCCTCTCACAGCAAAGGCTGCCTCACTTGCCTCCAAGCTTCATACATGGGATCTTCCAGGAGGCATTCCTCTGGGTCCAGCTTTTCCCCCCAACATGTTTCTGAGATTTACTCATTCCATCATTCAGTCGGTGGCTGTAACTTGCTCTTCCTCATTACAGTGGAAGATACCACTAATTATCTGACTTTTTCCCACTGTGGATGGGCATTTGGGCTTCCAGTTTCCAGCTGGGGCTACCATGAATAGTATTATTAACAATTCTTGCACATACATATTTTAGGGCTCTTGATATATCAAACTGCTTTCAGAAAAAAATTATAGCAATTTACATCCTTGCCCACAGAGTGTGGCCAACCGCACGGAGGTGGTGAGTGGAACACCAGCGTGCTTTACTTCTCAGGTAGGTAAAGGCTCAGCTCTCACAGACTCGGCATATCACACTTGCTTATAATAAAACAAATGAAATAAAACCATCAAAAACTTAGGTTCCTTTTCTTAAAAATTACACTCTAATGAAGCACTCTAAATACAAGTGAAAAGAAATAATCTATACTTTGGACAAAAATGC
>NW_012102698.1:1597662-1602700 GCF_000951045.1 Mandrillus leucophaeus | reverse complement strand
GTGGGCAGCTGTAATCCCAGCTACTTGGGAGGCTGAGGCCAGAGAATCATTTGAACCCAGGAGATGGAGCTTGCAGTGAGCCGAGATCACGCCATTGCACTCCAGCCTGGGCAACAGGGCGAGACTCCGTCTCAAAAATAAAATAATAATAATAATAATATGTAAACAAAACAAAAGGAAGAGTAGGAAGCACATGTCAAACCTGCAGGGAACAGAAAACAACATGTTTATCCATGTTCTCTCTGGGCAGGATTGCGGGTCATCTTCATAGAGTTTTTGCTTCGATCTATTTTCTCATTTTCCTACAATTATCTCAATAAATGTTCTACACCTGCTACATGATAAGTTCTGTGGTAGGTGCTAATTCCACCATCGTGAAAGAGGAATGTCTATTATTGCCGGAAGCTAATAACAGGTACATGGCTTCCGAGGTGAGATGTGAACCCTTCTAGCCTTGGCACCACGACGGGCAAGGACAGACCTTCACTCTGTGGCCCGATGCTGTGCATGCTGAATCCGCGGACGCTGGTTGGTCCCCCGAGGTAAAACCTAGGACAAAACGGCACGGGTCAGAGGAAAGTCATGAGGTGAGAAACGACGTGACACACGGAACGCGCAGTGCAGGAAGCACGCGTCTGACTCACATGCAGTACTGGATTACTGACAGCATTTTCACAGGCAAACCCTTTGAGAAAGACCAGGAGGGTGTACACTACAGGAGAATTTCATAAAAATCTCAACCCCTAAGGAGACCCTGCAAACTTTGGAGATGCCGGTGAGACACAAGACGCAAAGAAAGACACTAGGAGAGAGGGGCAGGGCAAACAGTCCGTCACAAAGGAACCATCGCTGTCTGTGAGGATTCATGGCGCAGTTCCTTTTCACAGCGGGCCTCCTACTGGCTCTCAATGTGATATGAAGCGAAGAAGAGCAGGATACAAATTATTTAATAGTATAATCCCAATATTACAAAAAGGGGGGCTATAATACTAGAAACAGACCAAAAAAGAATTCTTGTTAGGTTTATAATTTTTAAATATGAGCTCCTCTTGTTCCCTAACGAACTGGATTATCACACACTCACCAACCATATCTGAATAATATGAAAAGCATGAATTAAAAATTAATTACACAAAAACCCATCCACTTTCTGAAAAATTGAACAGCATATTAGAACCCGATTTTAGATCATGATAATTACTAAACAACGAATTTAAATGACAATAGAAATTCTGTGTAATCTTTCCAGCCAAGAGGCAGCCAAGGACACAGCCCCAGCAGATGCCCTCAGAGCCCTCTGACCCTTGAGGCCGCGGGAGGCTAAGAACACCCCGCAGGTCTGAAACAGCACAAAGGGAACAGGACGGGCCTTTTCTGGTTTTCCTACCACATAAAAGCCTTTATGAATTTTTTCATCTTAATTTGAGTTTTAAAACCTATAAACGTGTTTTTACTACTTGGGATTTATAAGCAAGGCTTTTCTGAATACCCCATCAACATGAACTGCAAAAACAAACAGCAAGCTTCATTTTTAAAGAAATGATAAATCAGGCCAGGTGTGGTGGCTCGCGCCTGTAATCCCAGCATTTTGGGAGGCTGAGGTGGGCAGATCACCTGAGGTCAGGGGTTAGAGACCAGCCTAGCCAATATGGTAAAACCTCGTCTCTACTAAAAATACAAAAATTAGCTGGGCGTGGCGCCGGGTGCCTGTAGTTCCAGTTACTTGGGAGGCTGGGGCAGGAGAATAGCTTGAACCCGGGAGGCGGAGGTTGTAGTAAGTCAAGATTGTGCCACTGCACTCCCGCCTGGGCGACAGAGCAAGACTCTGTCTCAAAAAAATACATAAATAAAATAAAAAAGAAATGATAAATCACACATTTGAATTCAAATGATCCACGATGCACATAACATAATGAGTGAAACGGTTCTGCCTGCTGCATCCCGGGCTGCAGGGTGCCCCAGGCTCCGGGGTGCCCACCGTCACTGTTTTGGTGGCTGGCTTCCCAGGCCCTTGGTGCTACACCTGCATGCACCCTGCAAAGGGATCCACTAAACATATTCATGTGCAAAATTTCAACTTATGAACACATATCTCCTTATTTTTAATAACTACATAGATCTGGAATAGTTGTGCTAGAATGTCATCATTTCCCTACTGGGGAACTTACATAAGGCAGTTTCAAATTCTTTGCTACTTATCAGCCACGCTACAGTGGACATCCTTCTACACATAAATCTTTACACACTTAGAAAAGTACTTTTGTCAATTAGATTCATGGAGTTTTGTGAAACTGTTAGGATCCGGAGTTTATAAATCTAAAATTGTTCTACCTCCAAACCACCATCCAAAAAGGCTGTACCAGTACATTTTAACTAATGCAGGGTTGAAAAAAAAGTTTTTCGCCCTAGAGGACAATGATTAGTATTTCGAAGCAACAAGTACAAGTTCACACCCTGCTGGCAGGGGCATAAATTGCTGTAAGCTTCCTAAAAGCAGCACCCAGCAATACTACGAGTTCTACTTTGACAGAGTAATTCCACAGAAAATAAAATAAACAACAAATTATCTTAAAAGCTATTATTCAGTGTTATTTATAAAAATCACAAATTAGAAACAAATGAAATATCAAAAAATACACGGTAGGCTAAAAAGTTATGGTATATGCAAATAATGAAACATAGGCCACTACAATGCTGCTTCTAAAGAATTTCTCATCACTTGGTGAGTGATTTCTCTAATTTCTTTAAGTGTTTCCCCATTTTTGCATTTCTGTAATGAGTATGAACTGTGTTCCTTCATAATCAAAAGGGAACAATACATTTTTTAATATAATAAAGTAACTTCCCCAACAAAAGCAAAAAATATTAAGTATGAGGTATAGTTGATACTTTGAAATTAGCTTAAATATAAATACTAAAGTAAAATTTGAAATACTATGCTCTCCTAAATAAACTTCTCTAAAATATCTTATAAAAAACAACTGAAAAGATCCAAAGGAAAATATGTGCAAATTATCCATTCATTGATGAGTACTCACCTATCAGCAATACTTGATGGCTTATTACCAATGGGCACCAACATCCCACCCCAGAGAGACGCCGAAAAAACCTGTTCAAATAGAGACAAACGGCTGTTTTCTCCCAGCATTCCTTTCACTCCAGGGAACATCAGCAACTAGCAAACTGGCCACACACGGAACGCCCGTGGCGTGCAGAGCTCCGTGCCAGGGTGCAAGGGCCGCAGGAGAACACCTGGCTTGTTCTGTTGCAGAGCTACACTTCGAAGGGCCATGTGGATTCTATCAAAACATGTAATTCCAAAGTCCAAATCAAGACACACCAAAGGCGAGCAGGGCCTGGCTTCCATTCGGACACAGGGCAGGCCCCTGCTCTGTGATGGGAAGTGACGCCCAGAAGCATGAGCCAAGGCCTCACAGAGGACGGAGCCAGGCCCCCTGCACCTGCTCAAGCCTCTTTGCTGTGGCCTCAAAATGTGACAGGATTCAAGGCACACAGCATTTTAGGCTGAAAGAAGGTACTGGCAGCAAGGCTCCCCCAATGCAGAGATGTGCTCCCAGCCCCACTCTCAGGGACAGAGCCCTGTCTCTCACAGGGCAGGAGGCAGTAGCCAGTCTCATCTTCACGCCACAAAACCTTCTCAACAATGTCCTCAACCAGGTGGAGGCTCTCCTGCTCCCCTGCACCCTATGTTTGCAGGTGGCTGGCCAAGCCTCATGTGCTGTCTGCATTGCAAATGCCTACGTCCCTCTAAGCTGCTCAGAAATGGCTTTCTCAGAAGTTTCTGTAGGAAGGACAAGCTTCTGTCCCCACAGCAGCTGGCATTTTCTTCTCAGCCCGGTGTCCGGACTCTGCTCAGAAGGCTCCAGGGCTTCCCTCTCATGTAGAGTGGAAGCAAGAGCCCACACCCGGCCTCCAAGGCCCTCCTGCTACTACTGCTCTTGGAATTCGTGCTCCCGCCCCAGGTGTCCCACTGTCCCACACTTGCTCTCTCACCGTGCTCTGGGCTGTGCTCAGGAGTTGCCTTACTAGCCACCCTCCCTGACCATCCTAACTAGACGGCATCCCCTTCTGGTCACTTTCTACCGCTTAATTCTGCCTTATTTTTCTTCACAACACTTGTCACCACCTCCTCAATTATATACAAAGATATTAGCTTATAGGTTTCCCTGCTCAAGAATGGAAGTTCCTTGAGAGCAGGAATTGGGTTTTGTTCACTGATATATTCTTAGTGTCTGGGCAGTGCCTGGCAGCCAGCATACATGTGCTGGATGGGTGGATGGGTGGATGGGTGGGTGGGTGAATGGATGGATGGATGAATGGATGGATAGATGGACAGATGAGTGGATGGATGGATGGATGGATAGGTGGGTGGGTGAGTGGATGGATGGATGGATGGATGGATGGATGGATGGATGGATGGGTGGACAGGTGGGTGGGTGGATGGGTGGATGAATGGAATTTGACGGTGGCCAAGTAGAGAAGTTGGTGGGTGAATGAAAGGTAGGTGGATAGAGGTATAAGTGGGTGAGTAACTGTATGGATGGGCAGATGGATGGACAGATGAGTGGGTAAATAGGATGGATGGACAAATGGACGGATGGATGGAATGGTGTCCAAGTGGAGGAGTGGGTGGGTGAGTTAAAGGTGGCTAGATAGAGGTATAAGTGGGTGAGTGACAGTGTGGTGAGCAAATGAATGGACAGATGGGTGGGTATATAGGTGGGTGGGTGGGTGAATGGATATGTGGAAGGAAGGAAGGAAGGAAGGGAGGGAGGGAGGGAGGAAGGAAGGGGCCCACTAGGCTAAAGCCACACCTTGTCTCCCCTTTAAAGATTCATCAAATGAAGCTCAATATGTCACTCCCACTCCTTCCACTACCCCCTGAGCTAGGGCTCAGGAACAGATTGTTAATCGAAGCTAGTGAGGCAGACACTGAGCATGTCCTGAGGTAAGAACACTCTGCTCAGCGAGCGCACTTGCCCAGTCAGGCACTCTGCAAGTATTTATGGTGTGCCCT
>NW_012102698.1:1596231-1597612 GCF_000951045.1 Mandrillus leucophaeus | reverse complement strand
GAGCTACGGGCATAGTGGAGGAGCCCCCACTTCCATCTGGGAGGTTAAAGAAGGCTTGCAAGAGACACAGCTATACCAAAGTCTTAAAGGCAGGGAGTGGGAGGCCAAGGGAACATCTGAATAAAAGAGAGTTACGGCCAGCGGCAGACAGAGTAAATACAAGTGCCTGGGAGTCAGAGCAAGCCAAGGCCTTCTGGGAAACAAAAAGTATTTCGACAGAGTGGAAGCATAAGACAGGCACAGTGATGAAGGATCAAGGGCTACAGGCACCCTAACAGCACAAGCCATTTGTGTAGGAAAGCGGTACGGTAAGGATTGTGTTTCAGAAACACTAACATGTCCGCAGTGTAGAAAAGGGGAAGGGGAAGGCAGGGAGTGGGACAGGAGCAGAGACGACTCAGAACGTGACCTCGGTTCAGTGCAGATGGGCAGTGCTGAGGGGAGGAGAGGCAGGGCCCAGTGGGTGGCAGGTGGCTCAGGGGAGGACTGAGAGCAGATAGGGAGTTAAGTTCAAGGGCAGCCGGGTGCACTGTGCGCGTCAGTGGATGGAGAGCCCAGGCGTGGGTACAGATCTGGGGGGAAGGCAATGAGCTCTGTTGATGTGAGGTGTCTGTAAGGCAGGGGTTGAGACAGCCGGGAGCACTTGAGTCTGGGCCCAGGAAGGAGAGCAGGAGAACCAGAGTTGCTGCGCACAGGCGGCAGCTGCAGCCACAGGGCTGGAGGAGACCGTCCTGGAGAGGAGCAGGGTGGGGAGCTGGCTACAGGGATCTAGGGGCAAGCCATGCCTATGAGGCAGAAAGGGCCCTGAGAAAAGTGGGGAGTGGGAGAACACAGCAATGATGAGTCAAGAAAACAAGAGAGAGAAAGTGAGAACAGGCGAGCAGGCGACAGCATCCAGTGTCGCAGAAGGGATCGACATGGGCTCACCGCGCCGGATAGCAAGGAGGCCTGTGGTGGCCTCTGAAGTGGCAGGGGCAGAGGAAGAAGGAGCCAAGCTCAAAGTGCACAGTCAAGGGCTGAACCGGGGCAGTAACAAATTATTTTATAATGAGCTCTCTAGAAACAGTCGCAGGCACCATTTCATTAAAACTCAATCCTTGCCCCCAAGTTTTAAGGAAGATAAGGACCCAGGCAGCAACGGCAGGGCAGAGCTGCCCCCAGCCACTGGGTACTGGGAAGACGTGAGAAACATGCCAGGTGTCCTCCCAGCCTGGGGCTCCTCTGGCAAGACCAGAATCCAGTCACTTACTCCTTACTCCTGAGTGAACCAGAAGAAAGTGACCCAATAGGACTAAAGATTAAAAAATAATAATAATAAAAACATTTCTGAAAGCACCCAGAGCCCTGTAGACCCAGCAAAGTGAAGACTCAAAAGGTCCAT
>NW_012102698.1:1576046-1595731 GCF_000951045.1 Mandrillus leucophaeus | reverse complement strand
CTTCTCCCCAGACTGCCTGCAAATCTGGCTAAACTGGAAACATCAAAGGTTAGGCATCACCGCTCAGGCTTCCACTCTGTGCTTTAGATATTCAGGAGCTAAGATTCTGTGGTAAGATCCCCAAAGTAAGGGCTGACAGTGCAGGTGCCAGCATCCATTAGATACTCACCGAATCAAATATGAGTTGCTTGTTCAACTGAAGTTCAAAATCTTCTTTGATGAAGCTCACATCCCCGCCAGTGTAGCCTGCCAGTTCCTGCAGGGAAAGAGCGCTCAGGTCGAAGGCAGTGAACGGACTTATTACAGGAGCTACAGAACCACGTTTTTGCATCAGGATTTAATTTTGCTGTTTTGTATTTTTTTAAAAGGCAACAGAAAGTTCTGTCCCCCAGAAGCCACATCCTAATTGTTGCAGACAGCAACAGCGGACAGACTGGGATGGAGGATCCGCAGATCCAAGCGGTGCCGAGGCTGCCCCGGCTGTGTGCGGGGAGCACTGGCAACCCAAGTGTCTGAACACAGAGCTCAGCACGGGCGGCTTGGCTCGTTGGTTTCATCAGCGTTTGGGGAAAAACTCAGCTGACCTTTCACAATGTGAGCTATTTTGTATAAAAACCTGATTTCTAGTTGCTCCTCTGAAACTGAAGGTCAGCACCCCTGGGCTTTTGCCCTGCTTGACAACACCTAACTACCACTGGCCAGAGCGAGGGTAGCTGCTCGGGGAAGCCTCAAGGTTCAGTGCAGCCCCCGCTGCCCTCACTCTCAAGCCACCAAGGTGGGCTCTTCACTGTGCCTGCACCTTGTAGGTACCTTATGGTAAAGAACTATGCCCCCGCCTCCAACAAGAGGGCAACCCAAAGACGGACTAACAGCCTGCCTCCAACACCAGCAGAGAAGCTCACTCCTCTAAGGTGGTGAAGACCATTCCTCCAGCACCTCCTGCTGCCACGATGCACCTGCTCTGTAGCCGCTGAGGGATGATCCCTGCCTTCGGGCACTCTCTCCCGGGTAACACCAAGCCACAGCCCTCCTCCTGGCCTATTACAGACCCTCATCAAGAATGCCACAGCCTTACCCCCACCTTGGGTTCTGTGAAGGCACAAGACTGAACTGTAGGGCATAGGGAACAATTCCCGGGCTCGAAGCCCTGAGAGTGGAGCTGGCCACCCTCACAAGTGATACTGCACGTGCGATGACTCTGTGGGACCACCCACCCTCAGGGCCACCCAGCCCACCGGGACTTTACTGTCCAAAGCTGGCTCCCCTCCCCCTGCGGGGTCACAGGTGAAACAACACTACCTGGTTAACTTTCAGCAAAGCACCTCTTCTTGGTAAGATGGAAGAATTCCGAGAATCGATGACCATGGCGTGCTGAAAGAAATTTGAAGTGGGGTATTTTCACTTCCAGCAGTTCTGTCAGATAACCGTTAGCACTCACAGCACGCAGGCCACCACGCTAGCACTCTACAACTATCACGTCATTCCATGTTCACAGAGCCCTTGGAGGAAGTGAGGGTGACCATCCCTATCTTACTTAGGAGGACACCAAGACGTCCACACTGAGACTTGAGCTTCAAATGAATAAACGACTCCTGCTCACTACGTGGAGATGAACACCCGCCACTGGTTTCGTTGAACACCCGCCACCGGGTTCATTGAACACCCGCCACTGGGTTCATTCTCTCAAGGAGCTCGACGCCCTGGCCTCAGTCAGCTCAACCAGGTTCCTCCTTTTTGAAAGCTGAAATTCCACAGTCAGCTCTGAAGCACACCTCTTCCTGTTACCACTGACATTATTTGGAAAGGACAACACAAGGCAGGACACCACAAGCCCTCAGGGAGCAGGGGCCGCCACTGTGGACACCCCATCTGGGCGACGCTTCTCAATCAGCCCCGATATTGGCAAAGACTGTTTTTCCAATGCATAGCATGGTTCCATCAACAAAACTATTTACTCCAACTAAGAGACAGTTACCGAAAGAGATGATTTCAGTGAATGTCCGCTTTCTTTTCGAACAGCAAATGACGCCGTCCTGGAGAGGCAGCCTAGTTCTCGCCACACGCCTTCCCACTTGACGGTGTGGCTGGTCTTCCATATGGGAAACTGCAACACAGAAATTAGACATCTTTTCGGACCACATGTATTTAGGAAGTTGTTGCAAATCATTTTTTGAAATGAGGCATCATGAAACAATGAACTAAATACCTAAAATAATTTTGTTTTTAAATGATGAGAGAGGGAGAAGGGGAAGAAGAGAAGAAGGGGAAGAGAAAACCAGAGGGAAGAAGGGCAAAGGAAGAAAGGGGGAAAGTTGTGAACGGAACCAAAGGCAGTACTGCTCTAAGTAGCAGGACTGTACCCCAGGTGGGGGACAGGGCTGGTCTGAGGGCTGCAGGCAGCTGTTTCATCGACAGGCACTGTCTCTTTCCTGCTTCTTTGTAAGGGGTAAGACATCTAAGACGATCTGATGGCACACACCCCACCTGGTCCACCCGACCCTGTCTGAAGCCAGCCCTCGCAACCCAGTGACTTGCACAAGCCCAGAGAGAAGGCGGCAGAGAAAAGAGTTATGTGGGAGGCAAGAGGATCCTTCCTGCAGCAGAGGCCTGAGCCGGGTGAATTCTAGGGTCCAAGCAGGTGGGACCTGCTTCCCAGCCTGACACTCTCTTTCCTGACGCCAGGACAGCTCATCTTAGATTTCTGTCTCGGAGAAATGTTTTCTGAACAGTGAACAATGTTCAGTGGCTTTGGGAAGTGGTGGGACAGTGATTTAACTCTTACGAGGAAGCCAGGCCACCCCACACTCCCCAGGGGGCATCCCATGCTGGGCACTCTCTAGCCCTCAGGCGTGCAATTGAACTCCAGGCCACTGGGTGAATGGGGCCTCTATCCCGCCCTCATGGTGAGAGGCACCCACCTCAGCAGCCACAGGACACCGTGCCAGGCACTGGGGAGCTGGTACAGGAGGGGCAGCCTGCACAGCCACCATCTCTACACTTAGGGCCACCTAGGATTCAGGTACTTTCCCAAATGCCTGTGGGAGGTGCAGAGCTTCCTAAATCATTTCTTCATTCCTTAGAAGGCCTGACATGGGCCCAAGGATACCACTCAGTATGATCTGGTCCGTACCTCCAGGAGCTCAGTTTCAGGGCTGCCGGTGACAAGGTCTCTGCCCTCCCCTTTCCTCCTCCGCTCTACCTGCACCCACCCCAGGGCCGAGACTACACTTTGGTGTCTTTCATCTCTGCTATTTTTGTGAAAAAATAAGGTATTTCTACTCTCCTAAAAATCTGCTCTTTAAAAAGACTTAGAAAGAGATGAAGCACGACACCAGGGAGAAGGGTGGCTAAGCTCCCAGGAGCCTGAGCACTGCGGGCGCACACAGGCACATGGAGACCTGCTGGAGCACGGCGGGCTGCAGAGAGCGGCGTGTGCCCCAGGCGTCCCCTCCACGGCCCCACCAGAGAGCATCTAACGACGGTATCGAAACAGAAGGGTGTCTGAGGGCTGTTCCCTTCCAGACAAGAAAATCTGGAGAGAAGGAAATGAAACTGCAAATGTGCCCAGCTTCTCCCATCTCCATCTGGAACCTGGAGTCTACCTGGCCCGCCTCTGCATGCTCTGAGTTCTCATGGCCTTGGTCTGCAAGGACCAGAGGCGCAGGGCACTAACGCACCTCAAGCACCTACACTGCGCCACTGGCCGCATCGGGAGCTTTACCACGCCTCTCATCCAAGCCTCACAATGGCCTAGGGCCGCGCACTCCTGTCCTTCATTTCACAGATGAGTCATCTGCCTGAGGTCGCACAGCCCTAAGGGAGACGGGGGAGTCCAAGCTCGGGCGATCGCCCCCAGGGCTTCTGTTTGGGTTCTTGGAAGGAGAGCAGGCTCAAAGCTTCCCGGGCCCCACGCCCTGTGAGTCGGACTTGGCAGCTCAAGGTGGGACCCGTGAATGTGCGTTTCTAGCAAGCCCACGGCTGAGGCCGATGCTGCTGGTCTGAAGACCACAGGTGGGGACTGACTCTTACATAGTATTCTATCTCAGGGCTCTCCGCATGAACCAAAGCCCAGAACAAAAGGAGTCAGGAACAGTGGAAAAAAGAAGGGAAAAAAAAGAGCAGGTTATCATAAAGCCCCAAAAAGGCCAAATGGTATGAACTCCAATGGTGGTATTTAATCATACCTTTCTAGGTGTAAACTTAGGTGTGAACCAAAAATGAAACCTTCCAGACCAGGCGCAGTGACTCACGCCTGTAATCCCAGCACTTTGGGAGGCTGAGATGGGCAGATCACTTGAGGTCGGGAGTTCGAGACCAGCCTGGCCAACATAATGAAACCTGCATCTCTACTAAACATACAAAAATTAGCTGGACATGGTGGTGCACACCTGTAGTCCCCAGCTACTTGGGAGGCTGTTGCAGGAGAATCACTTGAACCCGGGAGGTAGAGGTTGCAGTGAGCTGAGATCGGGCCATTGTACTCCAGCCTGGGCGACAAGAGCAGTAAACCTCTGTCTCAAAAAAAAAAAAAAAAAAAAAAAAGACACCTTCCAGTGATCTGACCAACTCTGCTGACTATGAGAAACTGTCGGTCTCCACACATATGGGGAAGGACAACCAATGGTGGCTCAGGTAGTCAGAACCAGGTTAAGGAGCTGCTAACATTGGCATCAGCCACTCTTGGGCTCCTGGCAGCCTGTACTCAGCTAGAGAAGAGGCACCTGGCCAGGAGGTAGCTGGTGCGGAAGGCAGAGGGCCTGTGCTCTCCACGCTGCCCTCTTGCTGCCTTTGGGAATCAATGAAAAAGGCACCCTGTTTCCCCCCAAGCCCAGAGGGAAGGACTGAAATGCTACTCACACTGTACTCAGCTGACATTCCTCTGTCCGTCTCCCGCAGTGAGCTCCAAGGGAACTGTCCAGTAACTTTATATAAGTTTACAGAGAAACTAGGAGACAATGGGATAGAGCTTTAAAAGCTGAAACAGTGATTAGAACTTGCACACATTTAAATCAACAGATTTAACACTATGCCCATGGGGCTCATCTTCAAGAGGAAATCTACAGCATGTGGTCACTGCAGAAGTGGCAGCTGATTCTGTCACGGTTCTTTTCACAAATAAGCCATCTATTTTAACTTTTCTATCAGACCAGTGTACTCAATGATCTGCTGGGCTTCCTACTTTCTTTCGAAGTTTCCGGGCCGGGGTTTGAAGAAGGACAGGCCATACGAAGTTTCTTTTGTTCCATAGGAAAACTGAAAGGTCACCTTCTCTGCACGACCAAGAAGATTAGGGAGCTTGAGGCCAAGTACCTAGGAGGAAAAAAAAAAAAAAGAAAAAGAAAAAAACAAAACATAGTAGTGGTCTAAATTGAAGGAATGAGAACTCTGGATAAAGACTATGCTAGCAAAGGGACTTTTGTAAAAACAGAAGGAAAATGCTAACTACAGATCTAGTCTTTCATTTGTAATCACTTTCATTCTTTAAAACATGCGGCTGCTGAGTGCTCACATCCTGCATTCAAACCTGATTAATGCAAGGGACAAGCTAACCTTGCCACCTGTGAAGCTCAAGAATATTAAGTTCTACAGATTTACAGTTTAAAGGAATTTGAACAAGAGACTATTAATATGAACATTCTCCAAATCATTCCTAATTACTGACGTTAACATTGTTATCAAACAACGCAAAACATATTATCACCAATTCTAGGGTGACTAAAGAGAAACCACAAATAACAACAGATTAAGGTAAATGAAATGACCGAATTTTGAAACTATTATCAGCTTTTAGAATGCAGCCATAGTGTAAAAGTTTCCAATCAAAGTTCCAACATAAGAAAATAAAAAGCCCGTAGCATACCATACTGCCTTCATTGTTTCCAACCATGGTGTTATAACTGCCAGTTAATCTTCTTAATTCAGTTACTTCAAAGGTAACGTCTAATCCATTTGGAAGTGCATCATTACCTAAATAAAAAATATTAAACAATAAGACAGCTAGGATGTTATTTTACTTTGGGTTCCCATTGCTAAAAAAGACAAAAAGCTATCTGAAGGTTCACTCTATTTTACAATCTTCTTTGGAAAATAATATCATCATGAGAATGTTTAAAAGAAAGCTCCTACACAAAATCAAAATATTGCACACCTCTACACCAAAAAATAATGTTTCAAGTTTCTCTGGTAGAATATATCAATAAACAGGGCTGCGCATGGCAACTCAGGCCTGTAATCACAGTGCTTTGGGAGGATGAGGTGGGAGGATCACTTTCAGGCCAGGAGTTCAAGACCAGCTCCAGCAACATACCAAGGCCCTGTCTCTAAAAAAAGGTTAAAAATTAGCCAGATGTGGTGGCGAGCACCTATAGTCTCAACTATTTGGGAGGCTGAGGTGAGAAGATCACTTGAGCCCAGCAGTTAGAGGCTGCAGTGAGCTATGACTGCTACTGCACTCTAGCCCAGATGACAGGGCGAGAACCTGTCTCTAAAAAAAAAAAAAAGAAAAAAAAAATCTACCTTTGCTACAAGGAGATAACTATAAGTAGCATTATTCACTTAAGCACACTTAAGCAAACAATATTTGCTAAAGGAATCTGTTCTGCCATTAGAGAGGTCCTTGAAAATATTTGGGGTCTCACTCCAACTGACATGAAAATGTGGAACTCACATGACAATAGGGATGTCAGTAACCCTCGAAGATAAACGTGAGATTGTTTACTGTGTTACTGTGTGTAAGAGGCACGTCTATCCTCCCCCACACCAGGTGTGATTTGGGTCTGAGCTGGAAGCAAGCACCTCATGACCCACCATGGCACTGGGGTGCCTTGTGCGGAGCGGGCTGGGCTCCGTAGGACTGCGTGGCCTCTCACGGGAAGGAAAGGCAACTCCTGCCTTTCACACAGTAGGGGTGCTCAGCCCTGGCTGGACATCTAGACGCATCTGGGCAACTGTCAAAATATGAAGATGCCCAGGCATCGACCGCTCTAAGAAGTCAGGTCCAACAGGTCTACGACGGAGCCTCAGTACCGTCTTTTCTTTTTTTTCGAGATGCAGCCTCGTTCCATCACCCAGGATGGAGTACAGAGGGGTGATCTCAGCTCACCGCAACCTCTACCTCCCGGCTTCAAGCAATTCTCCTGCCTCAGCCTCCCGAGTAGCTGGATGACAGGCACCTGCTGCCACACCCGGCTAATATTTTTTGTTTGTTTGGTAGAGACGGGGTTTCGCCATGTTGGCCAGGCTGGTCTCGAACTCCTGACCTTGTGATCTGCCCGCCTTGGCCTCTGAAAGTGCTGGGATCACAGGCATGAGCCCCCGTGCCTCGCACCATCTTTTCTTTCTTTCTCTCTTTTTTTTTTTTTATTTTTTTATTTTTTATTTAGTGGACTTTATTTCTTAGAGCAGCTCTAGGCGCACAGAAAGATAAAGAATTGGGGCCAGCAACAGTGGGTTGGGGGGAAAAAAAGATAAAGCAAAAAGCACAGAGTTTCCATGAACCCCTCCTTACTCTGACACACACTAACACCTCGCATGTGTGGTTCATTTGTCACAAATGATAAACCACTACTCACACCAGTTATTAACTCAAGTCCAGAGTTGACATTAGGGGTCACACGTACTGCTGCCTGTTACAGTGACACGGATCCACCACCACAGTCCACACGGAGGAGCTTCCCTGCCCTAAGCCATCTAAGCTCCTGCATGTCATCCTAACGTGCAGCCTAGGTGGAGAGCCTGCAGAGGTGGACCAGCTGACCACCTACAAGGGCACGTTTACAACAGGGACAGGAGAGAGCGAAAAACAAATGCCTCCAACAAAACTCGCCCCTGGAAAAGCATCCCAGGTAGTAGGGGTCAGGTCTTGGGCACGGGAAGTGTCTCACTCACTTGTTTGCCCTGGGCAAGTTACTTAAGCCTCTCTGAGCCTTGGTTTCACTAGCTGGAAAATACAGGTTGAGTATTGCAAATCCAAAACTTTTTGAGCACTGACATGACACTTAAAGGAAATGCTCACTGGGGCATTTTGGATTTCGGATTTAGTGGCTGGGAATGTTCACAGGTACAATGCAAATATTCTAAAATCCAAAAAAATCCAAAATGCAAAACACTTCTGGTCCCAAACATTTCGGATAAGGGATACTCAACCTGTTTTGTTTTTTTTTTTCAAATCATAATGACACTTCACCAGGGTTCTGTGAGGATCTAATGATTACATGCACATAACCGCTTCCCACAGGGCCGCGCGGGTACTACTGTTAGTATTCCAGGACTCTGAGGTGCGGAGAGGTTGTCTCCCACTATCTCTTCCCTTTCACTAGTCCAGTAGTTCCCCAGCTTGAGCACACATCAGAACCACACAGCTGGCTCATTTGCCACAGGCCGCTGGCCTCACCCTCATCCCCGCCCCCAGAGTTCCTTCTTCGGTGGCATCACATTTCCAACAGGTGACAGTAGCACAGCTGGTCCAGGCCCACACTCTGAGAACCCCTGGTTTTTGTTTGTTTGTTTTTGTTCTGAGACAGAGTCTCGCTCTGCCACCCAGGCTGGAGTGCAGTGGCGCAATCTCAGTTCACTGCAACCTCTGCCTCCCGAGTTCAAGCGATTTTCCTGCCTCAGCCTCCCGAGCAGCTGGGATTACAGGCGCGCGCCACTACGCCCAGCTAACTTTTGTATTTTTAGTAGAGACAGGGTTTCTGTATCTTGGCCAGGCTGGTCTTGAACTCCTGACCTCGTGATCCACTTGCCTCGGCCTCCAGAAGTGCTGGAATTACAGGCATGAGCCACACGCCTGGCCTGAGAACCCCTGTTTTAATGGTTATTGAATCCTTAATTTTTAGCAGAGTACCTAGCCACCCACGCTTTACTTCCCAGCCTCCCTTGCACCTAGGTGTGGCCAAGTGATTAAGTCCTCGCCAATGGGATGAGAGCAGTGCCGTGTACAACACCTAGGATGGGTGCTTAAAGGGAGGGGTAAGCCCTTTCAACCTCCTATGCTCCTTCCAGATGCTGGAATGAGGACACGGTGCTCAGCCACCAGAGGGACTCAGGGACCCTAGGGATGACAAAGCAACAAGACACCATGGGAGAAACTACACCAGCCCAGGGTGACCTCAGGGAATGAAGGACCACACCAGCCCAAAGTGACCTCAGGAAACCACACTAGCCCAAGGTAACTTCAGAGAACAAGGCACCACACTGGCCCAAGGTGACCCCAGGGAACCACGGGAAACCACACCAGCCCAAGGTGACCTCAGGGAACGCAGCACCACACCAGCCCTTGGCAGTCTCCCAGCTGTGTGGAGAGATGGAGATTTCTCTCTTGTCTAAGCCACTGTTCTTTGAGGTCTCTGTTAGTGTTGGCTGAAACTATATTCCAAATAATGAAAATGTCCTTAGTTTATCTAGCACCTTATCTTTTGCAAGCATTTTCCTATATTGTCTTATCTAGGCCTTCTCAAAATTACCCCCCATTCAATTCTGAAGAGTTTACTTATTCACAGATTCATTCCAAATATTTATTTTTCAACGATGTCTGCTGAATTCAGACTAAAGTGGGAACTCTACCGTGCCGTGTTAGGCTCACCATGGTCTGGGCTCCTGACGGCTTTTCTTCCTCGTCTTCCGGCACTTCATTCCCCTGACCTGCACTCCAGCTCTTCCTACACTTGTGGTCCACCCAGTGAGCCACTCTCCCTCTGGCGTGGGCCTGGTAAATGCTATCCCTGTCCCCAGAACCCTCTTCACTCCACCTCACTACCAGTCCTTCTCCCCAGACTCACTCAGCCCTTCTCCCCATACTCGCTTAAATGCATCTTCTAGGTCTCAGCTCAGACATCGCCCCTTTCGGGACACCCTCTCTGATCCCCTTCTAATGCCCTGGCCAGGTGAAGCTGTTTCCTCCTTCAGCCTCTTACAGCACAGCATAGCGACTGTGCTGCCATCACTTACCGGTCTGCCCCCAACCTAGCCCCACTGACCGAAGCCCCTTCAGGAGGAGATGATGCCCTCTGTGCTGCTATGACCGAAGCCCGGCAGGAGGAGACCACACCCCGTGTGCTGCTGTGTCTCGAGCTGGGGCCTGCACAGGGCCGGCCTCCACGCAGGTGCTCACTAGCCGAAGAAGAAATGTTGAGAAACGTGCCCAGTATCACATAGCAACAAGAAAACGAGCAAAAACTAAAATGGAAATTGGATTCCCTCCTCTTTATAAAGTACACACCGAGATGAGGTCTGCACAGTGCTGCGCTGGGCTATATGAACAAAGCCTGGCACCCTGCTTCAGAGTCACTCTCACGCCCCCGTGCGGTCCGGGGGTTTACACAACAGTATCCTCAAAGTTCACCATTCCTCCCCGGCCTCATACAAAAATCCAGGCCCATACCTGTAATCCCAGCTACTCAGGAGGCTGAGGCAGGAAGATCGCTTGAATACAAGAGTTCCAGACCAGCCTGGGCAATAGAGCAAGACCCCTTCCCAAAAACAAACAAAAAATCCAGCCCCTTCCCTGAGACTGCTAACTCAAGGACTACCTGTTTGATCAGCTTTCAGGTTCTACACAGCAGGGAGGGGTGCTCTGCTGCCCAGATCTGCATCCGGCCACAGAAACAGCTTTTCTGTGATGGACAGAAAGGGAATTATAAAGACACTACACCGCAATATGTACCTTGACATGTGTCAATCAAAACATCCACTTGTCTAAAAATTCCAAGACGGAGCAATTTTTCACGGGCTTCGTGAGATTTCCGCATTACCTATAAAATGCAGAAAAAAGCAGGTGATACATTCTTCTAAGACACAGAAACAGAAAACGGCAGCCACATGGCGAGGCTGGTAGTTTACCATTTGGTGCTAAGTCAGATCACTGAGCAGAGAGTACTACCAAGACCTGCCACGCGACAGAAGGGAAACAGGGGCAACAAAAATGCCCATTCACAAGTGCAAAACCAAGCCTCGGCCTCAGGAGTGTGCATCACATAATCCCCTTCATATAAACAACAAGATTAACGCAGATACACCTACCTAACACACAGCCTAGAACGTTGTGCTGGAAGAGATTACAATCGTGAACAGTGGTTATGTCTGGCAGAAGAAAGACACGTGTGTGTGCATGCCTTTTCATTTCTTTTTTTCAGATCTCCCTTTGAGGAAGAAACGCACACCTTTTTGTGGTGTTTCAATTTTCTATTCATTTCTTTACTTTCTTTTTTTTCTTTTTTCCTGGTTTTTTTTTTTTTTTTTTTTTTGAGATGGAGTTTTGCTCTGCTGCCCAGGCTGTAGTACAAAGGTGCGATCTTGGCTCACTGCAAGCTCTGCCTCCCAGGTCTAAGCCATTCTCCTGCCTCGACCTTCTGAGTAGCTGGGATTGCAGGCACATACCACCACACCAAGCTAACATTTTTTGTATGTTTAGTAGACACAGGATTTCACCATGTTGGCCAGGCTGGTCTCGAACTCCTGACCTCAGGTGATCCACCTGCCTCGGCCTCCCAAAGTGCTGGGATTACAGGCGTGAGCCACCGTGCCCGGCCTTTCTAACCATCTCTGACCGCTGTTAGAAATGTTCAACTTTGTGTCCTTTCTTCATCGTGAACAGCAGTTCCTTCCAATGCACAGAGCCCATTCTTGTTGGAAGGACAGGTAGAAGGAAGGTAAGGCAGGCGAGTGCTGAGGACACAGGGAAGGAAAGACCCTCATGTGATTAGGAAAGTTGAGACTCCACCTGCAGGTGAAAGGGAGTCACTGTAGAACTGTCAGCAGGAGAGAGAAGGGATCACATTTCCTGGTGAGAAAGAAAGGATCACACGGACGAATTCGGAATTCTGCCCCGATGGGAGAAGCCTGAAGGATGCAGGGGGTGCTCTGGCAGCAGCTTCAGGGGCTGGGGTGAAGGCAGGCCCAGTGCGGGCCCTGGTACTGGACGGGAGGACAGACCCTGGAGACATTTCATAGGCAGGGGCGAGAGGACACCGCCACTGCCTAGGTAGAGCACATGAGAAGAACAAAGAGGCTACTAAAACTGCAGCTCGAGGCTTAGCACTGGGCTAAGGCTGAACACCATTAGAGAAGTCAGGAATAGAGATGGGAAGACAGGCAGGGCAGACGGATGGAAAAGAGACGACTTCAGATCTCAGCCCCATGGAGCTGGAGACGGCTGTGGCAATGCCATGAGGAAATGTTTAGTCGGCAGTTGCATAGTCAGGGCTACAGCTCAACACAGAGGAGCTAGCTAGAAATAGAGCACGGGGAGCCCTCTGCATTCAGGCTGTAACTGAAACTTGGGATGTGGATGAGATCACACAGGAGACTGATCCTTGTGGAAAAGCAACACTTAAGGAGGCTCACAGGGAAAAGGAGGCGACAATGGAGCCTGCGAATGACTGTGATGAGATGGAAAGCAACCCGGGAAAATGGTCACCAAAGCCCAGGGAAGAGCAAAGCGCAAGGAAGAGGAGGGACAGACACATTCAAAAGGCAAATAACAAAGCAGGACAGATGCATTCAGCAGAGGCTACAAAGCGATCATTTCTTCAATATGCAAAGAGCTCTTGCAAATAAACAAAAGCCGAGCAACCCAGTGGAAGACAGAAGATGCCAGGTTAATTCACGAGAGAGATATGAATGACCAATAAAGAGAAAAAAAAAATGCTGAGTCTCATTCATAATTAAACAAATGCAATTTAAAACAATGAGGTGGTATTTTTCTTCTAACAAGATGGCAAGAATTTAAAAATTGGGATAACACCCAATTTTGGGAAAGAGACGGTCTCATGGACTACTGTAAGAGAGTAGACTAGTGCAGTCTCTTTGTAGAGCCATACGGCTGCATCAGGGAACACTGCAGAGTGCACACACTTTGACCCAGGAATCCCACTTCTAGGAATTTATCCTAAAACACACTGTCAATGTACACAAAGACACACTAAGATGTTTGTAAGCATTGTTTGTAAGACTGAAAATTAATTTAAATGCCCATCAATGGAAAACTGTTTATAATAAAATATAGAGGGCCAGGTGAGGTGGCTTATGCTGTAATCCCAGCACTTTGGAAGACCAAGTTGGGAGGACCACTTGTGCCAGGAGTTTGAGATCAGCCTGGACAACATGGCAAAACCCCGTCTCTACAAAAAAATTTTTTAAATTAGCTAGGCATGGTGATGTGTGCCTGCAGTCCTAGCTACTCAGGAGGCTGAGGTGGGAGGATTGCTTGAACCCAAGAGGTTGAGGCTACAGTCAGCTGTGTTCACACCACTGGACTCCAGCCTGAGCAAGACTTGCACCAGAGCAAGACCCTGTCTCAGAAAAAAAAAAGTTAGAAAGCGTGTACAATGAGGTACCACAGAGCCAACAGATTGGTATGTACTGATGTGAAAAGATCTCCATAATTTATGTCAGAAAAGAAAAAAATGTAGAGAATGGCATTACTGTTTAAGGAACATACATGTTTATACACTTGTACAACATATCTAAGAAACTGTTAGCCACGTTACCTCTGGAGAGGGGACTGGGATTGGCCAGGGTAGGGAAATGTGTCCTTTTCATTTCAATACCCTTCTGTACCATTTGATTTTCTATGCTTCCTTCTTACTGTGCTTACATGTTACTTAAATTTTTAAAAAATATAAATCTGGCCAGGCACAGTGGCTCATGCCTGTAATCCCAGTATTTTGGCAGGCCGAGGCAGGTGGATCACTTGAGACCAGGAGTTGAAGACCAGCCTGGCCAACATGGCAAAACCCCATCTCTACTAAAAATACCACAAAATTAGCCAGGTGTGGTGGTGTGGACCTGTCATCTCAACTACTTGGAAGACTGAGGCGCAAGAATCCTTTGAACCTGGGAGGCAGAAGTTTCAATGAGCTGAGATCGTGCCACTGCACTCCAGCCTGGGCAACAGAGCAAGACTCTATCTCCAAAAAAAAAAAAAAAGTTTCTTTTTTTTTTTTAAGTGGGAATGGTCCACAGTGCCAAACACTGCTGAAAGCCAAGTAAAGTGAAGACTGAAAGGAGCCAGCTGGACCCGGCCACAAAGAAGTTGCTGGTGACTTCTGTCCGGGCATGTTCAATGCGGTCCCAAGGGCAGAAAGGCAGAGGGAACCCACAGTGGCGATGAGAAAGGGGGTACAGTGCAGGAAGGAGAGTGCTCCACAGACCGAGCCAGGGCCCTGAGGAGACAGGGAGTGTGTCCCAGATGAGCGCCCACCCCACGAGGTCGGCAAGGGAGAGTGCGCTCTCAGGAACTCAGCACGGTGCCTGGGAACGGCTGTGCACGAACCCCATCGGCTCCCATCACGGCGCTGGGAGAGCTGCGAGGAACGCAACAGGACAGACACTTCCTTCTCCAGGATAAGAGACAGGAGGAAAAGGCAAATGCAAACACTTGGAGTCTGTAGGAGGCAACGCAGGAACTCAGGGGGTTCAGTTTGGGGGTGCCAAGGCTCCCTGTGGAGTAGGAGGCAGATCGGCACAGAGGCCGGGGGCAGAGGGTGCTCTGTGGTTTCACATAGGGAGGTTTATAAGTTCCTCAGAAGAGACTGGGAAAGCACACCACGTAGAGACCACACCTACCTCAATTAGGTTTTTGGCCTTGAAAACATCTCCAATTTCACAAATGATGATATCATCTTTAGTCCTTCCAAGTCCATCAAAATGAACATGTTGAACAACCACCTAAAAGTCACACAAGGACAGTATTAGGTATGACACAAGGCAAAGAGATTAGGTGTCAAGACTAAAGACAATGTCAAGGTTTAATTAATGTCAAGGTTTTCTTCAAGTTTAATAACCCACACTTCTTACTTCTGGACTTTACCATCTTTCACATCTTTTCAAAAAACTGGTCACTGTGACTTCCTCTTTGCTGGGTCTATACTTTCTGTGAACAAGAGCTACAAATTCTCTCAGCCAGATGACCCAGGACCAGGTGAGCCCTAAACCCAGGCAGGCCACAGACAACCCCTCTGTCCTTCCCCCACATACACCCTGAGCACTGGCCTGTGAATGAATGCTGGCTGTGACCCCTGACTTAATAACTGTGCACAGAAAAATTAGCCAGGTGTGGTGGCGCACACCTGTCGTCCCAGCTACTTGGGAGGCTGAGGCAGGAGAAACAGTTGAACCCAAGGGGCAGAGGTTGCAATGAGCCAGGATTGCACCACTGCACTCCAGCCTGGGTGACAGAGTGAGACTTCATCTCAAAAAAAAAAAAAAAAAACAAGGCCGGGCGCGGTGGCTCAAGCCTGTAATTCTAGCACTTTGGGAGGCCGAGACGGGCCAAGAGGTCAGATTATCGAGACCATCCTGGCTAATACGGTAAAACCCCGTCTCTACTAAAAAATACAAAAAACTAGCCGGGCGAGGCGGCGGGCGCCTGTAGTCCCAGCTACTCGGGAGGCTGAGGCAGGAGAATGGCGTAAACCCGGGAGGCGGAGCTTGCAGTGAGCTGAGATCACGCCACTGCACTCCAGCCTGGGCAACAGAGCGAGACTCCGTCTCAAAAAAAAAAACAAAACAAAACTGTATGCATCTTCTAAAGACCCTGCAGGGATTTCAGAAAGCCACAATCGATGCTGACTCAAATTGGCCCCTGCCTCTCAGTCTCACTAGAGAGCAAATTCTTCAAGAACTGGAAAAGTGTATTTAAATTTCAAAGTTAAAAAACTTAGGAAAAGCTTCATCTGAGACTCACAGTCTTTTTTCTGGGAGTAGGGAATGGAAATATAAATTTAAGTATAGCTTGAGTTTGTCCTTGAAATATTTTTGTTTTTTTCCATAAACACAAAAGAATGTTTGTCTAAACCTCCCACATAAAAATCACCAAGGAAAAGCTACTTCTTTAAAAATAGAAACTATTTTTCTAAGAGTCATCAGTCTTTCTAGCTGTAGGTGGTACAAACTCCTCTTTGACAAAGGCACGGAAACAGGTTAATTCCTTTGCATCTCCCTAGTGGTTTATGGAAGTGAATGTTTCTACTAACAATTACATCAAGACCTTCAACAGAAAACTCACATCTTTGTTTTCAAGAATTTCCTGTTTAGCTTCAGGTTCAACTTCAACAAATTCAGCTTCTTCTCCTAATCCTCCAAAATCAGGTCCACTTGATGGAAGAGGCTCCAAACTCTGACAGGCAGGGAGAGGCCACAGATAAATGACTTTGTCACATATATACACACACTTACCTTTGAGTTGTCTTTAGACACAATTTTTGTGTCCAGAATTTGTGTCCAAAAATTCAGTAGTTGTTTCCTTCAAGTAGAGGTAGGGGCAGGATAGGGACCAGGGAGGACAAAGGTGCCGTCAGCTATTGCTAATGAGCAAGTTCTTGGCTTGGTGGTTAACTCACTGGTGGTCACTAAATAAAAGATAAAAACTAACTAACAGGGAAGGGCAGGGGTAGTGCGGTGGCTCATGCCTGTAATCCCAGCACTCTGGGAGGCCAAGGAGAAAGGATCGCTTGAGGCTAGGAGTTTGAGACCAGCCTGAGCAACACAGCAAGACCCCATCTCTTAAAAAATAAAAATAAAAATTAACTAACCAAAAGGGTCATGCACAAATCCATGATGACATGTCATGAACGAAGGATTATGATCAACCTAATTCTGGACACCTGAGGCCCAATGGAAGTTTAAAAATCATTAAAAAATAAAATGCCACAAAGACATTTACCAGGGGGAAAAAAAAGGAAAATAATTTGCTCTCCTGTTGTTATAGAAAGCATCCTAATTTTTGCGATTAAAATTGTATGGATTTTAGGATGGCTATACTGACAAACCAAATCACTACGAAAACATTTAATGTAGACCCTGACAGGTTTTTTCGTTTCGGAAAGTCTCATTCACATTAAAGGGAACTGCATATGCTCATAAATTGGACTCGAAAGCAGTCTCTTTCTACAAGCTGAATCGATATTACCTCAAAATATTAAAGCAACTTCTGAATAAGCATTCCATAGGCTGTGTCTCACCTAATATTTCCAGGAAGACATTCTATCTATCTATCTATCTATCTATCTATCTATCTATCTAGTTAAGACAGTCTCCGACTTACAATGCTTCAACTTACAGTTTTTTGACTTTACAATGATGCAAAAGCCACGTGCATTCAGTAGGAACTGCACTCCGAGCACCTACACAGCCATTCTGATTTTCACTTATAGTACTCAAGAAACTCCATGAGACCTTCAAAACTTTATTAGAAAATAGGCTTTGTGTTAGACGATTTTACCCAACTGTAGGCTAATGTAAGTGTTCTGAGCACGTTTAAAGTAGGCTAGGCTAAGCTATGATGTTCTGTAGGATATGCGTATTAGATGCATTTTCAACTTACATTTCAACTTACGATGGGTTTACTGGGGTGTAGTTGAGAAACATCTACATAAACATAATATTACACACACACACACACACACGCACATACACACACATAATCACTTGAGCCTAGGAGTTTGAGACCAGCCTGGGCAACATAGGACACTTCATCTCTACTAAAAACAGTAATAATAGTAAAAATAAGAAATAAAGAAAGGTCAAGTATGGTGGCTCACACCTGTAATCCCAGCACTTTGAGAGCAGGAGGACTGCTTGAGCCCAAGAGTTCAAGATCACCCTGGGCAACACAATGAGGTCTCATCTCCATTTTAAAATAACAGGCCGGGCACAGTGGCACACACCTGTAATCCCAGAACTTTGGGAGGCCAAGGCGGACAGATCACCTGAGGTCAGGAGTGAAACTCCGTCTCTACTAAAAAAGTACAAAACTTAGCCAGGTGTGGTGGTGTGTGCCTGTAATCCCAACTACTTGGAAGGGTGAGGCAGGAGAATCGCTTGAACCCAGGAGGCAGAGGTTGCAGTGAGCTAAGATCACGCCACTGTACTCTAGCCTAGGCGACAGAGCAAGACTCCGTCTCAAAAATAAAAATACTTATGTATACATTGTATTAACATATACTTACATATTTAACATACACTATTTATTCAATTCTTATTTGTTCCTATGTTTGCTTGACTATAAGTCTCTGGGACGCTTGCTTAACCACACGGGGATTCCCAGTCACCTCTTACAGATGGACACAGAAGGTCTAGTGTGGCACCAGGCAATTGTTACAAATAGGCAAGTTTGGAGAAAACTACGTGAACCAATATCTATTTCCTTGCTCCAAGAATTCTCTACAATTAGGCACTTTTAAAGTGTGTGTTTAACATCTGCAAATGTAGAGCGGTGGGGCCTCTGGGCCACTATCCACTTTTCCTTGGAAAGGTAACTGACCTGCCAGTATCATATTCCCTTTCCCATCCCTGCCATAAAAGCCTCTGATGGTCCTCAAAAGTACCTACAGGAACAGCATCCAACTAGATTCCTTAGCAGGGCACAAGGAACTCTGCCATAAGGCCTGCATCTGCTAAATCTTCACCACCTGCTCCACCCACACATTGAGGCTTTTGCATACCTTGCCCCTCTTTCAGAATAAGTTGCCCCTATGAAGCTTCAAGATCCACCTTAATGTCATCTTGAAGAAGAATCGTCCCTCTCTCACAGGGACACCTCTTGATATTTGAAGTCTGTGACCTTCACAGGTACCCTTTCTGTTTCTTTTTTTCTTTTGAGACAGAGTCTTGCTCTGTGGCCCAGGCTGGAGTGCAATGGCGTGATCTCGGCTCACTGCAACCTCCGCCTCCCGTGTTCAAGCCATTCTCCCGTCTCAGTCTCCCAGCTAGCTGGGATTACAGGTGCGTCCCTCTACACCTGGCTAATTTTTGTATTTTTAGTAGAAACAGGGTTTCACCATGTTGGCCAGGCTGGTCTTGAACTCCTGACCTCAGGGTGATCCACCCCTCTCGGCCTCCCAAAGTGCTGGGATTACAGGTGTGAGCCACTGCGCCCGGCCTGTTTCTTATTTTTACCTGTCCTGGCACCTCAGAAGTACTCAATAAATATTTGTGGAATGGGGAATGAACGACTTTTCCAATCTTTCACTTAACAAATAAGTACTGAAAGACCACTGTGTGCTGGGCGCTGGGTTCACAGCAGTGACCAAGACGGGGTCCTTGTGGGTGAGGAAGATAATGTAAGGCAAAGAACGGATAATTTCCTATCATTATCTTCATTTTTGTTGTGCAATATTTTCAAACTGGAATTATATTTCTCAAAAATATAAACAAAGTAAGATTATGTGCACATACTCATCTGAATCTGAACGCTTAGCAAAAATGCTTTATCTGGGCAAAGGTTTATATCCCATTATGCTGAAAAAATTCCACTGCACTTCCTAAAATCTCCAAATATGAAACAAGGTTCACCGAAGATCTGCCAGGCCCATCTACATCCTTTAATCTAAAATCCAGACTTTAAGAGATCACATCTTTGAGGTTTCACAGTTACAACCTCTTACACCTATTCATACATCTTAAGTCTATATTTCTATTATCTCTAAACGCTGAAGTCATTATAGGATTAATACCCTGTAAATATACTTTAATCAAAATATTAGTAACTGTGTTACTAATAGAGATTCATTCGTTCACCAAATATTAAGACCCTACTATGTAACAAGCACTTATAAGAACCTCACCCTCGGCCGGGCGCGGTGGCTCAAGCCTGTAATCCCAGCACTTTGGGAGGCCAAGGTGGGCGGATCACTTGAGGTCAGGAGTTCAAGACCAGCCTGGCCAACATGGCAAAACCCCATCTC
>NW_012102698.1:1557232-1575716 GCF_000951045.1 Mandrillus leucophaeus | reverse complement strand
AAAGTGAGACTCAGTCTCAAAAAAAAAAAAAAAAAAGAACCTCACCCTCATAGAATTTACATCCCATAAATTCTACGCCTAGAAGAATAGGCATGGGGTAAGTGTTTGGTAAAATGCACTAAAATAAATATTTGGGCCAGGCACAGTAGCTCATGTCTGTAATCCTAGCACTTGCACTCTGGGAGGCCCAGGCGGGAGGATCACTTGAGCCCAGGAGTTTGAGACTAGCCTGAGCAACATAGGGAGACTCTGCTTCTATTGAAAAGTGTGTGTGTGTGTGTGTGTGTGTGTGTGTGTGTGTGTGTAATATAAAAAAATAAAATAAATATTTGGATGTAGCCTTTAACCTTGAAGCAGATCAGTCTACCAGTCAGTCAGTAAGTTGTATTGAGCACGATGTACAAAGCAGTGGGTATGCGACATGAAATAAATTGAATGAGTTATGAACAGCATCTTTAAAGCGAGATAGACTAGAATCCAATAGAAAATATAACAACAGGCTGGGTGCAGTGGCTCACGCCTGAAATCCCAGCACTTTGGAAGGCTGAGGCGGGCGGATCACCTGAGGTCAGGAGTCCAGGACCAGCCTGGCCAACATGGCAAAACCCCATCTCAAGTAA
The DNA here is from genome assembly GCF_000951045.1 of Mandrillus leucophaeus. Taxonomy (NCBI): domain Eukaryota; kingdom Metazoa; phylum Chordata; class Mammalia; order Primates; family Cercopithecidae; genus Mandrillus; species Mandrillus leucophaeus. Next base: position 1,575,096 of record NW_012102698.1, on the reverse strand, counting down.
AAATTTAAAAACTAGCTGGGTGTGGTGGCACGTGCCCGTAATCCTAGCTACTTGCTGGGGGCTGAGGTAGGAGAATCACTTGAACCCAGGAGGCAGAGGTTGCAGTGAGCCAAGATCGCACCACTGCACTCCATCCTGGGACACAGAGCAAGACTCCATCTCAAAAAAAAAAAAAAAGAAAAGAAAGAAAGAAAACGGAAACTATAACAATACATAACACATATTAATAAGTATGATTGCACAAAATTTTGTTTGACATAAGCATGAGTACTAGGTGGTAAACGGCAAATGCTTTCTTACTGTGAGTCTTGATCAAAAAGTTTGAAAGACACTGGCTAGTGGGATGAAAAGGTCAAATAAAAAAACTGAAAATATTTTTTCTCAATATACTCATCAAAGGAACACCAATTTTAATGTAAAAAGAGCTCCACAGGCCCAGCGCAGTGGCTCATGCCTGTAATCCCAGCACTTTGGGAGGCCAAGGAGGGTGGATCACGAGGTCAGGAGATTGAGACCATCCTGGCCAACATGGCAAAACCCCGTCTAACTAAAAATACAACAATTAGCTGAGTGTGGTGGCACACGCCTGTAGTCCCAGTTACTCGGGAGGCTGAGGCAGGAGAATCACTTGAACCTGGGAGGCAGAGGTTGCAGTGAGCCGAGATGATGCCACTGTACTCCAGGCTGGGTGACAGAGCAAGACTCCATCTCAAAAAAAAAAAAAAAAGAGCTCCGTAAAGGCAGATACTTTTTTCCCTGTATCCCTAGCACCTATCACAGTACTAGGCACATAGCAGGCCATCAATAAATATGAGCTGAATAAATAACGAGTGATTACTTTGCTCAAGATGCCACAGGGGATGCAAGCCAAGAAGATGCAGTTCCTACCATCACATCTAGAAATTTAGGATTGAAAGATAAGACGAAAATGCAAACAGACCCAAAAGAAGGCAAAATGTAAATGGCACCAAAGGAAATGGCACGGAAAGGTAGAAGCCCATCCAAATGCGTGAGAGATAAAGAGCTTTCAAAACGGAGTTCTAAAAGATGGGAATATTTTGATGCTGAATATGGGTGACGGGAAGGGGAACGGAATGCAATAGTGTGGTCCAAATGAAGACATTCTTATAGGGCTAACAAGAATTCTGGACAGAAATGTAGTTATAATTGACTGGGTGCAGCGGCTCACGCCTGTAATCTCAGCACTTTGGGAGGCCGAGGCAGGTGGATCACCAAAGGTCGGGAGTTCGAGACCAGCCTAGCCAACATTGTGAAACCCCCTCTCTATTAAAAATACAAAAATTAGCCAGGTGTGGTGGCAGGCGCCTGTAATCCCAGCTACATGGAAGGCTGAGGCAGGCGAATCACTTGAACCTGGGAGGCAGAGGCTGCAGTGAGCGGAGATCACACCATTGCACTCCAGCCTGGGCAACACAGTGAGACTGCATCTCAAAAAAAATGTAGTTATAATTAACCATTAATCAGGTTGCCTTTTTTTTTTTCAAGAGCACAAATCCACATTGATTTATTGACATTTCATTAGTTTAAATCCTTGAGGGGTACAGCATTACTCAGATTCTGTGTCCAATAGCCTTAGCAGGAAGATTGCTTCAGAATTTGGCACGGATCACGCCACTGTTTCCGTGGGCCCAAGTTACCTTTTCCCAGATTACCCTGGCTTTGTTTGGTTTGCCGCCAGGAGTCACTATGTTGCTCTTTGCTTTGTATACATGAGCATATCTCTTGCCCAAATAGAATCCTGTTTCATCTCAGGCATAAACACCTGCAATTTTAAGAAGAGCTATGTGCTCCCTTTGGTTCCACAGACTCCGCTTCTAGCCAGCAAAAATGGCCTTGGACCACAGCCTTCCAGACATATTTCCTTTCAGAAGTCCTGTTCCCAGCAGGCCTCCACAGGAGCCAAGATGGCAGGAAGAGTTCAGGTTGCACTTTGACCTACTTCCTTGTAACCAAAAATCACAGATACTATTTGCATTCCCACTGATTTTAGATAGGATTTCTAAAACCAGAATTATAAGGCTTTTGCTTAAGAGTTGCTTTACGTGTTTTTCAGATCCTGAATTCCAGCAAAACTGATGCTGCCAACCAGTTTGAAGACTCCTCCCCCGACCAGAGGAATAGAATCAGCATGAGAAGTTTCCTCATCTCCCTGTCCTGTAACTTCACCCTGCACTCTTCCATCAATCAAGGATCTCCACGCTTCAGCAAAAACACTAGGTCCAAACTCCTGAAGGAGCTGGATTCGAGGTTTCCTCTGTTTTCCCATCTCCTCGCTCAGTGGCCCTGCAACTGAAACTCTCTGCTGCAACCCAGTGTCTCAGTGTATTGACTTACCGAGCACACTGAGCAACAGACCTATTACAGTTACACAAAGAGATGTCAGAAGAGAAATGGTGTTTGATCTGAATGGAAGACATATAAAGGGAAATTAAGTCCAATTGTGGATGCCAGGCTGCGACTTCTGCGCTAAATTTTTTTGGAAGTTAATGGGGAACTACTAAAAACGTCTATGTAGGTCAAGTCAAACAATCCAAGCTGTAGTCGAAAAGTACTGTTGGGGCTGAGACTCAGGAAATCTGAGGTTTTAGGCCATTTGGAAGCAGTAACTATGTGACCTTGGAGAAGTTAACTCATTATCTGGCCCTTATTTAAGATTAGAATAAACGAGAGGAGTTTCGCAACCAGTACAGTTAGTTAGGCGCCAGGCACCCAAGTATTCACATGCATTGTCTTTTAATTCACTCTAAAGCCAGGCGAGGCAGGTATTATTACTACCTCCACTTCAAAACAGGGAGCAACTATTCACATGCATTGTCTTTTAATTCACTCTTAAAGCCAGGCGAGGTAGGTATTATTACTACCTCCACTTCAAAACAGGAAGCAAGGCAGGGAGCGGTTCCGTCTTTTGCACGTTAAACAGGAGAAAAGAGGACCCCTAGCGAGGTTTGAGTTAGAAGACTTCAAAGGATTCTTGTTGCTCTAGGAGTCTACAACGGCTCCAGCAGCGGCTGAGCGGGGAAAAGCTGGAAGTGACCAGTAAAAACAGAAAACTTAAAATCATGCAAAGAAAGAGCATATTCACTGCGGTCTAAGACATCACAGAAAGTTCGCAAGTCCTTTGGGCCACCGACTCGCTGAGTGACCTTGAGCAAGTCTCGTCCCTCCTGAGTATCAGGTTCCTGCTCGAAGGTCTGAGAGACTCGCTGGCCCGAGGCGAGATCTTTTCGGCCTCCTCCACCCAGCCCGGAACCCTGGGCGCAGCCACGACAGCGTCTCCCAGCGGCGCCCGTCTGCCCTGCTGGCCCAGAGGCCTCGCAGCCCGCGGGTCGCTGGGCCTCTTACCCGGGCGTGCACAGTCCCCATGGTTCCCTCTCCAGCCGCCGCCTCGCAGAGCTGCCCGGGCAGGACCGACCGTCTGCTGCTGAGGGCAGAAGGCGGGTCCGCGGTGGCGGAGCTGCAGGTCAAGGCAACTCCCACAAGCCCCCGGACGCGGAGCACTGGGGGCGGCCATGATGTCCCGCCTTCTCCCCGCCCCCTAGCTCGCGGTTCCTTCGCTCATTGGTCCTTATGAGCCTGTGACCCGGATGTTCAGACGGACGCGGAGGACGTCTTGACTGCGCAAGCGAAGAGCGTTCACTGACATCCGCGAAGCTGCTGTCGCGTGGAGTGTGCGGGAAGGGCGCGTGGAGGGTGCGTGGAGGGTTCGGGGAGGACGCGTGGAGGGCGCGGTGAAGGTGGGTGTGCGAGAGGGTCCGCTGGGAGGCTGGCGTCTGGCGTTGGCGCCTGAAAGAGATCAGGCCAGCTGTTGGGTGTCACGCGAGTCCTGCTGCTCTTAGCCCTCCTGGCACCCCGACCCGAGGGTGCTGTGCTTGTCCCCACGCGTCGGTGAAGCCCCGAGGCTCAGCGGGGAGACCCCGGGTCCGGCCACCCCCGGCCTGCAGTAGTCGGGTCTCACCGGCATCTGCTACACAAACCCGGATTGGTTCCCTGGCTCCTTTCCTTCAAGTCATTGGAACCCCCACTCAGAATCGTCAAAATGAAGACGATGATCATGTTTCCTTCTCGGGGTTCCTTAAAAGGGCCTACTGTGAGAGACGGAAAGCAAAGCTCCCGGCACAGGGTCGGGCACACGGTGGGCACTAGATAATGACCGTTATTCATTCACCTGCAGCCAGTAATTATGGGCGAGGGTCCTCTAGGTGCTTACATGATAACCAGTCATATCGGTGAAGAAGACGGCCATGGGCTTAGGTTTTGGTGGCAAAACAGCTCCCCTGCCCCAAAAAAGAAAAGAGAATAGAAGAAAAAAGAAAAAAGTATAATAAATATCAGCCACACGTTGTGATAAGTATATTGAAAGAAACAAATAAGAGACGGAATAGGAAAAGAGGAAGCTTCAGTGTCATGTCATGTTGCCACTCCCTCCTGATAACAGAAGCATCTTTTCTTCTCTCCCCTTACTCCCTCCCAGAAACCCTGACACCCTTTCCATTTAAATAGCAGCACCCTAGGCCTCCAACATCCCTGAGATAAATATTCGAGTCCACATGCCCCTTTTTGCCTGGAAAGAGACAGAACCTAGCACCAGCCAGGCCCCTGCCCTTCCCTCATTCTGCCAGTTCCATGAGCCTCAATTTCCTTATCTGTAAAATGGGAATGATAGCGTAAGGCATAAGGTCCGAGGACTTCATGAGATCAAAGGTGGGGCCTGGAACACTGTAAACATCGAATCAACCAGATTTTCTTTGCCCAAACAACCCTCTTTTCTTACACTTTTCTCTCGTTACTCTTCTGAATATGCCACTTGTAAAGGATAAGCCATGAAGTTGCCCTACAGAGTGCAAGATAGTTGCAGTATTTGAGAACCTGTTGTGTGTGAGGCCCTGGAGGATGGCAGAGGGCTCAGGAGGAAAACAAAGTCACATGCTTTACCCTCAAAGAAAGGGCTGTCTGTGATACTTACAACGTATATATTAAAGGTTATCTGTGATAGTTACAATGTATATATTAAAGGCTACCTGTGATAGTTACAATGTAGATGTTAAAGGCTACCTGTGATAGTTACAATGTATATGTTAAAGGCTATCTGTGGTAGTTACAATGTATATATTAAAGGCTGTGGTAGTTACAATGTATATATTAAAGGCTATCTGTGATAGTTACAATGTACATAATATATTAAAAGATGTAGTAGTTACAATGTATGTATTAAAGGCTGTGAGAGTTACAATGGATATATTAAAGGCGTGGTAGTTACAATGTACAAATATGTTAAAGGCTACCTGTGATAGTTACAATGTATATGTTAAAGGCTATCTGTGATAGTTACAATGTATATAATATAGTAAAGGCTGTCTGTGGTAGTTACAATGTATATATTAAAGTCTATCTGTGGTAGTTACAATGTATATAATATATTAAAGGTGGTAGTTACAGTGGATGTATTAAAGGCTGTGGTAGTTACAATGTACATAATATGTTAAAGGCCGTGGTAGTTACAATGTACATAATATATTAAAGGCTGTGATAGTTATAATGTATATATTAAAGGCTGTAATGGTTATAATGTATATAATATATTGAAGGCTGTGATGGTTATAATGTATATATTAAAGGCTGTCTGTGATAGTTACAATGTATATAATATATTAAAGGCTGTGGTAGTTACAGTGTATATGATATATTAAAGGCTGTGATAGTTACAATGTATATAATATATGAAAGGCTGTGGTAGTTACAATGTATATTAAAGGCTGTGGTAGTTACAATGTATATAATATATGAAAGGCTGTGGTAGTTACAATGTATATTAAAGGCTGTGATAGTTACAATGTATATATGAAAGGTTGTGGTAGTTACAATGTATAATATATTAAAGGCTGTGATGGTTACAATGTATATATTAAAGACTGTGATGGTTACAAGGTATATATTAAAGGCTGTGATAGTTACAATGTATATAATATATTAAAAGCTAAAAGCTGTCATAGTTATAATGTATATAATACATTAAAGGCTGTGATGGTTATAATGTATATAATATATTGAAGACTCTCTGTGATAGTTAAAAATGTATATATTAAAGGCTGTCTGTGATGGTTACAATGCATACAATATATTAAAGACTGAGAAGTCCGACAGTGCATATACTGGTTTCCTTCTCTTTAATCCAGTATTTATTGAATTTATTGGGTCATATAGATTTTTGACTTTGGAGATTTTTCTGTGGCCTTTGGCAGTGCTATTCAACAGTATTTCTTGCGCTCCTCTTTTGGGCACAAGAGGATTGCATCTCCCTGCTCCCGTCCATGTGACTTGCTTTGGTCAACATATTGTGAGCAGAAGAGATATGTGTCACTCTGGATGAGAACCTTTAAGAACCATATTTCTCTCACCATGCCATGGCAATCAGAGATCCCCCAATGGTGGGGCAGCTACAGGCTGGGTCTGGGAGTGAAGCCCAGCCACGTCTCCTGGACATACAGCACGAATGAGAAATAAACCTTTTGGGTTTTGCTCATTAATGCAGCATAACCCAGCCTATCCTATAGGATAATACCAGCTAGAAACATCTTCAAGGAACCCAGCATCCCAGAAAACCTGGTTTACAAAGTACTAATCTCATCCAACTAGAAGTAGAAGTGCAGTTTAGTGACTAAGCTAGTTTCCTTAATAAAATCCTGGCTGAGTGCAATGGCTCATACCTATAATCTCAGCACTTTGGGAGGCCAAGGCAGGAGGATTGCTTGAACCCAGGAGTTCAACATCCGCCTAGGAAACAGACCCCATTGCTACAAAAAAAAAATGAAAAAAAAAAATAGCTGGGCATAGTAGCATGCACCTGTAGTCCCAGCTACTCCAGAGGCTGAAGCAAGAGGATTGCTTGAGTCCAGGAGTTCAAAATCAGCCTGGAAAATAGTGAGATCCCATCTCTACCAAAAAAAAATAATAATAATAATTGGCTTTTAATTTATTTAATTAAAACCTCCTCAGGAAGCTGAAGCAGGAGGATTGCTTGAGCCCAGGAGGTCAAGGCTGCAGTGAGCTGTGATTGTGCCACTGCACTGCTGCCTGAGCAACAAAGCAAGACCTTGCCTCGAAAAACAATAAAAACCACCCCAAATTTAATCGGCCATGGGGAAGGTAGACTGGATCTTCCCACTGGAGTCATCCACCTATTAGTTTGGGACACCGCTTGGGGTGCCCTTGTTCGTCACCTTCCCAGGGGCTGAGCGCCCTGAGGTGAGGGGCTCATCTGATTGCCTCTATCACCCAGCACCGGACCTCTGAGGAGTGAAGGTGAATCAGTGAGAGGAGCCTGGAAGGGCATTCCCTGGGTGGAGGTCCCCTCGGGGAGCAGGGTGACTTGGGGAAGAAGCTCTGAGCTGCTGGTGAGACTGCAGGAGCTAGAGAGGGTGTGCTGGGAGGGAGTCTGGAGGCAGAGGAAGGCGCTGGGTTTGTGGCGGGGCCTCAGCTTGCCCAGCAGCAACGTGGGTCCACTCAGGAAGCAGGGTGACTCCGGGGAGAGGCTCTGAGCTGCTGGCAGGGCTTCATGGGCTGGAGGGGGTGTACTGGCCAGGGAGGCTTGGAGGCACAGGAAGGTGCTGGGGGTGTGGTGGGGCCTCAGCTCGCCCAGCAGGAACCTGGAGAGCAGATGGGCCCAAGGCTGAAAACAGGCCTCGGCCCCCAGAGGGAAGCTGTTGCAGCAACCCAGGTAGAAAGTACCAGGACTGACCCTGGCAGCAGTGGGCTGGGGACAAGAGACCAGATTCCAGAGATGACAGTGGAGGCAGCACTGGGACCAGCTGGAGGTGGGGTGAAGGGGTCTCCCTGAGTCCCCAGCTCCAGGCTTGGGTGGCTTGGGAGCTGCAGAGCTGAGGCGCTGTGAGCTGGAGGGCTTGATGTTGAGGGGTTGCTGGTGTTGAGTGGAGCCAGAAGGTGAGTAGGTGGCCCCGAATCTCACCAGAGTCAGAGACTGAGGACCCAGGTCCTCAGGGGGAGCGCAGACTTCCCAGAGATGGCTGTGCACACTCAGCACAGCGGCTGCAGCTGGGCCTTGGTGACAAGTGACAAGCTCGGTGTCCAGGATGGAGACGGGGTGCCTGAGAGTCTGCGGTTGAGGGAGCAGGGGGATTCTAGGAGGGTTTGGTCCACAGTGCCCTGGAAAGAGCCCCTGGGCTGCGGCAGGGTCGCGTCCAAGGAGCGAGGCCGTAACGCCCTAGGGAGGACTGTCCTAGAGGAGCTTGGCTGTGAGGGAGGCAGGGCATATGCGGGCTCCTTGGAAAGGACGGAGACGGGGAGAGTCCTTTAAGAATCACATTTATTAGGAGTTATTTTCTCATGCTGAAAGTAATGCATACTGTTCACCATAGAAACTTGGGCAACACACACAAGCACGACAAATAAAATAGAATTACAAATAACAGCCTAATGATAACTGCCATAAGGGTTTTGATATATATCTTTATAGTCTTTTTTTTTTTTTTTGAGATGGAATCTCACTGCATCTCGGGTCACTGCAACCTCCGCCTCCCAGGTTTAAGTGATTCTCCTGCCTTAGCCTCCCTAATTGCTGGGATTACAGGTGCCCACCACCATGCCCAGCTCATTTTTGTATTTTTTAGTAGAGATGGGGTTTCACCCAGGCTGGTCTCGAACTCCTGACTTCAAGTGATCTGCCCCCTCAGCCTCCCAAAGTGCTGGGACTACAGGCAAGAGCTACCATGCCCAGCCCTCTTTCAGTCTTTTTATATACACACACAGATACATATACACACCTACATACTTTTTTTTTTTTTTTTAACAAAATCAGGCTCATACTCTGCAGTAAGTTTTGCTGTTTACAAAATGAAGAATGTTGGACCAGGCATGGCAGCTCACACCTGTAATCCTAGCATTTTGGGAGGCCAAAGCAGGAGGATCACTTGAGCCCAGGAGTTGGAGACCAGTCTGGGCAACATGGCAAGACCCTGTCTCTACAAAAAAAACTAGCTGGGTGTGGTAGCGTACACCTGTGGCTCCAGCTACTTGGGAGACTGAGGTGGGAAGATGGCTTGACCCCAGGAAGTTGAGGCTGCAGTGAGCTATGATTGCACCATTGCACTCTAGCCTGGATGACAGAGCGAGACCCTGCCTCAAAAAAAAAAAAAAAAAAAGAAAGAAAGAAAAAAGAATGTTGCTCCCTGACATATAATATACTACATACTGATTAGTCCTGAGGGTGGATTCCAAAGCATAATTGTGCCATAAATTAGAGGGAAGGCTTTATTTGATTAGATAATAAATAAGAATGCATTCATAGGCTGATAAGAAACTTCCAGAGGTGGTTCAGGAAGAGAGGGAGGCCTAAGCAAAGGGTGCCTTCTGGAGGGGCAGAGAAGGCGGGATTGGGTAGCATCTAGGCACAGGTGGGGCGGGAGACCTTGGCCATTTCTATAAGAGTATTACACTTCCTGATTTCCTTATCTTGGTACACACTTGGAAAAAAACAAACGCTCATTTTAAGAAGGCGGGGATCGAGGCATGGTGGTTCACACCTGTAATCCCAGCACTTTGGGAAGCTAAGGCAGGAAGATTGCTTAAGCCGATGAGTTCAAGATCAGCATGGGTAACATAGCAAGGTCCTGTTTCTACTAAAAATAATTTTAGTAATAAAAAAATAAGAAAGAAGATTGAATTTTTTTTTTCTTTTTTTTTTTTTTTTTGAGACAGAATCTCACTTTGTCACCCAGGCTGGAGTGCAGTGGCACGATCTTGGCTCACTGCAACCACTGCTTCCCGGGTTCAAGCGATTCTCCTGCCTCAGCCAATCCAGTAGCTGGGATTACAGGCACCTGGCACCACGCCTGGCGAATTTTTGTGTTTTTAGTAGAGATGGAGTTTCACCATGTCGGCCAGGCTGGTCCCAAACTCCTGACCTCAGGGGATCTGCCCACCTCGGCCTCCCAAAGTGCTGGGATTACCAGCATGAGCCACTGCACCCAGCCTGAATAATTTTTAAAAGCAGAAAGAAAATAAGTCCCATGGTATCCCATCAGCCATTTAATATATTTTTTCCTGATAACAATCACAACACCCACATATACATTTGTGCATATGGAAATATATTGGTTATTAGAAAATACTGTTGGCTGGGCGCAGAGATCGCACCACTGCATTCCAGCCTGAGCCACAAGAGCGAAACTCCGTCTCAAAAAAAAAAGAAAAGAAAATATTGTTAAAGTTTAGTTATATCTGCTAATGACCAAAGATGTGGTGCTAACAGAACAACGCCTATTGGAAATCTTGGGAAAAGAAACTTGTAACTTTTTTCTTTTTTTTTTTTTGAGACGGAGTCGCTGTCGCCCAGGCTGGAGTGCAGTGGCACAATCTCGGCTCACTGCAAGCTCCGCCTCCCGGCTTCACGCCGTTCTCCTGCCTCAGCCTCCCAAGTAGCTGGGACTGCAGGCACCCGCCAGCACACCCAGCTAACTTTTTGTATTTTTAGTAGAGACGGGGTTTAACTGTGATAGCCAGAATGGTCTCGATCTTGACCTCGTGATCCACCCGCCTCAGCCTCCCAAAGTGCTGGGATTACAGGTGTGAGCCACCGCGCCTGGTCAGAAACTTGTAACTTTCTTTTCCAACATTACAAGGGTGGGTCCATCACAAGGAGGCCATGAGGGTGCCAGGTGCAGGCTCCTCCACCCCATTCCAGCTCCACAGGGGACAGTGTCTTGCTCTGACACCCGGTGGGGTTGGGGGTGGAAGACCCCAGCACTCACTAGACCTGAGCTTACTGATGGAGCAAGCACTGAACAGAGGCCTTGGGAACTCACTCAACCCTCAAGATGTAAGAAGGCAGGTTCAAATCCTGGAACTCCTGCCCCAAAGGGGGCTTCTATGCACTAGGCAACACGTCATTATTTTCACAAGTAGCCTCTTTTCTCAAAGAGTTCACAATCTCATTAAGAGAACATGCCCACATAGAGTTTGTCCCTAGAACCAGTTTCTTGTAAAGGGTCTGTCTTCTCAGTCAAGTGCTTTTGTCTGAACTTGCTGGTTCTTCCCCTCCAGGGCACTTCCTTACACAATATGGGTGAGGGTTGTAACTTTCTTTTCCAACATTTAACAGTTTGAGCATACCATTATTTTTCTTGTATGAACTATACTCAAATGCATAAATAGAAAAATATACACACGTTTCACCTTCAGTCATATTACACTGAGCTTGCTAATCAACTATCACACCTGGAGAAAAGGTGAGTTCTGGTCTCAAGGGCTTGTCTCCATCAAGGTTGGCAGAGTAGGGAGGACAGAGAGAGGTTGGGGTGATGAGAGAATGAGAAGATGCAAAGAGAAACAAAGAACGCAGATCAGAAGCGTGTGGAAAATAAACCAGGTTCAAGTTGTGGGCTGTGGTGGAGAGGAGGCAGAAGCTCCTGCCGTGTTTGGCTCCTGCCTCGGGGGCTGAGGTGACCGCCCTGCACACCAGATTTTTGGGTTTTTTAAATTTTTATTTTTTGAGTCAGAGTTTCGCTCGTGTTGCCCAGGCTGGAGTGCAATGGCTCAATCTCGGTTCACTGCAACCTCCGCCTTCTGGGTTCAAGCGATTCTCCTGCCTCAGCCTCCCGAATAGCTGGGATTGTAGGCACACACCACCAGGCCCAGCTAATTTTTAGTAGAGACGGGGTTTTGCCATGTTGGCCAGACTGGTCCTGAACTCCTGACGTCAGGTAATCTGCCCACCTCAGCCTTCCAAAGTGCTGGGATTACAGGCGTGTGCCACAGCGCCCGGCTGAATTTTTTTTTCTTTTTAAAGGCTTATTCTATTAACATCTCACTGATTCATATAATACAAAATTCAACAGATAACAACTCTTCCTTACATTCTTATATAAAACTCTTTAAACATTATTTTAGTTAGGTGAAAAAGGTGCTCTAAAATGTAAATCGGTTATCATCTTGGTATCCCCCACCCCCATGGAGAGGTTTTTAGTTGTCAAGGTTATTATATTTGCAGGCCACCTGACAGGCAGTGTCCTTCTTGGGAACCAAGTGCACCCCTTCCCACGGCATGGGGAGGTGGGATCGTGCTATTCTCTTCCTTCCACCCCACAAGATCACACATAGACCAGCCCACCCCCCACCACAATGCCCCCACCCATCCAAACACTAGTCATTCTAAGAACCTCACACTGGAACAGTCTGACCATTAATAGGACCATGAAATAGTCAGTAAGGGACCCTCTGTGCTAGGCTTCCTGGTGTCATTTCCCAACCAGCTGAACTAACGCATGCTGACGTATTAGACTTAAGTGCTGGACTGCTGCACAGACCAAAGATTGCTTCCTAGCTTTTCATAAAACCAACTCAGCTCAGAGGCTGGGATCCTCCACGTCATAGGCAGGGGTCACTACACGGCGATGTGGAGGTAGCTGCACAAAGATGGGAAGCTTTAGCACCTCTGAAAGAATCTCCTAGACTCGCCTCCTCAAATGACTCACAAACTCTTCTCCAGTGAAAAACTGGGAAAGGTGGAGAGCCCCTCAGCACCAGCAGGTACTTTATTGCCCCAGAAGAAATTCAGGCTGGACCTGAGCATGGACCGTGGGGTGGCCTCTGCTTTGGCCTCTGCAGGACAGTCCTCGGAGGAGCAGGGAGTCCAGCAGTGCCAGTCCTGCTCCGGTTTGCATGGGGAGGCCTGTTCGCTGCTCACTGGCATTTGGGACCTGAAACACATGGAGAAAGTTGGCTTAGCGGCCATTCCCACTGCTATAGTGTGCAGTCTGGGCTACGATGGACCCACACTGCCGGCCAGTCGAGGCACCATCACACACACTCTGGGAATGCAGCCACAGCCAGAGACACAGCTTCTTCCAGCCCTCAGTGCTGGACTGATGTCACCATCTAGGTCTTCTAAGCCTGTGGCCCTCCCAGCTACCTGGACCCCTCCCACTGGTGGACCCCTCCCATAGGTGTCACCCACCAACGAATCCCTGAAGGGGCCTATCGGTTTCCTCCACACAAACCTGCTTGCCCCCCAGGGTGCCCTACAACCCCCTGGCACCACTGACCACCAGTCACCAGGGCTGCCCCTACTCCTTGGGCTTGGAACCAATACCTCCTCCTGTCCGAGAGCCTAAGAAAGCCTCTCAGTCTACAGATCATCCCTGCCTGGACCCTGGCAGCCCCCCTTGCTGCCTGCTGCCAGCCAGGGCCCAGGATCCATCCTCTACTTGGCCACTACTGCCCTCTTCCCTAGCCAATCAGATCTTCACATTCCCCTACTTTTAAATCCTTCTGTGTCTACCAATAATAACAACAATAGCAAAAGAGGCCATACCTTCTGATGCCCAGCATGTGCCAAGTACCATGCTATGGGCTCTCAGAAGCTCACGGAAACCCAGTGAGGGAACAGCGATTGCCCCTGTTGGCCAAGTGAGGAAACTAAGGCCTATGATTTTCAGGATAACGCCCAACCCTGGTAACAGGAGCCAGGCCCTGAGCTCCAGCTCAGTTTTCAGAATTCAGGAAGTAGCGGCATCCCCTGGGGCCTGTCGACGCAGACTGCTGGGCTTCACCCCAGAGACTGTGACTCAGTACAACAGAGGGTGGAGGACAGGCAGCTTGCATTCCCAGGCACCCAGCCACACGCTCCAAGGAGCTCTGCTAGCCCTGCCCCTCCAGGGCCCCACCTCCTTCCTGTGCCATGGGCACCAGAGCTCCTTCCCGGAGGCATCACAGTGCTATCTGACACTCCCCGGCCCTCACCCTGGCCACTCTGTCTGCAGCACCTTTCCCTACTTATCCGCAGCCTCTCTGCTCCTCCACCATCAACGCTGCACTCAAAGAGACTCATCCGACGGGAAGGCTTCCCAGGCCCCGGTGCAGGTTGGCCTGGGTGACAGCTCTCAGGAGGTGCACTGGGACCTCTGACTGATTCAGCTGCCCCCCATGAGACAGTGTCCCCAAACCTTAGGGCAAGCTCCTTGCTTGACGTTCAGCCAGCTGTTTCCAGAACGTCGTGTGAGGCCTCATCAGATGAGAGAGATGCCCGCCCGGCCCACACACCCACAGCCAAAGTATTTACCTGGAGGCGGGAAGCAGACACATCAGCGCTCGAGTGAAGACCTGTGAGGTCACCCACTGCAGCCACTGGACATCGTCGGGCATATCCGGAAGCCATGTCACCAGTCTGCAGAGATAAGACCAAGTACACAAACACACACATAGGCAGACACAACAGCTTACAACACCACCCTTTGTTTACAAAAGCCGCCAACATCATCTCCAATCTGATGACTTCCCAGCAGGTGGATCTGGGATAACAGGACAAGGATAAGCCCATCTGAAATCTCTAAAGCAAAATGAGGCCACTTCTGGTTCAAGAAAGCTCAAAGGACTTACACTGAAATAAAGGAAAAACAAACAAACAAACAAACAAACAAAAAAACACCTTGGCTTTTCAGGGCTCTTCCCAGCTTGGAGAGGAGCTGAGGCCCATGGCAGCTGCTGCAAGGGCTCTCATGGTCAAGACCGTCCCCTGCCTCAAGGTTTGCTGTGCTTGGTCACATGTGAGCCCAGCAGGGGCACCATGGAGAGGTGTGGTCACTACCTCCTCTAGACTCTCCATCCCCCAGACACACAAAGGACCCCCACCTCAGGGTCTCTGATAAATGCCTGAACACAGACATCCCCCTGCCAGAAGTAGTGGGGTGGGGAGGAGGAGGCTGATCCTGGGGAGTGGAGAAGGAATCTAGGAAGGCCAGTGGGAAAATGGAGCTGGCTTTTGAAGGAGGGACTGGGCATTAAAAGATTAATCAGGGCCAGGCGTGGTGGCTCACACCTGTAATCCCAGCACTTTGGGAGGCCAAGGCAGGCAGAACATGAGGTCAGAAGTTCAAGATTAGCCTGGCCAACATGCCAAACCCCACCTCTATTAAAAATAGAAAAACGAGCCAGGTGTGGTGGCACACACCTGTAATCCCAGCTACTCCAGAGGCTGAGGCAGGAGAATCTCTTGAGCCCAGGGGGTGGAGGTTGCAGTGAGCTGAGATCGCGACATCGCACTCCAGCCTGGAGGACACAGCAAGACTTCGTCTCAAAAAAAAAAAAAAAAAAAAAAGGCTGTACGCGGTAGCTCACGCCTGTAATCCCAGCACTTTGGGAGGCCAAGATGGGCAGATCATGAGGTCAGGAGATCGAGATCATCCTGGCTAACACGGTGAAACCCCGTCTCTACTAACAAATACAAAAAAATTCTCTGGGTGTGGTGGCAGGCGCCCATAGTCCCAGCTACTCCGGAGGCTAAGGCAGGAGAATGGCGTGAACCCGGGAGGCAGAGCTTGCAGTGAGCCAAGATTGCGCCATTGCACTCCAGCCTGGACGACAGAGTGACACTCAGTCTAAAAAAAAAAAAACAAAGGATCAAAGAACATGCCAGACTAATTTGCTAAAAACAAAGTAAACACCCACACAAATCTACGTGTAAGGACGTGAGTGAAATAAATGCTCAGGACTGCAGCATGCAACCACCTCGTGTTTCCCATGGTGTGGCACGAAGAAAATCCCCGAGAACAAGCGCAGCCTTACAAGAAGTGATAAATCTGCAAGAGCAATGAGGAAGGAGCAGGGGCTCACCAATGAGCAAGATATTTCAACAGGTTACTGGACTCGAGGCAGAAGGGGGAGGGGACTGGCGATGAAACAGGCAGAGCACAGGGAGCCAGTGTTCACCACCAGGGCAAAATCCGACAGCTCAACCACCTCCAGGGAAAGGAAGGGCTTCCAGGAAAGCAGTAGCACCCCCAGATAGACATCCTTCCAGTAGCCTGCCTGTCACTGTCTGGGAGCTCTGCCAGGTGATGCACCTACCCTTTTCACCCTGAGCTCCAAGTGCTCTGTTGCTATATGGGAAAAACCCCAACAAGCACATGCTGAGAATAAGTAGCATAAAAAAGATGAAGAAACAAAAACTAGCCCAAGAAGAAATGGAGAAGGGATGATCCGGAGGACAGCAAATATTCCAAGAGAATGTTACATCCATAAAACAAGAACAGAATGCTAAGTAAAAAGAACAAGCAGAGAACAAGAGAGTACTCTTAGAGATTAAATTATATTTGCTGAAAGTAAAAACTGTAGGATAGGACTAGAAGACAAAATTTGAGGAAATCTGTCAGAGCAGAGGCAAAAAGACAAAGAGTGATAAAAAATATGGCAAAGAGAGAAAGTCGGACACGGAGACAGGAATCCAACCCAGGAAGTCAAACATCTTCCTAATAAGAGCCCCAGGAAGAGGAAGAAAAAGTCTGGGCAACATAGTAAGATCCCGTCTTACAAAAATTTTTTAAAAAATTTGTTGGGTGTGGTGACGTGTGCTTATTTATAGTCCCGGCTACTTATAACGTTGAGGTGGGAAGATCACTTGAGCCTGGGAGGTTCAGGCTGCAGTGAACCATGATCATGTCACTGCATTCCAGCCTGGGCACCAGAGTAAGACCCTGTCTCAAAAGAAAAAAAAAAAAAGGAAAAGAAAAGAAAAGGAAAAAAGCAAATGGAAGGTAAGGAAAAACAGAAATAAGAATAGAAAATAATTTCCCAGAGCTGGAGAAGGCTTTGACTGAAGGGGTCCCCAGTACTTGTCCAGCTGAATAAATGAAATAAGGAGTTACACCAAGACATATGACATTTCAGATTATAAGGGATAGAAAGTCCTAAGAGCACCTACCTGCAAAGAAGTGAGAATGTGACTGTCTCAGTCCCAGGCTTCTCACTAACCAATATTCTGAGAGGAAATGATTTTCAACCTGCAATTCTAGACATGGCCAACCTATCACTGAGATGGGATAGAAAAAAAACATGTTTACCAACACACACAAAGTCAAATGTTTACTTCCCTGGGAGTTTACTAGAGGCTCTGCTCCAGAATAACCAGGGAAACGCCAAGAAAAATGAAGCTATGGATCCATGGATGGCACAGTGGCCCCAGGAGGGGAGACGGCAGGATACAACTGTGTGGTGGACAGCCTAGGACACACCCAGATGGAGGTGGGGCACGGAAGGCCTAGGAGTGGTCCAGGGACAAACGGAAAGAACGGAACTTCCCGATGATCTTAAAAAGCAACTGGGGATGGGCTGGCTCATTGCCTCCCTTTCAGAAGCATTTCGGCAGGAATCAGAATCCTAACCCTTGAAGGACACAGAATCTGAGGTTATTTTAACAGCTCAGGTGTTAAACTGCCAAGTCCACGGCCACATCCACAGGAGGCTCAGAAGCCTCTTCATAGTAGACAGGTCAGCACTCACACCTCCTCACACCTTCAGGCTCTTTGTTCCCCCTTCCCTGGACTCCCTGCAGGCGCATACAGCCCCTTTCCTGATGCCTATATTAGCTCAATTTTTTTCTTTCAGTCAGACCAGGGTAATTTTTTTTCAATCAAGTGCCCTCCACTGTCAGACAACCCACCGAGGTTGGGTTTCCTATCCATATATTGCAGATGAAACCACTGAGGCTCAGAGAAATCGAGTAACTTGCCTAAGGTCACACAGCTTAGAAATTGCAGTGCCCTGGTCTAAAGCCCATACCTTTTATCTGTCTCTAATTTTACTATCATCATTATTACCCGAAAATAGAAATCAACGTCACTAGCTGGATGCTTACTATGGGATGGGTACTCCTGCACGGTGACTCAGTAACCAGACTGAGTCTCCCGACCACCCTCTGCTCCAGGTGATCTCTCTAGATGGGAAGCTGAAGTGCAGAGAGGTGGATTCAGTCGTCCGGAGTCACACAGCTGTGGTAAACAGTGCAGCCAGGATTTGAAGAAGGGCAGTCTGACTGCTGAGCCAAGCTCCAACCATTC
>NW_012102698.1:1543709-1556714 GCF_000951045.1 Mandrillus leucophaeus | reverse complement strand
TGTCTTGCTCTGTAGCCCAGGCTGGAGTGTAGTGGCATGATCTCGGCTCACTGCAACCTCCGCCTCCCAGGTCCCAGTTCAAGCAATTCTCCTGCCTTAGCCTCCAGAGTAGCTGGGATTATAGGCACACACCACCATGCCCAGCTAATTTTTGTATTTTTAGTAGAGACGAGGTTTCACCATGTTGGCCACGCTGGTCTTGAACTCCTGACCTCATTATCCACCCACCTCAGCCTCCCAAACTGGGATTACAGGTGTGAGCCACTGCGCCTGGCCATGACTTGATTTGTTATTTTATTCACTTCATTACGTTTCATTTTATTTTGAGATAGGGTTTCTCTCCTGTCACCCAGGCTGCAGTGCAGTGGTACAGTCTTGTCTCACTACAACCTCTGCCTCCCAGGCTCAAGCGATTCTCCTGCCTCAGTCTCCCAAGTAGCTGGGAGTACAGGCACGTGCCACCATGCTCTGCTAATTTTTGTATTTTTAGGAGAGATGGCGTTTCACCATGTTGGCCCGGCTGGTCTCAAACTCCTGACCTCATGTGATCCACCCATCTTGGCCTCCCAAAATGCTGGGATTACTGCCATGAGCCACCACGCCAGCCTTCATGTGATTTTAAATGGAAATAGCTTAGAGAGGCAGCAAGGATCCTGCTTCCAGGCCTGACCCTTCTACTAGGCATCTCTGTGACCTCAGAGCGGTGACCCCCAAGCCCTCCGGGCCCGTTTCCTCAGGCAATCACAAGAGACTGGACCAGCTGCTATGTGAGGCCACTGACAACTCCAGGAGTTCCCACAGGGAGTTTCTGGGCTTGCACTGAGTTACAGGTACATGTGTGGCTTGAGGACAGGCAGGCAACGTTCAGGGGCATTGCATGTAGACTGTGAGCTGTGATCTGCTGCACGACAATCCAGGCCCCAGACTACATGCCACCATCATCTGTCATCCTGTTTCATCCTCATATCAACCCTGTGAGGAAGACACAGGGCCACCTAAAATGCTCACCTCTGGACAATCGCAATGGCAGACTCCACAGGCAGGGTACAGGGCAGCATCACATAAGACATTATCCTAATGGGTAGCAAGTTGCAAATCTTGCTCATGTATCCACCTTTGTCTTTCATTGCTTCACTCACTGCTGAAAAAGACAATTTGGAGCTATTATCTCCCACCAGTGTGAAAACCCAAACCACTTTACTCTGTTGGTGCTTAGCATTTCCATGAAATACGCCCGTCCTGGCAGCCAAAGGGTCAGAGGCACTCACAGAAGAGACGGGGTGGGGTTTGCCAGGCTGCTCTTTTCTTTTTTTTTTTTTTTAGACAGAGCCTTGCTCTTGTTGTCCCGGCTGGAGTGCAGTGGCGTGATCTTGGCTCACCGCAACCTCTGCCTCCAGGGTTCAAGCGATTCTTCTGCCTCAGTCTCCCAAGTAGCTGAGATTACAGGCGCCTGCCATCATGCCCAGCTAATTTTTTGTGTTTTTAGTAGAGATGGGGTTTCACCATGTTGGCCAGGCTGGTCTCTAACTCCTGACCTCAGGTGATCCACCCACCTCAGCCTCCCAAAGTGCTAAGATTACAGGTGTGAGCCACTGCGCCCGACCCAGGCTGCTCCCTTCACAGCAAGGGCAGTGTGAAGCTGAAGCAGGGCACACAGCTCAGAACAGCCCTGAGAGTGCTTACAGGACATAGGGTCCCCACTCCCAGCTCCTTTAAATTGACAAATATGTTTGAAAGTCACCATTCCAGAAAGCCTGCTTTTATTTTCCTTGAAAAGACATGTCCATTTCCAATATCATAGCTGAAATTATATAGAAAATGGTGTGTAAGTCATGAGGCAAAGCATCATCTTGTATTAAGAAATCTGAATATACCCCACAGCAAATAATCTGCACAGAAAGAGCTACAGCAGGCTGGGCCTGGTGGCTCATGCCTGTAATCCCAGCACTTTGGGAGGCCAAAGTCAGTGGATCACTTGAGGTCAGGAGTTTGAGACCAGCCTGGTCAACATGGCGAAACTCTGTCTCTACTAAAAACACAAAAATTAGCCAGGCCTGGTGGTGTACGCCTGTAATCCCAGCAACTCAGGTAGCTGAGGCATGAGGATCATTTGAACCTGGGAGGTAGAGGCTCCAGTGAGCCAAGATCACGCCACTGCATACTCCAGCCTGGGCGACAGAGCAAGACTCTGTCTCAAAAAACAAAACCAAAACAAAAAACAGCTACATCAAACGTCACAGCATCTATGTTCTCCTAGGAACTTCTCAGGCACCACCAGCTTTACAAGCTGGTCCTTGACCCTCTGCTGGATTCCAGAGCTTTCTACCTGGAGCCCCAGTCTTTTATTCCCTCTCTTTAATGACCTCGTGGTGCCTCAAATCATATTAATCTAGTGATATGGTTTGGATCTGTGTCCCTGCCCACATCTCATGTGGAACTGTAATTCCCAGTGTTGGAGGCGGGGCCTGGTGGGAGGTGATTGGATTGTGGGGACCGATTTCCCCACTGGTGCTGTTCTCTTGATAGTGAGTGCGTTCTCGTGAGATCTGGTTGTTTAAAAGCATATGGCACCTTCTCTCCACTTCCCTCTCTCTCTCACTCCTGCTCCAGCCATGGGATGTGCATGTTTCCCCTTCGCCTTCTGCCATGATTGTAAGTTTCCTGCGGCCTTCCCAGAAGCTGAGCAGATGCCAGCACCGTGCTTCCTGTCAAGCCTGTGCAACTGTGAGCCAATTCAAGCTCCTTCATTATGAGTTACCCAGTCTCGGGGATTTCTTTACAGTAATGCGAGAACAACCTAATGCACCTGGGCAGCTGCTGTCTCCCATCTCCTAGGGTGTTGGTACCTCAAGAGCAAGGAGCTATGTCTGACTCATTTTTTAATTTCTCCAAATGCCTGACTCCATAGCTGGTTTGTGGGTTCCTCTGTCTTACTTAGTCCGTGTTCAGGCTACTTTAACAAAACGCCACCAACTGAGTGGCTTATAAAACAACAAACATCGATTTTTCAGAGTTCTAGAGGCTGTGAGGTCCCAGATCAAGGGGCAGCAGACGTGTTGGTGTCTGGTGAGGGCCTGCTTCTTCATAGACACCACCTTCTGTGTCCTCATATGGTAGAAGGGACAGGGACGTCTCTTGGGTCTCTTCAATAAGGGCAACAATCCCATTCATGACAGCCCTTTCCTCAGGACCTAGTCTCCTCCCAAAGGCCCCACCTCTTAAGACCATCATCTTGGGGGTTAGGATTTCAACAGATAAATTCCGGGGGGGGGACACAATCATTTGGACCATAGCACTGTCTGTCCATTCAATATTTGATGACATTATAAAATACAGCACCATTCTATGGAGGTTCAAAATTGTGGGTTTAGGGGAAGGGAGAAATTAAGAGCGGCCTCAAGAAAGGAGCCTTGAGATGGCTGGACAGGTGGAGGGTGGCAACCGGAAAGGAGCTCCAAGTAATGGGCCAAGTCCCAGAGGCAGGACACCCATCCTTGGGGCCCATGAAATCCAGGTTGGCAGGAGCTCAGGTGCCATGTTGGGGAGATAGGGTTGGGAAGGGGTAGAGAGGGTCCAGCTGTTGCAGGAGGAGCCTGTATGGAGAACCCCAAGGGGCTCAGCTGGAGTTTGTTTTCCTTCCGGTCATGACCCCATGGGGAGACTTGGCAAGGTGCCAGGATTGGGGGGCTGTGCTGGGAGTGATAGCAGCAGACCAGGCTGTACACATGGAAGGAGATGTTCCCGACAGCCTGTCCTGGTCACCTCGCCCTATCGCTCCCATGTGGCAGTACCATCTTCCTCCATACCACGCAAGAAAGAAAACAAGGTGCTGCCCGTGCCCAGCCTGAGGAGGGGGTACCTGTAGCGAGCTCGGGCGAGAGGGTGTCCAGGATGCTCTCGTCCCAGGGCAGGATGCTGAGACGCAGGTGGTCTAGCAGCTCGTCTCCATCCAGCCTCATAGCCAAGGCAGCCGGCTCCGGGGAAGAATCCAGACTTGTGTTTTCCCAGCCGGGCGCAGCGACCTCAGAATCCATCCCTTCTGAGGATGACTTCAGACCCCGCTGGGGCCTGTTGCAGATGCCTGTGAAGGGCAGGGAAAACAAGCCCCTCAGGTGAATGTGGGGAGTGGTGATCATTACCCACCCATCCACCGAACTGCAGGGAGGCAGGCAGCTGGCCTGTTATTAGCCAAATGCAAGGGGAAGAGGGGAAGGGAGGAGAACGAGCCCCGGTGTTTGTCGCCCGGAGAAAGGAGTATGGGGCTTTAAAGCAGGACACACGTGAGCTTGGCTCCTGCTAGCTGTGTGGGCTCCATCTCCACGTCTGGATTCATGAGGTGCAAAGGCGAGGGTTACTGTTCATTTATAACAACTGAACCACTGGTTACACCTGCCTCCCAGGCCCTGAGCTAGGTGCTTCACCATCAGGCCTTACAGCAACCATTATCATCTCCATTTTTCAGCTGAGAAATCAGAAGCACAGAGGTTAAGAGACTTGTCTAAAGCCACGCAGCCAGTACATAGCAGAGCCGGGATTTGAAGCCGGGTCTGATGTCAAAGAGGGTACTCTTCCATCACACGGTCTTGGAAGAAGCACCCAGCAAGCGAGGATAGGGCACCAGTACATGCCAGGCCCTGTCCTGGGTGCTGGAACTCAGCCACTAACACCAATGAGTGGCCCCTGCTCTTACAGCTTTGGCACACTGGGCCGGGGGAGGGGAGCTTCAGACAACCACAGCTGCACCTGGCCCAACTCTGGCTTCCAACCTCAGGTTGAAAAGACCAGGGGCTGCTCCTCAATGCCTGAGCCTTGCTCCCCAAGATAACCTCACATTCATGCTTGCTCCGGCTCTTTCCAGGCTCTATCAGATGCCCTCCTTACCCTCTGAGATATCATTTTCCCTTAGGAATGTTGCCAGGTTCTCAGGGAGATGTTGCTTCCAGCATCTCTGGCACACCAGCTTGTCCTGCCAAACTGGTTCCCTCCTAATGTCTCAACCCTCAACCCATGGGCGCAGCTCCCCATCTCCCCTTTGCGCAACTGCTAAGCCAGAAGCCGGGACTACGCTCTTTTGTCTTCCTCTCCCCAAATGTCCCATCGGTCAGTTCCAAGTCCTAGTCCGCTGGACTGCTTCAAATTGGTTTCCTCCTCATGACCGTCACAGTCCTGATCCTGGTGGAGCCTCTGGCTGCCTCACTGGCCTCCTAGATGCTGGTCTCTCCCTTCCTGTCCCGCAGCCAGGGGGCTTCCGAAGCCCTCCTCTGATCCCCTCACTCCCACTCCAGCAGCCCTCAATGGCTCCCTACGGCTGTGGGATGCAATCCCCTGTATCCAAAAGGCTCAGCCTGCCCTCCTGTCCCGTTTTTCACCATTCCTGACCCCCTCTTCTCCAGCCATCTCTTAGTGTCCCCATCCCCACCCCTCCAGCTGCACAGGCCTTCATGCCATCCTCTCTGTGTCCTGCAGGCCTCACATTCATGGCCCCCGTGCCTAAGGCTCTCCTCCTTATCCCCAAAGTCTTCATGTGGATTCATGCCCTCCGAGAGGCCCTTCTTCCCTTGGGCCTTGGAGATCCATCCTGCATGAGCCTCCAGCATCCTGTGCCTTCTCGTTGGCACCTGTACTTTCCCATTGACACAGCATCACCCTTCTGCTTACTTATCTGCTCACTTCTCTCACAAGGCTGGCAAGGGCCACACCTCTGTGTTCACTGCAGTATCCCTAGCGCACAGCAATGAACACTTTCTGAGCAGATAAATACACATGTGTCCTTACAAATGCAGTCTCCTTAGTCTTGGCCAACAACAAATTCACAAGACCAATGTATCAGCCAACTCTTAGTATTAAAGAAAAACAGCTCCCAACACATCTTTTTCCTTCCACTCTAATATTTCTAGAGCAGAGCTCCCCCAGCCCCGACAAGCCAGGATGACTTGAAGGCAGAAATTCGCTCTGGGAAGAACAAACTGGTCTAGTGGGCTTGGACCCACACCTGACTGGAGATGAGAAATCTGATTGCTTCATTTGGAGTCCAGGCGCAGAAACTCTTTAACTTCAGCCCTTGTTAAACTAAAGGATCACAAGAGGTCGAGCTGGAAAGAAAAACCACCTTCAGATAAGGGGACCCTGTGGAGGGAGAGGGCCCTGGAGTCATGATATCCCAGTTCAGATCTCGGCTCTGCCCCTCAGAGAGGGGTGTGTGCTGCTTGGCTCTCCTCTCCAAGCTTCTGTTTCCCCATCTATAAAATGGGACCAAGATTTCCTATCTCCCGGGCTCATGAGTAGGTTGCGCAACACAGAGAAGGTGTTGGGCACTAAGTGTTAGAACTAAGGCAAATCTCAGTCTTTACCAAGACTGCTAGTAAATACTCATCAAAAGGGCACGTCTGATCCTCCCAGACCATACATACCCTTCTCTTCCAAGAACCTGAACGCATCCAAATATCCTCGAAGGCATATCTCTCCCAGCACCTGTGAGCAAAGCAAGCAAGGGGACTACAGAGGGGAGACACCAAGCACCATTTATTTAAGCATCACTGGAAGACCGCAGAGGGCACTAAAGAATCGTGCAAGCTCTGAGTCTGCTGGCTGGGGGGACTGAGCCACCTGGAGGCTGAGCAAAGGGCTCTGTGCTCCCAGGAGACAGTTCGCTACAGGTCTTGGCTCGAATGTCACCCCTCCACAGAGACTTTGTAGGCATCCCAGCAGGCAGGAGCTTCTTTTTTTTTTTGAGACGGAGTCTTGCTGTTGCCCAGGCGCTGGAGTACAGTGGCGCAATCTCACTGCAACCTCCGCTTCCGAGGTTCAAGCCATTTTCCTGCCTCAGCCTCCCTAGTAGCTGGGATTACAGGCATGTGCCACCATGCCTGGTTAATTTTTATATTTTTCATAGAGACGGGGTTTCACCGTGTTGGCCAGGCTGGTCTCAAACTCCTGACCTCAAGTGATCCGCCTGCCTCAGCCTCCCAAAGTGCTGGGATTACAGGTGTGAGCCACTGCACCTGGCAGGAGCTTGTTTCTTGGGCTTCCTTGGTCCCGGAATAAGCCTCCACCCTAACAAATTTTGCAGCCTGTCCCAGTTGTCACTAGGACAATAAGAGCTATCTCCTCTACTCATCTGCTTATAAAGCACACAGGAAAACCAATCCTGTTAGACAACCTTCCCTCTCCCTTGGACTGTGGGCATGCATTGCATTGCATAGCCTTCCTTCTTTCTCTCCAGGAGCACCAAAGGTTGCTGTACATGGTCTGCAAATTTCTTACTATGGTAGAGTGGTAAGGCAAACTAAAACAACCACAATCAAAAAAGGTTAAACTACCGAATGCAGTTGTTCTTGACCATGTTTCCAAATAAGAATCATCTCAGTGGCTGGGTACAGTGGCTCATGCCTGTAATCCCAACACTTTGGGAGGCTGGGGTGGGAGGATCGCTTGAGGCCAGGAGTGTGAGACCAGCCTGGGCAACACTCTACAAAAATTTTAAAAATTAGCCGGGTGTGGTGGTATATGCCTGTGGGTCCTAGCTACTCAGGAGGCTGAGGTAGGAGGACGGCTTGAACCCAGGAGTTTGAGACTTCAGTGAGCTATGACTGCACCACTGCACTGCAGCCTGAGTGACAGCAAGACCTTCTTTCAAAAAGAGAAAAAAAAATCTTTATAACTAAAGAAATAAAAAATCCTAATGCCTATGCTGCACCCCCTGACTATATAACCACAGCCTGGGAAGTGGATCTGAGTTTTAGGGCTGGGTATATGTTCCCAGGTGATTCCCATAATCAGGGTAGTGCCTCACCTGAGCTTCTGGGACACGTGCCTTTTATTTCCATTAACCATCAATGACAAGGTCTATTTCTGTTTGATTGTGCAGAGAGCAACAGGTAGCTCCTGGCAATCAGAGAGTTAAAGAAGAAGAGCCCCCCAGAACACCTGCCTCCTCACTGCCAACTCACCTTGAGATCCGGGGGGACAAACGCTCTTGAGAGAAGGTAGAGGTTCCCTGTGCAGAGGCGTAGGCTGAGCTTGGTGATGTCCACATGAAGAAAGTTCGTGGACTTGACTTTAGGGCAGATGTCGTACTCCCCATAGAAGGGCGACACGGTGATGGTTGTTTTGGCATCAATGAAGGGTACGTTGTCACTCGCTCCTCCATCCACATATCGCTTTTAAAGAAGGGAAAAAAGGACTGGCACCGTCTGAAGCTCTGGGTTAGTGCTTAACTGCTTAACAAGCGTTCACATGTGGGCAGAGCTTCTCAGAGCCGCAAACAGGCTGATATGGAGGGAGGACATTGGCTTTGGAATCACTCCTGTGACAAATCCTTACTGAGCATTCCTGTGCTGGGACAGGCTCTACTCTGGCTCTCAGGGTTGCTGTCTACTGTTGTACAGTGTGTGCACTGCACAAAAGTGCCTGGCAAAGAGGCAGATGGAGACTGGAGTCCATGTTGTGTTGGCCAAGTCCTAGGGCCAGATGGGCACCTATAGGAGTGCCCATGTAATGTACCTAAGGGGGCCATATGAACTAGGGGGTGCTCAGTGCACTGGGGGCAGAGTGTGATAGAAACCCAAAGGGGAAAGATGGTCATGGGTTCAAATCCAGCCCCCTTTGCTGCTTGCAAGGAGGATACACAAATCTGGGACAAGATCTTTAACCCATGAGCCTGTCTCCCTCCACGTTTGACAATTAGAACCAAGACCTGGAGGGACCTTGGAGACACACAAGAAACAATGAACCTGGGACCTCAGAAAATGTCCTCTAACCCACAACACAGCAGCATTTTGGATAAATCATTCTAAGGGTAAGTTTTCCTTCATCTATATCCTTAAACCACCTTATTGCCCATAGCTCACCTGGGGCAGGCAGCTTTTGCTACAATTTGGATAGAGCCTGCACCTGTGAAACTTGTGTCTACAATGATTTCCAGGCACAGCTGTCACAGCCAGACACCAGAGCCAGCCCTCAGATGCCCACAGAGAAAGGCCTCCAAAAGATTCCAGCCGGGAGGCTCTCCCCAGCCCGCCCTTCCACACGGAGGAATTTCAGAGCAGAGTTTGGCCTAAAACAGGTCCAGGAGGGAATCAGACATGTTCAGCCACACCTTAGCCATCAAGATTCTTGCCTGGAGTCCAGAAACGATCAGGAGTTTACACAGCAACATTTCCAAAATCGTAGCCACACTATGTCTAGGGCAGATGTAGCAAGGCATCAAAAACCTCACTAGCAGCCAGGCATGGTGGCTCACGCCTGTAATCCCAGCACTTTGGAAGGCTGAGGCACATGGATCACTGGCGGTCAGGAGTTCGAGAACAGCCTGGGTAACATGGTGAAACCCCATCTCTACTAAAAATACAAAAATTAGGTGGGCATGGGGGTGCCTGCTTGTAATCTCAGCTGCTCAGGAGGCTGAGGCGTAAGAATCGCTTGAACCCAGGAGCCGAGGGTTGCAGTGAACTGAGATCATGCCACTGTGCTCCAGGCCTACACGATAGAGTGAGACTGTGTCTAAAAAACAAACAAAAACCTCACTAGCATAAAGGTACACAGAATGAAATGCCAGGAATCTGGAGTGAAGGCCAAGGAGGAAGGCAACTGGTGGATCATTTTCATTCAAGGGGTAGTCTGAAGCCCAAATATTCTCCTGCCATGTAGAACTTTTCCATGCATTTTGAACTTTATAGTAATGTTTTGAATTCAGGAGCTCCAGTGGTGCGATTGATTAGCACGTGGTACATACACAGTAATGCTTTGAATTTGCTTGCGTTGAATTTCAAGAATAATGGGTTCTAATTGTCAGCAGGATTCCTATGAGCGCACTCAACAGGTGATGACACAGCATCCCGGGCCTCTGTACACCAGATGTCAGTGGCACTCCCCCAGTTTTGACAACCCAAACTGTCTTCTGATGTGGCCAGACATCCCCAGTGGGGGTTTGGGGAGGATGCAAGACTAGCAAGTGAGCTGGCACAGACCCAGTGCCTAGTCCAGAGCCTGCAGAACAAACACTCCTGCTTTGGCTTCTCCATCCCCCTGGCATGGCTCAGAAATTGGCATGGCCAATGCACATATTCACTGAACTCAGCCAAATCTGAACACTGCCAGCAGCTTCTGACCAAAGCCATGGGGTGAAAAGGACAGAGTAGGACCCAGAGGGCTTGAAACTCTCCACCAGGAAGGAAAGCCGGAACTGTGCACTGGGGAGCCAGAGGGCATCACTACGGTGCTGCTGGGTGCACTCCTACTGAGTTCCGGGAAAGAGGAAATACCCACATAAAACCACAGCATAACAAGGGGTTGAGGTCCTGCTGATGCCCAACCACATTGTGCCAGCGTCGGAAATCCAAAACGTGCTTTGGTCACTCAGTGGCGGGGCACTCCAGTGGCTCTGTGGACCACTATCCTGGACCCCAAACTACAGAGAATGAGAAGAGCCGCCCTGTAGTGAACCAAGACATGCCCTGTTCTGACGGAGGAGCAGAGAGTGACCTGGGCGCCAGCTCCCTGGCCATGCTCCTTGGGCAAGTATGACTCTCAAGTTCCCCACAGCCACATGGGATGAATAGTCACATCTCCCCTCGGTTGTGGGGACTCTGTAAGATAGCGCACAGGAGCACGTGGCCTGCAATGGGAGGCTCCCAATGCAAGTCCCTCTGCCACGTGGCTCTGCCGGTGCTAACATACAGGATTGCATCAGAGGTTCTGCTGCTGCTCTTGTGGGTTCAAAACTGACCCTAAAGGGCTAGTATTTTATAGCCTAAACTTCTTCCTGTGCATCACAAAGTGGCCAAACAAAACAAAGCACAAATCTAGGTTAGACCAGGCTTACAGATTTTTGTTGCTGTTTAGAACATATATGACTGTTGGCCAGGCGCGGTGGCTCACGCCTGTAATCTCAGCACTTTGGGAGGCCGAGGCGGGCGGATCACCTGAGGTCAGGAGTTGGAGACCAGCCTGGCCAATATAATGAAACCCTGTCTCTGCTAAAAACAAAAAAATTAGCTGGGTGTGATGGCAGGCACCTGCAATCCCAGCTACTCAGGAGGCTGAGGCAGGAGAATTGCTTTAACCTGGGAGGTGGTGGTTGCAGTGAGCCAAGATCGCACCACTGCACTCCAGCCTAGGTAACAGAGCCAGACTCCATTTCAAAAAACAACAAAAAAAAATATATGTATTTTTTATATAAAAAAATATTTTAAAAATTATTTTTTATTTATTTTTTATATTAAAAAATGCATATATATATATATATATGACTGTTATAGTTCCCCCTAAAAGTAAAGCTCCACCTTCCAGGGGTAACAGATTCTTCAACGTCATATACTTTATTTATCTTTTTTTTTTCTTTGAGATGGAAGTGCTGGGATTACAGACATGAGCCACCGTGCCCGGCCAACATCACATAGTTTAACTAGGTCACAGAGAAGCTACCTGATGCTTACGGTGCAGATTAAGTGAACCAGCCAGTTTACCTTACAGATAGCCAGACAATTAATTACACATGAAGTAAGTTTTGTTGCCCAGGTAGCCTGGAAGTAGGGTCAGCTGTGGCTACTCTGTCTGAAAGGCAGCGAGGCACGGGGCTCCACCACGGGACAGACCCTGAGGTGCCTGACACTAGCGCCTTGCAGGCGGGAGATGTGTGAGCACGCTTTAGAGAGAAAGCCCCCAGGACTCAGCACTAGCAGAGAAAGCTGACTCACCACGCCTCTGAAGGAAGGAGGGATAAGGCCACTGTAGAAAGGGATGAAGCAGGAACATATCAAGGCCTGTGAAAGCAAAAGAGAGAGAAGTTATAGGCAACAGCACCCTTTTAATTTTCGTGATCCTTCATAAGCCTTCTCCAAGTGAGCAGGGCAACAAACCTGAAAATGCCCTTTGCACAGAGTAGGTTGATCCACGGGTTGAAAGAACGGGGAACCAACCTACACCCTCGGACTTCAGGCCCGTGGGTCTCATCTGTTGCATAAGCCCCTTAACAACACTGTCAGTGAACTTCAACTTCCTCTCCTTGCTCCCCACGGGAGTCACACTGGGTCACCACAGACACCACCAAGGGTTGTTGACTCACGGACTGAAAGGCATTTGATCAGTGCTGTTCAAATGCCGGTATTCATTAGAATCACCCGAGGGTTTGTGGAACCAGAGATTCTGTGTCCCTCCCCAGAATTCGCAAGCAGCAGGTCGGAGGCAGGGCCTGAGGGTCTGCCATTCCAATGAGCTCCCAGGAGCTGCTGCTCTGCTGGTCCCAGGATCACACTTTGCGAAGCGCCACGCTACAGAGCAGTCAGCAGGCACGACGCTGATTTACTGGGAGAACAGACCCATGTGGGAACAGACAAGTGCTGGCTGTTTAGAGAAAGCTCCTGCAAACAAGGTTAAACAGAGGATGAAACTGGCTGCTGGCTAGATGCGCCAGGCTGCTGTCTTCCACAGACCTGTTAAGTAAAATGGAGTCCTTCATCCAAGGAGCGTTTATGAAAGCATCAGCCGAATTAAATGGTGTTTTGGTATTGCAAATTATCTTCTCTCTGCTAGACCCTGAGGATACAGGCAAATAAGGCATGTTCCCACCCTCGTGGGGTTTCCATTGAGAAAGCATCTTCATTATGGAAGATACATAGAGAAAGCTCAGGAGAGGCACGCCTGCAGGACAGCTTCCTTGGACTGGGAGGTCATGAGCCAAGTGTTGAAGGAAAGAGAGGAATTATTTGAAATTGTAATTGCCAGGCCGAGGTGGGCAGATTACTTGGGTGCAGGAGTTTGGGACCAGCCTCACAACAGGGCAAAACCCTGTCTCTACAAAAAGTACAAACATTAGCAGGGTGTGGTGGCCTCTGCCTGTAGTCCCAGCTACTCGAGAGGTTGCGATTGTGCCACTGCACTCCGACCTGGGAGACAGCAAGACCCTGCACCGTGCCCACACCCCCCGCCCCCACAAAAAAAGAGAAAAAAAGTGAAGAAAAGAAACTGCCCTGGAACATTCAGGGTTTACAAACATTATGGACCAAA
>NW_012102698.1:1541569-1543409 GCF_000951045.1 Mandrillus leucophaeus | reverse complement strand
ATTTTTTGTAGAGATTGGGTTTCATCATGTTGGTCTCGAACTGCTGGGCTCAAGCAACCCACCCGCTTCGGCCTCCCAAAGCGCTGGGATGACAGGCATGAGCCACCGCACCCATCTGAAAACAGCTTTTCTCACTTGCTATAACATCCAGATAAGCAAACTGCTTACATCCACAACTTCGTCTTTGGACTGAAAGTCAGACACCAGAACGTTTTCCCCATCAGACACTCTGGTGAGTGAGACGCATATTTTGCCAGAGATGAGCTGGTGGACATTGGCCGGGAGGTATTTGTAGAGACCCTGTCGGAGGAACTTGCCTATGTTGAAGGATGGATGGAAGATACCAATGTTCCGACTCCTGGCCTTCCGGACAAGATCTGAGAGGACCTGCAGAGTCTGCTCTGGGGACAGGAGACAAATACATAAGAGAACGTACCACACTGAGATGGCAACACTTTTGGCAAGGCCAGAAACCAGACAGCAAGGATGCCACCAACCTTTGTCTAGACCAGTACTGTCTACTATGGTAGCCACATGTGGCTATCACGCCCTTGAAATGTGGCTCATCCGAACTGAGATGTGTAAGATACAAACTGGATTTCAGCGGCTTAGTATGAAGTATCTCATTAGTACATTTTTATATTGAACAGATGTGAAAATGATATTATTTTTCATATATTGGGCTCAGCGAAATTAATTCTACCTGTATCTTTTACTTTATTCAACATGGCCTCTAGGAAATGCACAATGACATCATGGCTTCCAGTATATTCCTACCAGACAGTGCTGCTGTAGGCCTCAGCCACAGGAATGAATCTCTCACTTCCAGAAGCCCAGGTGAGCAGGCCTCACCTCAATGCCCCACAAAGTCAGAGGCCAGGAACATATCAGCATCAGAGCTTTGGCGTAGATGGCCTTAATGCTGTCAGGTGCAGGAGATGTCACCTCACTTACTGGCCACTCTCCTGGCATGCAAGACCACCCCTCCCAGCCCGATCCCTGGCCAGCCATAAATCTTGGGAAGCACAGGGACAGGCATGCTCCAGCCTGTCCCGACCCAAATCTGATCTTGATTCACAGCTCTCCTTCCCTGAGCCGATTCTCCAAGCATGGCCAGAGCGGTGGAATTGCACGTGGCTGGGCAGGTTCTGCCTGTCCCTTCTGCCAAGTTAGCCTCAGCTCAGGTGCACTGAGGAGCTGTGTCCAGGATGCAGCCTCTGGGACATGCTCAGCAGTCCCCAAGTGCACAGCCTCCTGTGAGACAGGGTTAAAGTGGGAACCTGGAACCCTGGAACACAGGGAGTGGCTCCTGCCAACATCTCCAGATCCACCTTCCAGGGACTTGGTGGTTCCTGAGCCTCCCTGTGTCCTGCCAGGGAAAGCCCCAGGCTGCACCTGTCCTCTGCCCAGTAAGGAATCCTTTCTATACCAGAGTGAGTGTATTTTAGGCTCCTGGGATCACTGCATTTGAATTCTGTCCCAGTGTAAACATTTGTTCATGTGGGTGTCCACAGGCCACCTTGGGATACAAAAGCTGACTTTTATTGTTGCTAAACCTCAGGGTGTGCAAATGGTCATGTGGCCAGTCTAATTCTCCTGGAGGCCACACTTTCTGCCCTTTGCTCCTCTCCCCATGGCTTAGGGGAAGGCAGACAGCCAGGACTGTCTAATCCCTAATCCCCACCTCCCAGTCAGCCCAGGGGCTGCTCACTGCTCCTACCCAATGGCAGGGCTTCCTCTACCAGCACGGGCTTGCTCACCACTGAACAGTCACTCCCTGCTGGCTGTGGCAGGCAGGGCAAAGAGTCCATTGTTAAGGAAGCCCAAATAAAACGGGGCT
>NW_012102698.1:1526948-1539894 GCF_000951045.1 Mandrillus leucophaeus | reverse complement strand
CGGGGACGGGGGGCTGGGAGGGGGATTGGGTACAGAGGCTGGGAGGGCGATGGGGGAGGATCTGTGCGGGGGTCCAGCCTGGGAGCTCCCCCCAGCGACTCGAGAGAAAGCATTTTTCCAAAATTCTAAAAGACACTGCATGTCCTGGAGAGAAACGGCTTCCTACTGTTTTCTTTGTCATCCATTAAGTCGGGGGGGGGGTGGGGAGGGTGAGAGGGGAGTCACAGTTGGTGCCCACTTGATCCTTAACATCCCTTTGACACTTTATCACGTCCCTTTTGACCCGGGGAGAGCCAGCCTAAAGCAGGCACCACCACCTGAAGCGTCTACTGGCTGCGTTGCTGCAGGCTTTCTGTATGATTGCCTTCAAGTGCTGGGGATTTTTTTATTGAATGACAGTAACAGGAAGTGTCCATTTCAAAGTTTCCTTTGTAAGTAAAAAATGTGAATGACAGGCGCTGGGTCGCGGCCCTGTAGGAACTGGGGAGTGGGGAGTGGTTTGGGAAACTGAGGCCTAGATGATTCCTGGTGCTCTTAGTCCACTCTGGTGCGAAAACGAAATACGGTAAGCGGAGGGGCTTATAAACAAGAGATTTATTTCTCTCTTCGTTTTCCCTGCGATGCTGGAGTGCAGCGGCGCGATCTTGGCTCACTGCAGCCTCTGCCTCCTGGGTTCAAGCAATTCTCCTGCCTCAGCCTCCCGAGTAGCTGGGATTACAAGCATGCGCCACCACGCCTGACTAATTTTTTGTGTTTTTAGTAGAGATGGGGTTTCACCATGTTGGCCAGGCTAGTCTAGAACTCCTGACCTCAAGTGATCGCCCACCTCAGCCTCCCAAAATGCTGGGATTACAGGGGTGAGCCACTTCACCTGGCATATTTCTCTGTCTCACAGTTCTGGGGGCTGGAAAGCCCAAGTTCAAGATGCCAGCAGATTCGGTCCCTGGTGAGAGGCATGGCTCATAGAAGGTGCCATCTTGCCACATCCTCACGTCTGGGCCTCTTTGATAAGGGCACCAATCCCATTCATGAGGGTGCCACCTTCTCATCAAATCACCTTCCAAAGGCCCCCGCCTCCAAAGACCATCACCTTAAGGGGTAGGACTTCAACAGATGACCTTTAGTGGGGACACAAACATTCGGATAGTAGCATGCCCTTAAGAGATGCCTAGGAGGCCCCTTGACCTTGAGCTACCCCTGGCACTGGGTGGAGCAAGCCCACAGCAGTCCATGGGGAGAAGTTAGACCTTGGTCTAGAGCTGTTCACTGGAGGACCCAGGTCTGCCAGGCCATACCGACTCCAACTGGAGTGGACCAGGAAGCCCTCCCCCTCTCCCTGAGACCTGGAGGAATGCTGAGAGCTTTGGGGTCAGGCCTCCGCCCTCTCTGTGGCTCAGTGTCCTCAATGGCAGAGTGACTGGTGGTGCCATTGCTGTTAGGATTCCAAATGTCACCTGAGAAGCACCTGGACTGGTTGGGTGGTTCATGTTCACCTGAGCTTCCCCAGTCTGCTGCATTCCTTGCTTTTGCCGTGCCTGGAGGGGTAGCAGAGCTGGGAGCAGGGCTGCCTCCTGTCTCTGGGCAGGAATTCCAGGGCATGGGAGCTTCAGGTCATAGTGAATACCTGGGCTGACTGCCTCATCACATACACACTTTGTAGATGGAGGCCCAGAGCAAGGCAGGGTCACGTCCTAAGTCCTGGGGAAAGTCAGGAGAGCTGGGAACCAGACAGGGGTCCCACCCGTTCCTGACATGTTGGCTTTGCTGGAGGGGGGCATTACCTACAGTCCTGCCCTAACTGCCCTCCAACTCCACCTCACACTCCGGGCTGCGGCGGAACTGAGGCTTCTGGGTTGAAGAACTGAGGCTTCTGGCTGGGACAGCTGGGGTCAGAACCTCTAGCCTCCTGTACCCACCCATCCCTCCTGCATTGCATGACCAGACTTAGGACTAATGACAGGAAGGCCAGGCCCTGGCACAGGAATTTGAGACTGTGACTGAAGGCCCGAAATTTAGTCACCCTGCCACCAGCCACAGGCATTTGTATCCTGTCCACCGGCACTCATTCTTGGCCAGTCACACTGGACATCTGTCATCCCCAGTGTGACCCAGATGTGGGCAGGACAGGAGCAGGGTTGAGGACTCACCCCCTCTTTATCACTGCATGTAGACAGCAGCTGGGGGCCCTCCCCACTTTCCAGAGAAAAAGAGAGAACCCGGCTGGGCAAGGGTTTCATGGTCCAACTCTCTGAGCCCCTTATCCAGCCTCCAGTGGGACAGGCACATGATATCATGGTTGAGACTGCAAATTTTGGCATCAGACAGCCAGTGCACAAACCTTGCAAGCACCATTTCATCTCTCAGAGCTTCAGTTTTTATATCTGTACCATGGGGGAGAAAGCAGTTGTGTGAGGGGCATTGTGAAGTTAAATGTGATGAACAGAAAGCACCCAGCACAGTGCCTGGCAGTGCTGCCTTTATCCCTGATCCCATCTGTCTCTCTCTCTCTCAGTCCCTGTCTCTGTGTCTCCCACTCTCACTGCTACGCATAGCCCCATCTGCAATCGGGATCCAGCTCTTGGCTGCCAGCGCAGAGTTACAAACATTGCTTATCTTGAACTCAGTGTTCAGGCCGCAGGGGGACTTCTTTGTATCTCTTGAACTATTCCCTCAAAAGAAAAGTGACTGCCTTGCCCATGGTACAAAGAGTTGTGGCTGTGCTCTGCTCACATCAGACATAGACACTACTTGGAAGAATGGAGAGGACTGGTGACTGAGGCACTTTGGAAGTAGGAAAAATGAATTCATGTGTCAAATCATCATCAGATGGCATGGATGCTTGCATAAGGAAGTGCTATTTTCCAGCAGTTGTAAATGTCCATTTCCTTGTGGTCTTCAAATTCCAGTTCCCAGTACTCGTGATATGATGTGGGATTGATTGGCAACATCCATAAGTGAACACTAAGAACCACTTTCCTTTTTTTTTTTTTTTTTGAGAGGGAGTCTCACTCTGTCACCCAGGCTGGAGTACAGTGGCACGATCTCGGCTCATGGCAATCCCCGTCTCCTGGGTTCAAGTGATTCTCCTGCCTCAGCCTCCCCAGCAGCTGAGATTACAGGCATGCGCCACCATGTCTGGCTAATTTTGTATTTTTAGTAGAGACGGGGTTTCACCATGTTGGCCAGGCTGGTCTTGAACCCCTGACCTCAGGTGATCCTCCTGCCTCAGCCTCCCAAAGTGTTAGGATCACAGGCGTGAACCGCTGCGCCCGTCCAGTACCACTTTTCAATATCAGACTTTGGGAGACCCTGTCTCAGATAAAAACAAAAAGTTCATGCCTTAGAGAAGCTCCTTCAGGCATGAGTTCTAGTGCTGTTTGCTGTGGGTTCAAGGTTAATGAATCAACAATATACAGGTTATCGGCCGGGCAGAGTAGCTCACGCCTGGAATCCCAGCACGTTGGGAGGCCAAGGTGGATGGATCACCTGAGACCAGGAGGAGTTCGAGACCAGCCTGGCCAACATGGTGAAACCCTATCTCTACAAAATAACAAAAACTGGCTGGGCATGATGCCTGTAATGCCTGCTACTTGGGAGGCTGGGGCGAGAGAACCACTTGAACCCAGGAGGCAGAGTTTGTGGTGAGCAGAGATCACACCATTGTACTCCAGCCTGGCCGACAGTTACACTCTGTCTCAAACAAACAAGCAAACAAAAAACAAAACAGGTTATCAATTAAGGTGTCTTTAACCAGGAACACACATAAAACAAGGTTATGTATCCATCAGTTGACAAAAATGTGCCCAGAGCCTGAATGGAACCTAACCCTATCCGTCCCCTAGGAGCAATGACTCAGCCTTGGCTGATCCAGTGTCTGTGGAGACTTTATAAATGTAACCACCACGAATCACAAGAATTGATGGTACGTCACCCCAACATTCATGAAGGGGAGCAAGGAGGTGCTCGAACTCTGGTGTCTATTTTCTCTCTAAAGCCGACAATATAGATCGTTGCCACCCTGACCATGCCAGCTCTGTGTGGGCACACTGCGTCCAGACAGTGTCAGCCTGACCTCTTCTCCCTGCACCGCTGGCAAAATGAGAGCTGGCATCCCTCACCCAGTTACCAAACCCAGCACCATGAGGACTGATTCTGTGGGAGGTTTCAGCTTCTCTGCCAAACTGCCAGACATCTTGATCCATTCACAGACATTTCTGCCAATGGGAGAACTGGCTAATTCCAGCCATGGGCAAAAAGGGGATAGAAACCAGATTCAGGGTAGGGGACAGAACATATGTGAGAGCAGCCCTTTGCCTGCTGCTGTCCTCCTCCCAGTGCCCCAGGCTGCACCTGGACCTTTCACCTCCACACACCTTGCCCAACATTTCCCAACCCTCGCTGGCAGCAACAAGCGGGGAACACTGATGGGCCCAGTGCCCGCCTCGCCTCACCTCTGCACCTCCATCCTTGGCCCGGTGTCCTGGCTCTGGCTGCAATGCACTCTTTTTTTTCCTTTTAAAATTGTGGTAAAATATATATGACATAAAATTTGCCATTTTAACCATTTTAAATGTATAGTTCAGTTGCATTAAGTACATTCGCATCATGTGCAAACATCAGCAGCATCCACCCCTACAACTTTCTCATCTTTCCAAACTGCAACAACCCCTGTTAAACACTAACTCCCCATGCCCCTTCGCCTAGCCCATGGCAACCACCGTCCCATCTCTATGAATCTGACTACTCTAGGGGCCCCCATGAGTGGAATCATACAGCATTTGTCCTTTTGTGTCTGGCTTATTTCTCGGAGCATCATGTCCTCAAGGTTCACCTATGTTTTATCAGGGGTCAGAATTTCCTTCCTTTTTAGGGCTGAATAATATTCTGCTGTATGTATGGACCTTGTTGGGTCCATCCATTCATGTGGTTCCTTCTTGCATCTGTGAACAAATTCCCCCCCAGCTCAATCCAGGCCTCAGGTCCCCACCCATCGGCACTGGTCCTTGTGGCTGGGATGCTTCTCAGATTGGCTGTGTCCGCAGAATAAAACCCAGGGAGTTTCCTGTCCTACACACCTTCCCTCCAACTGTCCTGGTTCTGGGGGAAGAGAATTGCTCACATTAGCAGGGCATGGTGAAGTCAGATGGAGACCCCCTGACACACACCAGAGGTCACATTGCTAGGGCCCAGCATCCTCCCGTCTGTCAATGATGATGGACTCTCCCCTGCCCAGGCAGCATGGTCCCCAGTAGGCACTGCCTTTTTCATCCCCTACAGGATACTCCACACAGACATTGTCCTTTAGCTAGCCCGGGTGATGGAGTCAGTACTGGCCAAGGCCTGGACTCCATGCCTTCCGTCCACCATGTGACGAGGGCCATCTCTAGGTCCAGAGCATCTGTGGCCACAGAGCTGGGTTTAGCAGCCAGAGTGGCTGTGCCTGGCCAGCACTTCTGCTGAGTCCTTCCCATGGTTTACTCTAATATGGAGTCTGCTGCCCCTGGCTGTCTTCCTGGATGTGCTGCGGTCACGACCAGGTTAACACATCCAGAACCAAACTCAGTATCTTACAACCTCCCGGACAACTTGCTCCTGCTTTTTCTGGAATATCTGGAGCCTCCCTACCCCACTTTAGCAGCCTTACTCAAAAGTCTTGGGTCTGAGTTCACCAGAGTAGAGATGGGTTTGGGAGAAGAGGGACAAGGGAGGAGGCTATGGAGATGGCCCCCATGGGACCAGCAAGTCGTCACAGGGGGAAAGGCCCTACAGGGGCCATGTTGGGGCTGTAAGGTCCTCTGGATGTCTCCTGAGCAGAGTGGATCACGGAGCCAAGGAAACTGAGGGTCAGCAGGGTAGCTGACCACAGGGCCAAACACGGCAGGAAGCTGGAAGTCTCTCTGATACCCGCTGAAACCCGGTAGTGCTGGGCACGTGGATGACTGAGAGGGGAGAGGGAGAGCATCAACTTCCTTTATTTTTTTGAGAAGGAATCTCGCTCTGTCGCCCAGGCTGGAGTGCAGTGGCACGATCTTGGCTCACTGCAACCTCTGCCTCACCGGGTTCAAGCAATTCTCCTGTCTCAACCTTCCAAGTAGCTGGGATTACAGGTGTGCACCACCCACCTGGCTAGTTTTTGTATTTTTTGTAGAGATGCGGTTTCACTGTGTTGACCAGGCTGGTCTCGAACTCCTGATCTGCCCACGTCCTCGGCCTCCCAGAGTGCTGGGATTACAGGCGTGAGCCACCACACCCAGCTAGGAGAGCATCACTTTCTTTCTCCAACCTTCAACTCTGCCATTTTCCCCATCTTAGTGACCCCTCCCCATGTCTTTAAGTCAGTAACCTAAGCACCCTCTTTGGTCCACCTCATTCTCTCCCACCCCACATCCAACCTGACATCAGGTCATAGTGACCAACCTCCTAAAGACTCTCCAAACATTTGCTTCTCTCCGCCTCCTCTGCCACTATCCCCATCTGGATTGGGCCTCCAGGAATTTTGCTCCTGGCCCCCAAAACCTCTGGAAAAAAACAGTGTATTCCCTCGTGCATTTAAAAATCAATATTATAGGGGAGCAGGTCAGGCGCAGTGGCTCATGCCTATCATCCCAGCACTTTGGGAAGCCAACGTGGGTGGATTGCTTGAGGTCAGGAGTTTGAGACCAACTTGGCCAACATGGTGAAACCCATTCTGTACTAAAAATACAAAAAGTAGCTGGGTGTGGTGGCATGCGCCTGCAGTCACAGCTACTGGGGAGGTTGAGACAGGAGAATGACTTGAACCCAGGAGGCAGAGGTTGCAGTGAGCTGAGGTTATACCACTGCACTCCAGCCTGGGTGGCAGAGCAAGACTACCATCTCAAAAAAATTAAATAAATAAATATACAAAACTTTCATTGGCAGGGTGTGGTGGCTCATGCCTGTAATCCCAGAACTTTGAGAGGCCAAAGTGGGTGAATCACTTGAGGTCAGGAGTTTGAGACCAGCCTGGCCAATACGGTGAAACCCTATCTCTACTAAAAACACAAAAATTAGCCAAGCATGGTGGCCACAGCTGTAATCCTAGCTACTTGGGAGGTTGAGGCAGGAGGATCGTTTGAACCTGGGAGGCAGAGGTTGCAGTGAGCTGAGATTGTGCCACTGCATTCCAACCTGGGCTACAGAGTGAGACTCTATCTCAAAAAAAATAAAAATAGGGGAGGAAAAAGATAATTTTCTTCTATGCATCTATCTTTGTCCATTTTGTGCTGCTGTAATTTATGAAGAATTGGGTAATTTATAAAGAACAAAAATGTATTTCTCACAGTCTGGATGCTGGAAAGTCTGGGATCAAGGCACTAGCATCTGGTGCCTGGTGAAGGCCCTCTTGCTGTGTCCTCACACGGACCAAGGCACCAGCATCTGGTGTCTGGCGAGGGCCTTCTTGCTGTGTCCTCACACTGCAGAAGATGGAAGTGGGAAGGGGGAGTGGGAGGAACACTGTATCCTCACACGGTGTAAGATTGAAAGTGAACAAACCATTCCCTCGACCTCTTTTTATAGCAACACTAATCCATCCATGAGGCTCCACCCTCAAGACCTAAACACCCCTATTAGGCCCCACCTCCCAATACCATTGCATTGGGGATTAAGTTTCCACATGAGTTTTGGAGGGACCAAAACCATTCGAACCACAGCACCATCTTAGGTTCCTTGGCTGGGGCCCCGTAGTTTGGACTGATGAAAGTTAGATTCACAAGAGAAAAACATACCAGTTTATTTACTGTAAGTTTTCCATGACTCGGGAGCCTTCATAAGGAAATAAAGACCCAAAGACACACACAAGCTGAGTGTTCTGATGCCAGGTTTGATGTAGGGTGGAGAGGCGTGGGAGACTCAGTGGACAAAGGAGTCTGAGCCAAGGGTGGGAAATGGGAAAGCTTAGCAAGACTATTGGTTTGATTCCTTTGACATCATTCCATCTTCAGAGATGAGGGTGCCCCTTCCCTCTGAGCAGAGGAGAGGCCCCTCTCACTGGAGGATCTTATGGCTTCAGGGGAGAAGGAGGAGGTTAGGGAGTTCTTCCTGCACCTGCTATTTCTCAAATTCCTTCAGCTCAACATATTCAACACACCCAGGTGCTATATTTTGGGGTTGTGTATTCTGAACACTGTCAATATCTAATTTCTTTTCTTTTCTTTTCTTTTTTATTAGAGATGAGGTCTCACTATGTTGCCTAGGCTGGTCTTGAACTCCCGGGCTCAAGTGATCCTTTCACCTCAGCCTCCCAAAGCATTGGGATTACAGGCATGAGCCACTGCCTCCAACCTAAAATTTTTCTTTGTGAGCGTAAGTGTAAATAGTTGCAAAGAATGCAGGTTCATGGGGGGGGGTGTATGTGTGTGTATGTGTAAACTCAATCGCTCTTTTAAATATATTATATGTTAAATATTCCCCAGTAATTTGAAACTTACTGTATACATTTAAAAATACACAAGCTCATCTTCAACAGTAAAAATGTTCTCATCACTCTTTTTTTTTTTTTTTTGTCCTTGAACTCATTTTGCCATCCACTTCTATTACAGAATTTTATAAATTTTTTATGCTTGAAAGGCTTTTAGAGATCGTGGTCCTATAACAAAACTAAATAGAAAAATTTAAATTTTCTGTGATCAAAAGGTTCTGTTAAAACATTTATTCCTGCTGGACTGAGTTATCATCACAAATATTCTCAATACACAAGCATTACTTATTTACTAGAATGAGACAGAACTCAGTATTAATTCTATTTATAACTTTTTTTTTTTTTTTTTTGAGACGGAGTCTGGCTCTGTCACCCAGGCTGGAGTGCAGTGGCACAATCTCGGCTCACTGCAAGCTCCGCCTCCTGGGTTCACGCTTATAACTTAATTTTTATAAGGCAAATGCTAAGAAGCCACTCACATAAAAAAAAAAAGGGTGGGAATGAGAGTTTGTCATAGCAGGGTCGCCCCTTTATCCAAAAACGACATAGAAATCTGTCTAGAAAAATTATGATGATGATGATTTACTTATTTATTTAGACAAGATCTCACTCTGTTGCCCAGGCTGGACTGCAGTGCTGTGATCCCAGCTCACATCAGCCTCAACCTCCCGGGCTCAAGAGATCCTCCCACCCCAGCATCCCAAGTAGCTGGGACCACAGGTGCATGCCACCATCCCTGACTAATTTTTAAACATTTTGTAGTGACAGGATCTTGCCATGTTGCCCAGGCTGGTCTTGAACTCCTGGGCTCAAGTGATACTCAAATGGCCAGATTTTTAATGATTTATCAGCTGCAAACTCATTTAGGGTCTCACTCAGCTTTGTGGAAGGTAAAGCATTAGAAGTCCCTTAAGTTGCAAAAGGATTTGTTATTCAGGCAACAGAGTCCAACACAACCCTGGTGCCTCCATTGTCCTTTTGTTTTGCACCTAAATGGCCACTTCCCTAGCCCATCCCAGCCCCACATTCCCCTGGCAAGGCCTTTCTTCTGAGTGGTGGAGAAAAGGGACAATGCTGAAGGACGGGGAGAAAGAGAACAGACCGCGGGTCTCCTACAGAGGCAGGGTCTCAGGAGGACGGTTTTAGGAAAGAACTCGGGAAACCACTCCCTTAACATTACCTGTGCCTCTGCACCCCTTGGAAAATCCTACATAAACCCAGAGGCATGTGTTCCTCTGCTGCAAGGCCACTGTCCCTGGCAGGTGTCATTTCTTACAGGTTACTACAGTAACCTCTTAATGAGTTTCCTTGCCTCGAGCTTGCCCACCTCCAACCTGGCCCCTGCGTAATTGATTACCATGCAAGGCGCAAGGCGAATATTGTCCCTCCCTACTCCTTTTTCCTCTCAAGGTAAAGTTCAAAGGTCTTTGAAGCCCCTAAGCCCTGCCTGCCCCTGAGACCCAGGTTCCCCCATTTCTGGGTTCTCTAACTTCCCAGGGCCTCAGGTTGTCACCAAATTGCCATTTCCTCAGGGAGGACACCCTGCTGGCTCAGTTCCAATTAAAACTCTTTTGGCCCCTGAACTTTTCTTTCACGGCACTCATTCACTGGATGCAGAGAAAATATGTGAGTAATTGCTTTCTCTGGCTGACTCTCTGCCTGGCTGTAAGCTCCAGGAGAGTGAAGACCATGTCGGTCTTGCTCAGTACAGAGTCCTCAACTTCTATCCCTGAATCTAGTCCACAGTAGCTCTCAACAGGTGATGAATGAATGAGTGAACACTAAAATGATACCCTTTCCAGGTCAGGTGTGGTGGCTCACGCCTGTCATCCCAGCACTTTGGGAGGTCAAGGTGCGTGGATCACAAGGTCAGGAGATCGAGACCATCCTGGTCAACATGGTGAAACCCCGTCTCTACTAAAAATACAAAAATTAGCTGGGCGTGGTGGCATGCACATGTAGTCCCAGCTACTTGGGAGGCTGAGACAGGAGAATCGCTTAAACCAGGGAGTCGGAGGTTGCAGTGAGCCAAGACCATACCACTGTACTCCAGCCTGGTGACAGAGAGAGACTCTGTCTTAAAATATATATATATATGTGTGTGTGTGTGTGTGTGTGTGTGTGTGTATGTGTGTGTGTATGGATTGTGGGAAAAAAATAAAAGACAACAAATGAACAAAATAGATCTCCAGAGAATTTTGCAAGGTTCCACCGCATTGCTCATGCGAATAAGTGAAGAGTGAAGAAGCTGGGCTTGTGGGTTGTGAAGAAGGGGCTCTGGAGGTGGAACTGATAGCAGGAGGACCACATAGTGGGTACTGCAGGAGCCCAGAGAGGTGGCAGCTTGGACTAGTGGGGCAGAGCTGGAGATGGGGAGAAGTGGATGGAGTTGAGGCTGTGTTATGCCATTTGCAAGCCCATAAAAAAAATACCTGAGATTTGGCCAGGCAGTGACTCACGCCTGTGATCCCAGCACTTTGGGAGACCAAGGCAGGTGGATCACCTGAGGTCAGGAGTTGGAGACCAGCCTGGCCAACATGGAGAAACCCTGTCTCTACTAAAGACTGTCAGGGCATTGGCTCTGTTTCCTGTGAAGGGGAGGAGGGAGAGGAGCAGAAGTTTGAGGGAGAGATGGGGTCATTAGAGGGATTTTTAAAAGGTGGAGGCATTAAAGTGGGTTTGTACGCAGATGGGGAGACCAGGGAGGAATGGGGAGACCTGGAAGGGATGGAGAGACCAAGGAGGGATGGGGAGAGCTGGGAGGGACGGGGAGACCAGGGAGCGATGAAGAGCTGGATTATGCAAAAGATAAACAGCTCTTGCTGGCTCCAGTCTTTAGGGAAGAGGAGCACAGTGGGAGGAGGAACGTGCCCAAGGGCTAGCACGGAGGCCAGGAAGCAATCATCCATTGTGACTGAGAGGGCTGAGGCCTGGGTATGAACACAGAGGCCTGTTTTAAACAAGAGATGAGATTGTATCTGTTTTCTCTGTAAAGCATGGCATAAGGTCACCAGGTCAGCAGATGAAGAGGAGGGTGCTGGCGACATAGGGAGGGTGGAGAAGGTGAAAGGAGAAAGGTCAGATTTACCCAAGAAGTGTAGTGGGGTTGTCCACCAGCGCTGAGGGGCCCCATGAGATCACTGGTCACCACACAAGGTTGTGTTATTTTCTCCAGCAACTTCCACCTGTTCTCAAGACAGCATGGAATACTTGGAAGGGGCTAGGATTTTTTGCAGGTAGCATGACTGAGGGAAAGGGGGATGGAAGAGTTGAAGGTGTTTGCAGGGGAAAGGGTGTCATGGGGGGCTATGAATGTAAGCTGAGGAAGGAGGGAGGGGAGGGCTTTTGGGGGGCTGTGGGTTGTAGGAGTCCTGTAAGGCCAGTGACTTGGGGTGTCAGAGGGGCTGGAGCATCTGTGGTGAAGGGCTCACAGTTTGGGTAAAAAGATGATTTTAAAGTGAAAACATTTGAAATCTTACCAGAACATGGAACCTTCCATATTTCCTCACTGAAGTTCCAAACTTCTCCCAGCCCTGCCATGCTTGGTT
Organism: Mandrillus leucophaeus; assembly: GCF_000951045.1. Classification (NCBI taxonomy): domain Eukaryota; kingdom Metazoa; phylum Chordata; class Mammalia; order Primates; family Cercopithecidae; genus Mandrillus; species Mandrillus leucophaeus. The sequence continues at coordinate 1,527,906 of NW_012102698.1, read as the reverse complement.
AAGCTGGTATATAAACCTTAACCTGTGAGTGTTCACTACCGAGTAACTCCTTTGTGCATACGTAGATAAACTTTGTCTTTTCTCCTGCTCATCTGTCTATTGTCAGTTAATTTGCAGACCCTTGATTATAGAACCTAAATGGATAGGGGAAAAGTTTTCCTGTAGAGGAAGAGCTGGGGGTCCTTGGAGGGAGGATGGTAATGAGATCCTGGGGGCAGAGGAGTTACTGGTGGTGACCAAGTGAAGGTATGGGTGGGAATGGGTGGGTTGGAGGGCAAGGTCATCTAAGAACTCAAGGCCTGAAGGGCTGGGATGTGGATGCTGAGGTCTCCATGAATGGGGACAGGAAAGGGACAGAAAGAAAGGCAAGGAACCAGGGGATGAGGTCACCAAAGGATGTTGTCAACTACAGGGACAGGTGTGGATGGTGCAGTGGGCATGTGAGTCAAAGCAGGGGGTGGGTTGCAGGAGGAGGGAAGGGGGCAGTCTGGAAGCAGAGGAGAGGGGCAAGGAGGACGCCTACAGGAGAGATCCCAGTGGTGAAGCAGCTTCCTGGCAGAAGGGCTGCAGAAGCAGAGGTTGTGGGGCAGGGGGTTGTTAATGATGCTGGTGGGAGAGTCAGGGCTGGAGGGGGCTCAGCAGGAGTGGAGGATTGGCAGGGGCATGGGGGCAGGGGCACCATGCTCCTCAGACTTGCCAGGAAGGGGATGGGACGATGGCTCATTTGCAGGTTTTCTAGAGGCCAAAGAGAGGGAGTCCCTGGTCTGGGGCTGGACTTCTCTTGAAGGAGCAGGAGCACCTGCTGAGGGGAGGGGCCTGGAGCACTACTGACCATCCACTGAAGGCCACCACTCAACCCTCTCCCTTCCCTTCCTTTCCCTTCCCTTCTCTTCCTCTTCCTTCCTTCCTCCCTCCCTCCCTCCCTCTCTTTTTCCCTTTCCCTTCCTTCCTCCCTCCC
>NW_012102698.1:1523926-1525908 GCF_000951045.1 Mandrillus leucophaeus | reverse complement strand
GAGAATCACTTGAACCCTGGAAGTGGAGGTTGCAGTGAGCTGAAACCGTGCTACTGCACTCCAGCCTGGGTGACAGAACAAGACTGTGTCTCAAAAAAAAAAAAAAAAAAAGAAAAAAAAGCCCCTCTCAGGTGTCTGTCCTGGCAGGGTGACAGGTCCTCGTGGGCTTGATGACAAGGTGATGGCAGGGTGACAAGGCCCTGGTTCCTGCTCCCACTCCTTAGCTGCCCTTATCTGTCCTGTGGCCTCCTCTACCTGCTCACTGGGCCACCAGGCCACACTATGGCTTTTCCAGCACCCTGGCCAATGCCAGGCTTGGCACCCCCCCCCCCCCACCTGGAAGCCCTGTCTCTTGGCAACCCAGGCTCCAGGGGTGGTCTGTCCATACAGCCCTTGGCCGGTTACCTGGAGTGCCCCCCACCCAGCCCACCCCTACCCATGATGGGTACCCAGAGGGTGCTGGAGACAACACTCCCAGGCAACCTTCTCCCCGGCTTGTTGCCGTCTCTGGGCCCTGAGAGGGCTCTGCGCTCAGTCCCTGTCCCCTCCTCCTTGTCTTCCAAGCCAGGAAGCTTTATTTTACCCCTCCAGGAGGATGGAGTCCAGGCTTTGTGGGGTGCTCCTATCTGAGCCCAGGTTCCCTGAGGGGCCTAGTGGCTTCCAGGCCCCTGTGCAGGGGAGCGTGTGGGGCGCACAGAAAGGAAAGCGCGATTCTGGAACCACTGGGCAAGTGTGACTGCAGTGTTTCTGAGCCCCTGTTCTGATCCTGACACTGACATTTCCTGGCTGCTGGGCCCTGGGTTATTTACGCAAACGTTCTGAGTCTCAGCTCCCTGTTAAGCGGGGGTGAAATGCCTGCCACTCAGCAGGGGTGTCCAGGGTTAAGCGCTCTGTGGGGCCGAGTCCTCAGAAGGCACCAGGAGTTGGTGGCTTGGTTATTGTCATGACTGGCAGCCGGAGGTAGAGCAGCCTGCTGTGGGAAACAGACAGTCACCATCCCCACGTCCTGGGTTGTGATGGCCACCGCTGTGCCCAGCACCCTTGGCACATCCCTCATCTCGTCCTCACAATTGCTCAGGGAGAAGTGGCCCTGAACACCTCCGTTTCACGGACGGGGAGACTGCAGTGCTGTCTTAGTTGGTCTGCTGCTGCTATCACAGAAAACCTGAGATCGAATCATTTATAAAGAAAAGGGATTTATTTAGCTTACGGTTCTGGAGGCTGGAAAGTTCGATACTGCGGGGCCACATCAAGTGAGGGATGTCTGGCTGCGTCATAACATGGCACAGGGAGAGGAAGGGAGAGCGAGACAGGTCAGACCCTCAGGATAATGGCTGGAGTGCAATGGCGCGATCTCAGCTTGCTGCAACCTCCACCTTCCAGGTTCAAGTGATTCTTCTGCCTCAGCCTCCTAAGTAGCTGGGATTACAGGCACCTGCTGTCACGCCTGGCTAATTCTATTGTATTTGTAGTTGGGGCGGGGTTTTGCCATGTCAGCCAGACTGGTCTCAAACTCCTGACCTCAGGTGATTCGCCTAGCTTGGCCTCCCAAAGTGCTAGGATTACAGGTGTGAGCCACCACAGCCAGTCCTCATTATCTCTTAAAGGATCCATGTCTTAATACTGTCACAATGGCAATTAAATTTCAACCTGAGCTTTGGAGGGGACACGGTAGGCACAGGCACGGCAGGGTCAAGTGACTTGCTCAAGGTCTCTGACCTTGTCAGTGACCGAACTGAGATTAGAAACACGTCTGTCAGTTTGCAAAGCCCATGCTGACTGCCTGGAAACACAGTCACTCAAGACAGGCAAGGAGAGGGCTTCTGGGGCCAGGGGAGGGTGACAGCCCACCCAGAGCCCTTGTGCAATGCTGTCCAGCACAACAGGGCCTCCTGAAAGGACACGTGGCAGCCTGGGGCACAGACTGAGCCACTCTGCCTGCCAGTTCCCAGCTGGGTTAACTTGGGCCAGTTGCTTCAGCT
>NW_012102698.1:1521874-1523326 GCF_000951045.1 Mandrillus leucophaeus | reverse complement strand
CACACAGGGTCCTGCTTCCTTGAACAGCCAATCTGCTCTAACATCTTTGCTTCTGCTGCTTCTGCTGCCTGGCAGAGGCCCTAGCCCCAGATTTCCTATTTGTCATTTAGGTCCCAGCTTCAAACACACCACCTCTAAGAAGCCTTCCTCATCGTGAAATACAGAGTAGCTCCCTCTCCATGACTCCTCTGCTACAGATTTTCTCACCAGCTGACCCATCTCTTGCCGACTTTTATTTAATTCTCTTCCTTTCATTTCATTTTGCTTGGTTTCCCATGAGAGCAGTGGTCAGTCTGGATCTCAGTTGCATTCCCAGAACCCCGAATGGCCCTGAGCAGCTCTCCCCAGGCCGCGTAAGTCCTCAGTTCGCCAAAAGGCCAACTCCCAACTTCACACCCATCAGTGGGCTGGCAACAGCTTCCCAGGGCTGTGGGAAGCTGCCCTTAACCCCGATCACAAGGAGAGCCTCTGACCTGAGGCAGTGGTTGCTCCCGGCTTTGTGGCCTGGCTGGCTGGTGTCCTGGCATTTAGGGCACCATGGGCTGGAGGAACGGCTGTCAGACTTGGCAGCATCCTGGAACTGGCTGCCTGCAGTCCTGGACTGGTCAGAGGAGGAGACTGGCAGAAGTTCAAAGAGGTCAGGAGACATTTGGACTTGAATGTGGGGAAAGGGGTTTGGGTGCCCAGGTCCTGGAGTGAGTGGGGTGGGAGCCGTGACTCAGACCAAGTGCTGTGCAAGGTTCTGTGGCATCAGCTTCTGTGAGGGTGCAGGGCTGGATCAATACCAACCTGTCAAGGTGAGCTGTGTCAGGCCCTGGGACTTTGCTGCCTCTGTCTACAATGTCACAGACGCCTCGTCTAGTCCGTAGCTTGCTCTAGGGCTGGCCCAGCCACCTGGCCCTATGCCCTAGGGCAGCAGGGAAAACCTGCATGGTGGACAGGGCACAGGGGAGATGAGGTCCTACCACTCCTGGGGATGGAGGCAGTGAGAGGAGGAAGAGGAACTGGGAGTCTCCATGTTACCTCAGCTGAGCAGTTTCCCTGCACCTCAGTTACACCACCTGTTAGCTGGTGGCTGATCTGGGACCTCCTGGGCACACCTGGGCCCACCCTTCACTCCTTGTCCTTATCTCATGAAGTTGATGGCAGTGCCCAGCTCTAGCATCCAGGGCCTTTGGTGCTCACCCACGCCTGTGGCTGTTCTGCGCCCGCCCCCAGCACTGCACTTACCACCTGGCCCCTGCAATACCGTCCACCCCACAGCTCCTGCCTTGCCCATCTCTGCTGGAACCCACTTAAAAAATTATTTTTGATATTAAACAAACATTTTAAAATGTTAATATCAGGACCAGGCGCGGTGGCTCACACCTGTAATCCCAGCACTTTGGAAGGCCAAGGCAGGCCGATCACCTGAGGTCAGGAGTTCAAGACCAGCCTGGCCAACATGGCGAA
>NW_012102698.1:1500172-1521459 GCF_000951045.1 Mandrillus leucophaeus | reverse complement strand
AAATAAATAAATAGATAGATAAAAATGCTAATATCAGGAAATCTTGGCAAAGGGTAGCCATGAACTCTGCACTATTCTCACAACTTTTCTGAAAATGGGAGATTATATCAAAATGAAAAGCACCCGGGCAGGTGCTGTACCTGGGAAGAAAATGGCATGGGTAGAAGGTCTCTCAAAAAAGAAAAGGTGGAGTCCAGGAGTTCAGGAGGCAGAGGAGAGGCTTGGAGAGAACGAACTAGAGCCACGTGGCTGGTGAGAGGCAGGGTCTCGCTCTCTTGCCCAGGCTGGAGTCCCAGGAGTGGCCCTTCCCCACCTGGCTGTGGCCCCTCATCCTTGTGCCTCTGCTGTCCGGGGAACAGGCCATGATGCATATGACCCCTAGTGCCTCCTGGAGGCCACCATGCAAACATCAGCCCTCAGTCCCTATCACCAAACCATGGATGCCTGGTCACCCTTCCCTGCTTGGTGGTACCAAGCACCCGCCTTCCCAGACCTGCCCTCAGAAAACCCTGCGTTAGTGGAGGTTGGGTAGTGCCCTGGGCCTCAGTCAGGAGCCAGCGCTGCCCTATGTCCCTCCCCCAACAGGGGCCATTTCCACCTCCACACCCTTCCCTCACTCTCCAGGGTTGCAGGGCAAACACGTGGGTGCCCATTGTCTGACTGGGCAGAGCAGCAGGCCCTGAGGCCCCTGGTTGATTTTGTGCACCAGTCAAACCGGTGATTAGCACCTGTTTCCCAGACTGGAGAAGGGAGCTTTCCTGGGGCTGGGACTGAGCTTACCTAAAATTCCCCAGACTTTAGCCAGGCTCCACATCGTCACAAGAATTTAAAAAGATTAAGTGGTAATTAGCACGTACCAGGGACCCTGCTCAGTGTCTTATAGACACCAGTCATCCTTTTCAATCCCAAAGATTGATGAGGGCCGTCCTGCCACGTCTCCACTTGCAGAGGGGAAACTGAGGCGTGTGACACCCAGAGGTCTGTGAGTGATCAGTGAGCATGGCCAGGCCTCAAACATGACGTGCTCGGACCGCTGTTCTACTGAGTGGAGTAATGGGGGGCTGAGGCAGGTGCTCTACCTGGGGAGAAAACGTCGGGGCAGAGCGACTCACGGAAAGGAAAAGGTGGAGTCCAGGAGGCAGGGGAGGGGGCTTGGAGGGGACAAGCTAGAACCATGTGACTGGTGGGGAGGGGCTTTTTTTGTTGTTGTTGTTGTTTCCAAGATGGGGTCTTGCTTTGTTGCCCAGGTAGGAGTGCAGGATTGCAATCACGGCTCACTGCAGCCTCGAACTCCTGGGACCAGACAATCCTCCCGCCTCAGCCTTTCAAGCAGCTGGGACCACAGGTGTGCACCTGGTTAATTTTTACTTTTGTAGAGATGGGGTCTTGCTTTATTGCCCAGACTGGTCTGGAACTCCTATTCTTGGGAATTTTTCCTATATTCATAAGGAATATTGGTTTTTAACTTTCTTTTTTTCTAATGTCTTTGTTTTTGGTATTAGAGTAATACTGGCCTCATACGATGTGTTGGGAAATGTTCCTTCTTGCTCTATTTTTCATAAGAGTTTGTGAAGGATTCATTGAATTTTTCTTTCTTTTTCTTTTTCTGGGGGGCGGTACAGTCTCACTCTGTCACCCGGGCTGAAGAGCAGTGGTGAGATCTCAGCTCACTGCGACCTCTGCTTCCTGGTTCAAGTGATTCTCCTGCCTCAGCCTCCTGAGTAGCTGGGATTACAGGTGCGCAACACCATGCCCGGCTAATTTTTGTATTTTTAGTAGAGATGAGGTTTTGCCATGTTGGCTGGCTGGTCTTGAACTCCTGACCTCAGGTGATCCGCCCACCTCGGCCTCCCAAAGGGAAGGGAGTATAGACATGAGCCACCATGCCCAGCCCAAGGCTTATTTTTTAAGCTTTAAAAAATTGTTATGACATTTACCTGGTCAAGTACATGGATTGTGAATGAAATCACTTTCACATGGGGAAGATTTTTTGCGGGTGAACAACCATGTAATCAGATCAACCTACAAGCATTTCCAGCATCCAGGAAGCCCCCAGGCCCCTCCCAGTCACCTCTCCCTGTAGCAGGGAGTTTGGGAGACCGAGAATGTCAGTGCAGGGCCCTAGGATGGACCCACCTGCTGCCCCCTATTGCCTTGAAGAACCTGCAAGGGGCCTCCAGTGCTCTGCGGAGGCAAACCCCACTTCCTTTTGGAGACACTTCTGTGCAAGGCTGGCTTCAGCGTGGCCCAGTATGTTTGGTTATGTTTGCTTTGGATTTAGGGAGGTGTCATAGAATTAGCATTGTTTCCACGAATGAGAAGCCCAGAGGCCTGGACAATATGACAAAGGACCAGGTGGACCAGGTGCATCTTCCTTGACACCAGCTCGCCCACAACTGTCCTGTGGATGGCCAGGTCAGGCAGACACAGAGAGGGTAGGAGACTTGCTGAGGGTCACACAGCCAGCAAGCCTGAACTCCTGACATCTTCCCTTGCAGGCTCCTGCCCTTTCTGCTACCTCCCAAGCCACCCCAGAAGTGAGCCCGCCTTGGTCTGGCTGGTGGTTCTGGGGCAGCTGCCCTGAGAAGATGCTGCTGCTGGGGAAGGCCGGGCTTCCAGACTCTTTCTGCTAGACTTGCCACCAGCCCCATCATTCTGGTGATGCCACCATCCAGGATCGTTTTCCCATTTGATGTTGACCAGTCATCTGCCCTGAGCTCTGTGCTGCCTGCTGTCTCTGGGGGGCCTCAGACACCCCACGCCAAAATGCAAGACCCAATTCCTGAAGTACCAAGTACACAGAAACCCAGCCTGGCTCCAGGCCTTATGCTTCCTCCCGCAGCCCCGCACCACCACCTGCCCTCACTGCCATGCCTGCTCCCTCCTGCTGGCTGGCTTCTCACACCTCCCTACTCCTCCCTGCCTGGTGCCTTTGCTCAGACTCTTCCCTCTGTGCCCATCCCCCTTTCTCCCCGTGGTGAACTCTTGATCGACCTCCAAGGCCCTGCTCAAATGCTACTTTTTCTCCAAAACCTCCGGAACACGTCCCCGCTGAACTCCCAGCCCCTGAGCTCCTCCCTCCCTGAACTCACACTGGTGGTCCACTGCTCCGGGAGCCTCAGCCTGCCTCCGGCACAGTCACGTCTGTGGGTGAAGTGTTCCCGGCTGTGCCTGCTGTGACCTGGTTCCCTCCTGGAGCAGAGTCAGCCATGGTTTCTAATTGCCCCATGCAGCTGGGGCTGGGTCCTGCCCACAATGGAGATAGCCTGGGGTACCTGCCCCCAGGTAGGTGAGTCTGTGCAGGCCCACGATCTCTGAGGCAAGGATGCTGCCCTGGGTGTGGGATCAGCAAAGCCCGGTACCACCCACCTCTGTGGGAAGGGAGGCTGGGCTGGCCTGTCCCAGGGGTGCCTTCTGCACCCAGTGCCTACAGGCAGGCTGTCCTTCACTCCCGGGTCAAGGAAGGGGTGGGTGTGAAGCTAAGAGAAGCAGATCTCCCACCTCTTCCTCCGAAAATGACCCACCCAGGCCGTGGGCTGAGCATTCAGCCCACAAACATTGTGCTACACTTCTTCCAGGCACAGATGGAGGACCTGGCCCTCAAGGAGCTCACATGAGAAAGCATTGATATATGCCATGTGATTAAAACAGTAACACAGGGACGGGCGCAGTGGCTCATGCCGGTAATCCCAGCACTTTGGGAGGCAGAGGTGAGCAGATCACCTGAGGCCAGGAGTTCGAGACCAGCCTGAGCAACATGGTGAAACCCTGTCTCTACCAAAAATACAAAAATTAACCAGGCGTGGTGGTGTGTGCGTGTAGTCCCAGCTACTTGGGAGGCTGAGGCAGGATAATTGCTTGAACCTGGGAGGTGGTGGTTGCAGTGAGCTGAGATTGTGCCACTGTACTCCAGCCTGGGTGATAGAGTGAGACTCTGTCTCAAAATTAAATAAATAAATAACATAGTGGTTGCCATTGATTGTGTGCCACTTGATTACAACAATCACAGTAGTAGCCATTGTTTGTGTGCTTATCCAGTGCCGGGCGCTATTCCAAACACGTTACTTGCATTAGCTCTAATCCTTACCGGTCTTATGGAGTAAGTAGTGTTATTATCCCTACTTGATGGATGAGAAAACTGAGGCAAAGATCAGTTAAATTATCCAGGGTCACCAGCCAAGACATGCTGGAGCCAGAATTGGATCCCAGACAGCCCTAATCACTACAAACCCAAGTGCTTGGGGCTCCACGGTTTTTAAAACACTTTCCAATTGATTGGTCAGGGGAGCGGGGAGGAGGTGGGATATTCAAGCAGAGGCTGTAGTGGTAGGTGAGGCTTGGAGAGCGGGTGAGCCAGGGCAAGGCGCAGTGATGCTGGCTGGAGCGTGGGGATGGTTGCTACAGGTGAGGGAACAATCCAGGTGGGAGCTTCCATGGCAAGGCTGAAGGTATGTAGTCATGGGGCAGAGACATGGGGAGACGCGCTAGGGCCTGCGGGAAGGCTTAGGAGCCGCCTCATCCAGGGAGAGAGGTGGAGAGAAGACTTGAGTGACAGCGCGGGGTCAGGACGAGGACGTGCCCAACCTCGGTGGCTTCCCTTTTCCTGGGTCCTAGGTTGCCCCCGTGCCCAGATCTGCCTGCAGCGTATTCAGTGGAAACTGAGTGGGCACCTGCCTGCATGGGACCAGTCACCCGGCAGGGCACAGAGATAGACACTGTCTATCACACTTGCGCCCTCCAGGGCTTTCCCAGGGCTCTATGCTGCCCCTCGTCTGGAATCCCCCTCCTCCACAGACTCCATGCTAATCCCATGGGTCCCCTATAGAATCCTGGGCATGCCTGGCACATTCCCACCTCTATGCCTTGGCTTTCAAATACCCTCCTCCAATCTCTGCCTCCTCAATTCCTGCCTTCAAGGCCCTGCCTAAACTCCTCCTCCAGGCCACTTTCCCTGACCTGCCTCCAGTGATCACCCTCCTCAGAATTCCTGCAGCCTGGGTGCCCTTTCAGGGATGAGGGCAGTGAGGGACGGTCTGGGGTCCCACTCAAGGGGGCATAATGTAGGGAAAAGACTGGCTCCAGGGCCAGCCTGGGCTTCCCCCAGAGACTGGCAGGTCCCTGAATGGCAGCTCAGTGTCACAGCCCACAAGGCTCCAGCGGAATGTATCTCCCTCCAAGGGAGGGACCCGCTTGTCCCTCAAACTCCATTTGTCAAGAATAAGTCCACTCCGGCTGTCTCACGGGCAAAGCCTCTGAGCAACACTCCACAGGAAATTTTTCTCCTTGGCTAATGGGGGTAGGTCTTGGGTGTGCTCCAATTCCAGTGCCTACCTCCCATGGAGATGAATCAGCAGGCAGGCACCCCTCCACCTCCAAAGACCCACAGCCTGCCTGCTTCCTCTGCTGTTAATCTGGACAATTTACTCCTTTCACAAACCCTATGGTGCACCAGGCTCCGTACTGGGCACCGGATATGCAGAGCAGAGTCTGCGTTCTAGGTCAATAGAACGCTTTGTGCACACAGGGGTAAATTTTTTTTTCTAGTACTTGTGACCGATCAATTGCTTACCATTTCCCAAGTGTTCCTGAATTCACAGCAGCTCTTAGTCAGTCAGGAGTTTCTCAGTCAATGGGTGTCAACATGACCACTGTCAAATGGCACCCCTGGGGCATTCTCGAAATGGTTGGTATGGGCTGACGTAGTTCAATTTCCCTGACTTACAGGTGGGGGAACCAGAACCCAGACCAAGGTAGTGACTTGCCCCAGGTCTCCTGGCAGAGTCCAGGATCCACGTACTCTGGAGTCTGGGGTCCAGGGTGGAGATTAAATCCTGGTGCGTTAGAAGCCAGGTGCAGCCATCAGGATACAGAGAGGAGCTATAGGTCAATAGGGAGCAGGTTTGCCTGCTACCAAGGTCTAGGCTATGCCAACCACCTCTTCTTTCTCCTCCTCTTCCTCTCCTTCCTCTTTCTTCTCTGAAGGCCTGGGCCATGTGACTTGTTGACCTCCTTATGTGTTTAAACCACAGCCTCTCCCCAGAAACAAAGATTTCCAGATAACTGTCCTCCTCCGCTGCTCCCCACCACACTGGTGGTCCTCCTCACTGATGGCCAAGGCAACCTGGCCTGCTGGGCTCTTAAAGATCCCGGCCCCAGGCCAGGCGCAGTGACTCATGCCTATAATCCCAGCACTTTGGGAGGCTGAGGCAGGTGGATCACCTGAGGTCAGGAGTTCGAGACTAGCCTGGCCAACATGGTGAAATCCCGTCTCTCCTGAAAATACAAAATTAGCCGGACATGGTGGTATGCGCCTGTGGTCCCAGCTACTCCGGAGGCTGAGGTAGGAGAATCGCTTGAACCCGGGAAGCAGAGGTTGCAGTGATCATGCCATTGTACTCCAGCCTGGGCAACAAAGCAAGACTCCATCTCAAAAATAAAAAATAAAAAATAAAGAGATCTGGGTCCCAGCTTCAGCAGGGTCCCTCTTCTCTCCCCTCCTGCTCTGGTTTTTCCTCTGACATCTTGTATCACCATCTATGGATCCTGTTTCAGCATCTCCTTCTTTTCCTATCTGTCAATGTGGGTCAGTCAGATTTTCCCAGGGGTCAGTCCTGCCCTTTCTTTCCCTTTTTCTCTTTCATTTGGATATAATTTCACACTTGCTGAGAAGTTGCAAGAATGGTGCAAAACAAACAAACAACAAGCAAACAAATACTCATAATCCCTTTGCCCACATTCTCCAATCATTACCATTTTGCCATATTTGCTTTCTCCCTGTAGATGTACACATATAGATACAAATATTTTTTTTTCTTAATTATTTGTGACGAGTTTGCAGATATCATGCCTCTTCGCTCCTCAATGGATCAGTGTATTTCCTAAGAGTGAGGGCTTTTTCTTACATAATCACAGTACTTTCTCTTTTTTTTTTTTTGAGACAGAGTCTCACTGCATGGCTCAGGCTGGTCTTGAACTCCTGGCCTCAAGTGATCCGCCTGCCTTGGACTCCCAAAGTGCTGGGATTACAAGTGTGAGCCACCATGTCTGGCCGGATGCAGCACTATAATTTAATTCACAGCTCATATTTCAATTTTGCCAATTGTCCCAATAATGTTATTTGTGGCTTGTTCTCTTCACCACCCCTGCCATCCCCAGCTGGGGTTGAATACAGCACGTGTATTCCATTACGTTGTGGTGTCTCTTCAGTCTCCTTTAATCTGCCTTACTTTGTCTTTCATGATCTTAACTTTTTATTTTTTGGAGAGTACAGACAGGCAAGTTACTGGGTAGAATGTCCCCTAATTTACATTTATATTCCCTCATAATTATATTTGGTTATGGATTTTTGTCAAGAATACTACAGAGGTCGTGTTTATTAATTCCATATTGCTGCGGTAACAAATTACCACAAATTTAGTGGCTTAGAACAACACACATTTGTTATCTTACAGTTTGGGAGGTCAGAAGCCCAAAATGGGTTTCACTGGGCTAAAATCAGCGAGTGTCAGCAGAACTGCGTTCCTTCTGGAGGCTCAGGGGGAGAACCCATTTCCTTGCCTTTTAGAGACATTTCGTGTTCCCTGGTATGTGGCCCCTTCTCTGTCTCCAAAGACAGCACAGTAACATCTCTAATCTTTCTCCAAGTCCCAGACCCTCTGACGGTCTGTGGAAGGCCCCACTGTGTTTCCCTCACTCATTCCCCTCGCGGGGGTCGTCTATGACCACCACCCTGGCAATATCACCATCAGCCGTCTCTTCTGGGTCACCCTTGTGGATCTGTTGGAGGGTTTCTTGTGGGTACTTAATTTCATCTGCTGCCCCGCTTGATTTCCAGAACAACTGTCCAGGTGACAGAGTTGTGGGTGAGTTCTCTCAGAGGCTCTTTCTGGCTGCAGGAGTGCCTTGGCCTCTCCAGCATTCAGAATCCACCCCCTGCCACAGGCCAGTACACTGGTCCCTACTCACACACTTGGGGGACTGGGTGGCTGCTGCCAGCCAGGATCCCACTGTCTCTGCTGGAGGGCCCACCCTGGGGCTGGACAGTTGCTGGTGACTCTGTGTTTGAGGTTTGGAGGTGCAGGGTTCCATGAGAGCAGAAAGGCCTCTGTAGGTCCTCACATCCAAGTCTCCTCACATTGGGCTGAAAAAGTGCTGCCCGGAGAGAGGGAGGAGGCTGGGAAAACCCACATCGATGGAAGCTGCGGCTGGCCCCAAGACCTCCCTTTCCCCCAGGTCCCTCCCTGGAACCAGCACAGCTGCAGACTTAAGCCTGGTTTGACCCCAAGGACCAGATGTCCTGGGTCCGACTCTGCCACTTCCTGGCTGTCACCATCCTGGGCTGCGCCTCAGTTGCCTCATTTGCCTAATGAGGACTGGAATAACATCTGCCCAGACTACCAGAGATCAGGCAAGATTTGGTCCCACTCCCCTGCCGTGTCACTCAGAAATCTACGACCCGTTGCGCATCCGGGGCGGGCGCCTGGGGGCAGCACCAGCGCATACACAGCGCGCGGGCACTTCTGGGGCACAACTGGCGCACACCTGGAGTGGGGGCTGATCGCGACCCGGGGACCTCATTGGCTGGGACTCAGGTGACGCAACCCGGGGGTGGCGCAGGGAGCACCAGCCCCAGCCCGCCTCCCTCCAGAGCCCACATTTGGGCCCAGCCCCGTCTAGGGCTGCATCCCGGCCCCATCCCCGGTCACGGAGTGACCCTTCCTCGTTCGGATCATCCCGCCCGGTCCACCTGCCATGGGCTTCTTAGAGGAGGAGGGCAGCTGGAACCTGTCCTTCGCCGGCGCCGGCTACCTGGGTCTCTACCACGTGGGCGCCACCGAGTGCCTGCGCCAGCGCGCCCCGCGCCTCCTCCAGGGCGCCCGCCGCATCTACGGTTCCTCGTCTGGGGCGCTCAACGCAGTCAGCCTCGTCTGCGGCAAGTCGGTCGGTGAGTCCCGGACTGCGGGGACGAAAAGGGGCGGGGACACCTTAACGGAAGCGAATTGAGCCCAGAGACGCCGGCGCCTGGCGCTGTGCTCTGCGCCCTCTACCCTTGGCACGGCCCCATTTAATCCCATGAGAAATCCCAGGGCTGGGGACTAGGTGACCCCCATTTGCAGAGGAGGGATCGTGGCTCTGAGCCAGAAACTCAGTTTTCCAGGTCGGCTGGGGCAAAAAGTGAAAAGGTGAACGGATCATTTGAATCCGGGGCCGAGCCCAGAAATTCTGAGCTGGAATGGGGAGAACCCCTCTCCCATTGCACCTAGGAGGGGGTGTGGGGCTGTGGAGGGGCTCGCAGGACCCCTGGGCGCTGAGGTCTCCCTTTCCCTGCACCCCCTGCAGACTTCTGCTGCTCTCACCTCCTGGGCATGGTTAAGCAGGTGGAGCGGCTGAGCCTAAGCATCCTGCATCCGGCCTACGCGCCCATCGAGCACATCAAGCGGCAGCTGCAGGACACTCTGCCCCCCGACGCCCACGTCCTGGCCTCCCAGCGTCTGGGCATCTCGCTCACCCGCTGGCCCGACGGCCGCAACTTCCTGGCCACTGACTTCGCCACCCGCGATGAGCTCATCCAGGTGGGCTGGGCGGGACCCAAGGCCTGGCTGGTGGGCGGCAGGCGGGCGGGCTCCATCTAGTCCGGAGTGACATCCAGGTACTTCCCCGGCAGACGTTTCTGCAGGGGCGGAAGGAGGGAGGGAGGGCGGACCTGTTTGTAGCTGAGGAAACTGAGGCCCAGAGATGGTGGGCAGGGTGGGTCTGGAGACCTCCCAGGTTGCTGCACACAGAAGAGTCTGGCTGGGGCCAGTCACTGTTCTAGGCACTGTGGCTGTAACAGGGAGCAAAACAGAAACTCTTGCCTCCCTGGGGCTTCTATGCTCATTGGTTGGGGGAGGGGGGCAGGTGGTATCAATAATGAACTCATCTCCATGTAAGGAGGTCAGGAACAATCCAGTGTTGAAATGGAATAGGAGGAATAGGATGTCTAAAACGGAGGCTTCACATAGACCCTGACACTATTGACATTTGCCAAAAGTGTGCACGCTCAAGTGCAGGCACAGTGTGGCAACCAAAAATGTCTCTGACATTGTTAGTGTCCTGTGGGGGAGAAAGTCACTCCTAGTTGAGAACCACCAACCTAGAGCTTGCAAACTTTTGAATATAGGGCTTTCCTCATGGAAGCCTTGGAAGCTTCCCAGCTCTGTCTGGGAGGTGCAGAACGCATACTGGCTCTGACCAGATGGAGATGCAGGTGACAGTTTTGCCCCACAGATTGATAACAGTGACGGCAGCTAATGTGTACTGAGCACCTACTATGTGCCAGGTCCCATCCCAACTGCTACACAGGCAAGGATTCTGGGCCACTCTTTGGGGTCCCCATCTGGCTTCCTCAGGAGCTCGTACCTGACCTCCTTCCCTGCACACCCACAGAAAGAGGAGGTGGGTGTCGAGACAGAGGTGCTCCAATCCCTGCTTCCCTTGGAGAGCTTGGCTGGGAGGTGACGCCTCAGCTCCCTCATCTGGACGTGGGACTGATGACACCTCCTCTGCAGGCTGTTGGGATTAGAAACCGTGCACAGGGGAGGTTCTGAATGCAAGGAGCATGCACAGTTGTGTTCCCGCTGACTCTTCTCTTCCTAGGCCTTGGTCTGCACCTTATACTTCCCTTTCTACTGCGGGCTGATCCCCCCCGAGTTCAGAGGGGAGGTGAGTGCACTTTGGAACCCTGCTCTGTGCTCTGGGCAGCCTGGGGTGCACACTGTGGAGAGGTGTTCGGGTGGAGGAAACCAGCGCTCCCTGAGCACTTACTGTGTGCCAGGCCCTCCCCCTGCTCCTAGGGGGCGTTCAGCCTCCTGAGCTGGAGTGGCCCTGTGACTCAGGGACAGCTGGAGGGTCACCGGCTGCAACCAGTGTGGGAGGCCCTCTGAGAGGGCAGCACCACCCACCTGCCCCCCACAAATTGCAGCGCTACATCGATGGGGCTCTGAGCAACAACTTGCCCTTTGCGGACTGCCCCTCCACCATCACGGTGTCCCCCTTCCATGGGACAGTGGACATCTGCCCCCAGAGCACCTCCCACAACCTGCATGAGCTGAATGCCTTCAACGCCAGCTTCCAAATCTCCACCGAGAACTTCTTCCTGGGGTTCATAAGCCTCATACCCCCCAGCCTCGAGGTAGGTCTGGCCCCGTGATGGTGTTAGAGGCTTGGCCATGGTCAAGGGTCCCGTGAGTCAGACTTTGTGTGCTCCTAACCCACACTGCCCCCTGAGCCTCAAGGCAGTTACAACGTATGTCCCCAGTCTCAAAGCCAAACACCTGAATCCTAATGGGGTTCAGTCGTGTCTTTACTGTTCTTGCCGCACTGAGCGATGAGTGATGAGTGAGGACTGGCCCCAGGTCAATGGGACACACTCGCGCCAACTCTGTTGAGCTGGCCTTTGAGCAGGGCCTTTGCCTGTGCTCCTCTGGGCCAGGGTCTGTAGGCAGGTGCCGTTATCATTTCCATTTCTCAGGGGAGGATACTATGGCTGAGAGAGGTTAAGCAACTTGTTCAAAGTCACACAGCCTGGAAGCAGCAAAACCAGGATTCGACCTTCAGTTGGCTCAGGCCCATGCTCTTGACCGCTGTCCTTGACTGTGGCCAAATTGACCAACCACTGTGGAGGCAAGGCACAAATGCAAAGAAAAAAACAAAGGAAGAGATTTTTACCCCTTGGTATTCCTGGAAAATAGATAATTTGACAGCTATTGAAATACACTCCTCCTGGTCGGGCGCAGTGGCTCAACGCCTATAATCCCAGCACTTTGGGAGGCCGAGGCTGGCAGATCACTTAAGGTCAAGAGTTTGAGAGCAGCCTGGCCAACATGGTGAAACTCCATCTCTACTAAAAATACAAAAATTAGCTGGGCGTGGTGGCGCATGCCTGTAATTCCAGCTACTCAGGAAGCTGAAGCAGGACAATTGCTTGAACCTGGGAGGTGGACGTTGCAGTGAGCCGAGATCGTGCCATTACACTATAGCCTGGGTGACAGAGTGAGACTCCCTCTCAAAAACAAAAAAAGAAAGAAAGAAACACACACACACACACACACACACACTCCTCTGCCCCAACCACATCCTGGCTCTTCCCTGTCCCTTCTACCTCTCAGGTTTGTGTAGTGCTTTCTAAGTCACGAGACAAGCTCATGTTCCTTTACTCTGGTATTCCCCACACCCCTGGGTGGGCAGGAAACCCCAGCTGCATTTTCTAGATAAGGAAGCTGAGGCACTCAGAGAGTTAGCACTGCCATGCTAAAGTCTCACAGCAAGGATGTGAGGGGGACAAGCCCCCTTTGCCACCAGTGGGGCTTTAATCAGACAGGCAGGTGGGGCTCCTGGTTCCTCAGCCCACCTCAGTCTTGTCCTGGAAGTGAACATCAAAGGAGCAAAGGGAACCCCCATCCACTGCCCTACAAGAAGCCAAAGTCCCAGCCATCCCAGGCCTTGTTATCACATTTTCCAGAGGCAGAAACTGAGGCAAGAGAGGGGAAAGACTGGGGCAAGAGCAGGCAGGGTGTCTCAGAGGGGAGATGCAATGGGCCTGCAGGGACAGAACTAGATCTATCTGCAGGCTTCTGGCCCCTCCTGCCCAGTGCTGGTCCACAGGGGTCCCTGAGCCCAGCTGAATGGTCACTTGGGGAGAATAGGCTGGGCTGGGACTATCTCCAGTTAAAGATAAGTCCCTGGCCTGTGACATCTGCTCAAGGGGCAGGTCCAGGCCTTGCCCATCCCACCCTTGCCCTGTGTGTTGGCAGGTGGTGGCCGACAACTGCAGACAAGGCTACCTGGATGCCCTGAGGTTCCTGGAGAGACGTGGTAGGTGGCAGTCCCACAGTGGCTGGGGATCGTGTCCCACATGGTGCCAGGTGGACCCTGCCTCTTGGGCCTTTGAGCTGCTAGGGACCTGGGCTCACTCACTCTTGTCCTCAGCATCTGCTCTGTGCTGGACCTGAGCTGAGTACTGGGGACTCAGAGAAGAATCACATACAAGTTCCACTGTTGAGCAGCCCGCAGCCTGGTGCAGGGGGACAGACCCAGAGAGAGACAACCCAGGGAGATGGGGGCAGGGATGGTGGGATGATCAAGGCTGTGGGAGTCCAGAGGAGGCACTGGACTCAGTCTGGGGGTTGAGGGTAGGTAAGGAGGGCTTCCTGGAGGCAGTGACAGATAAGCTGGTTTTGACTAGTTCATTATGAAGACACTGGCAAAGATGAAGATTCCAGCAAAAGAAGAGGGCATTCTAGGCAGAGGGAAAAACAAGAGAGAAGGGACAGAGGCAGGCACCTTGAGGGCACATAACTCAGTATGGCAGGAGGGGTGTGTGTGTGTGTGTGTGTGTGTGTGTTCATGGGGCAGTGGGTGTGCCAGAGAGGTCTGGGCTGGAGAGTCTGAACATCATCCACAGGACAGTGCTCTTCAAACTAGTGGAGTAGACATTCAGATGCAGGCTGCCTGGCTCTCGAACTCATGTGCTCAAGTCCTACGTTGCAACCAAAAACACACAATCAGGAAGCATTTGCTGAGCGCTTTATATGTGCCCAGATGTGAGCTTAAGCTTTATGTATTTATCTTGTTTAATTCTCAGGCAATCATATAAGGCAGGTCTTACTTTTCCTTTTTTACAGAGAAGAAAACTGAGGCAAAAGGCATTGGGTCACATAGCTTGCAGGTGGTGGAGCCAGAATTGGAACTCTGGATTGTGTCTTTGGGGTCTGGGCTCTGATGAGCCACTTGAAAGTGGGCAGGGAGTAGGGCAGAGCAGGGCCAGGGGAAGGCAGAAGGGAGTCATCCGGAATAAGCCATGCATCCATCCCCCAGCACAGCGGATCCCCAGAATGGGGTTTGGGCACTGAGGGATGCGGGCAGCATGGGGCGCCTTGGGGAGGCTCAGATGCCTGACTTATCCTCTCCCTTCCCTGATCCAGGACTCACCAAGGAGCCGGTGCTATGGACACTGGTGTCTAAGGAACCCCCAGCCCCGGCTGATGGAAACTGGGATGCTGGCTGTGACCAATGCCCGAAGAGCGGCCTGTGTCTCAACTGGCAAGTGCCCCACGTGCAAGTCAAGGACATACCCAACTTTGAGCAGCTCTCGCCAGAGCTGGAGGCTGGTAGGGACTCTTCCTGCATTTGCTCACCTACCAGGGCCCTGCACTCAGGGGTCCGGGTTCAGGGACCCTGCCTTGAAGGCACTCGTGGTCTGGAAGAGGACAGGACTCATTTACTGAGCACCTACTAAATGCCAAGTGTGGTACTATGGGCTTTTTACATGTGGCATCATTCATTCCTCCCCACAACCCTGGGCCTAAGCATTATTCGTACCCACTTCACTGATGAGGAAACCAAACCTCAGAGAAAGGAAGGGACTCATCAAGGGCTTGGAGCCTGCAGCTAGGGGATTTGAACCCAAGCCTGTGCCTGCAAAAGCCAGGTCTTTGCCCACTGCCCCGGAAAGGGCAGGAGTGTCGACAGACATAGGAGAGGCACACACAGAGGGCTCTGGATTCCCCAGATGGAAATGAACTCATTTCATCCTTCCAACAACCATCTGAGGATAGTACAGAATTGTCCTCATTGTAAAGACGAGGAAACCATAGCACAGAGAAGTTAAGCGACTTGCCCAAGGTCACACAGTAGCAAATGGCAGAACCAGGGGTTCTACTCAGAACCACTTAGTCTACTCTCCTGCTCTGTGACTAAATGTCACAACTGCAACAACAGGAAAGTAGAGGGTCCTACAGGCACATGTAATGATGGCGGGGGGTGAGTTTGAGTAGCATCTGAGTGAAACTGGAAAGGAGATGTTGGCCAGGCCAAGAGGCAAAAGAGCATCGGGGAGAGGGCCTGGCACACGCAAAGGTCCTGGGGTTGGTGAGGGAGAGCCAGGAGGTCCCTGTGGCTGCAGCATGAGGGGCAGGCAGCAGAGGTGAGCTTGGGAGGCTGGCAGGGTGGGCAGGTGTCCTCGAAAGCTGTGGGAGAAGAGAGTGAGGTGGACGGGAGGGGGTGGTGGACCCAAACAGGCTGAAGGAGTGGGAGGTCGGAAGGAGAGTGATGGTGGTTGAGGGCAGATCAGGGAGAGTGGGGTGGCAAGGGGACGAGGAGGGGGCCCCTTTTCATGCCGGGAGACCACACGAGGATATGCAGAAAAGGGCGTGGACCTGTGCCCAGCCCCTGAGGTCCAAGCTTGGGATTCTGGAACCCGGCAGTGTCCCTGCAGCCACACGGGGGCACCAGAGAGCTGCCTTGGGTGGAGCACCAACTCCTGGGTGCTGTGCCCTCCCCAGCTCGGGAGGGAATTGTGAATCTCATCGCTAATCCTCACCTGCCTGCCCAGGGAGGAACGTCCTGCCGGGACCCCCAGTTTACAGAGAAGGAAGCTAGGACTCGTCCTAGGACACTCGGCAGGTGGATGTGGAGCAGGGTGTCTGGCCTGTGCTACCTCTGAATCTTCAAATGCCCCGTCTCCAGAGGGCAGCGGCCAGAGTGGACGTGGTGGCCAGAGCTGTGGCCTGGGCTATGTCTGGAAGCTGGGGTTTGGGCTCTGGCTCCGTTCCAGCCCAGATGCTGGTCCCTTCCACTCTGGTCAGGTCAGTGAATAGAGGACCCAAGAAACGGTTGCTGCGGTCACAGCTGTGGCTGTGGTTATTAATAACACTGTCGTGTTGCTGTTATTGAGAGAGTGTGGTGAGAGCATCTGTCCCAGCCTGGCAGGCCACAGACTTTCCAGAGGGGCAGGAGAGGTAGAAAGAGCTCAGGAGCCTGAGAGTCCTCAAGTCCATCCTGGCCCTGCCACTTCCTGTTGACGGTCCTTAGGCAAGTCACTTCTCCACTCTGAACCTCAGTCTCTTCATCTATGAGAGGGCATACACCACTTGTCTCATGACAATGGAAGTGCATAGCTACCTGCTGGCCCGTGGTGGGGGGTGGCTCCGTGTTGTTTCTTCATCTGCAGAAGGTGGAGGGGGTGCAGTCTCTTACTGTGTGAGATGGGGGCGCTCAGGCTGCCGGTCCACAGACTCCAGGTGGGCAGGGCCATGCTGGGGCTTCTCTTGCAGCACTGAAGAAAGCATGTGCGAGGGACCCCAGCCCGTGGGCCCGCTTCTGGCGCTCGGGGCCTGGACAGGTGCTGACGTACATGTTGCTACCCTGCACGCTGCCCTTTGAGTACATCTACTTCCGCAGCAGAAGGTAAGGCTCAGCCAGGGGGCCTGGGAAGGGCCTGGCTTGTGGCGGAGACTGGTGCCCATGGCAGGAGGGGCAGCTGGCACACTGGGTGGGCAGGGCTGGGCGGGGTGGGGGGAGCCCGGCTGCTGTCTCCACACTGTGTGGTGTTGGCTGAATGACTCACAGCCTCTGTGATCTCCTCTGCAAAACGAGACTGGTGGGGAAGGGGCATGGTGGGTACGATTGGAAGCTGGAGTCCTCCTGGTCTTCCCCCTGGACCCTACACTGTCTCCGTGACCTCTGACCATTGCTCCACCCATCAGAATCTCAGGTTGGCTTTGTGGCTGGGGCTGCGTCTCTTCAGTCTCAGGCTGGTTGTGTGGCTGGGCCCGAGTCTCTTGACCTTTCTGGGCTACAGATTTCTCTTCTCTTCTCTTCTCTTCTCATTTTTCTTTTCTTTCTTTCTTTCTTTCTTTCTTTCTTTCTTTCTTTTTTTTTTTTTTTGACGGAATCTTACTCTATTGCCCACGCTGGAGTGCAGTGGCGTGATCTTGGCTCACTGCAACCTCTGCCTCCCGGGTTCAAGCAGTTCTCCTGCCTCAGCCTCCTAAGTAGCTGGGACCACAGGCGCACACCGCCAGGCTCGGCTAATTTTTTTGTATTTTAGTAGAGACAGGATTTCACCTTGTTGCGCGGGCTGGTCACGAACTCCTGAGCTCAGGCAATCTGCCCGCCTCGGCCTCCCAGAGTGCTGGGACGACAGGCGTGAGCCCACCACTACAGGTTCCTTTTCTGTAAAACAAGCCCCTTCCAAGTCAGGCCAGCTATGGTTAGGCCCTCAGTAACATTCTAACTTGCTGGTTAATGTGTCCCTCTGTGTCAGTTGTTCATTCATTCCACCAGCAGTTGCTGAGGATCTCTCAGGGGCCAAGGCCTGGCTGTGGGCCATGGAAGCAGCCCTAACCCAGACCCAGCTCCTGGCCCGGTGGAGCTCCTGACCTACAAATTATCACACGCTCCCCTGTAACTACAGCTCCACCTAGAGGTTCCCTGGGAGAGGCCTACACTAGCTTCCAGCTGCACAGCTCAATCTAGGGACTCTCTGGCCAGGGAAGGCTGCCCGGAGGAGATGACTCAGGCTATAATCTGAAGGATGAGTCAGCGTCCACCAGGCAAAGAGGACAAGGAGAATGTTCTAGGCAGATGGAACAGCATGTGCAAAGGTCCAGGGGCGGGAGGTAGAAAGGCCTGTTCGAGGAGCAGGAAGGAAGGCCAGTAACGCTGGAGCCTCGGCTTTACTGCCGTAGAAGACGAGGCAGAGGAGGCTGGTGGGGCAGGTGCACAGAGCTCTGCAGCCGGCTTAGCTAGTCTTTGTCCAGAGAGTGGTGGAAAGGCTGGGAAGGGTTTGAGCAGGGAGGTGGCATGGGGAGATGTGTAGTGTTTAAAATTCTCTCTTCTCCGGAAGAAGGTCTGTGACGGTGAGCCACAGGTGTCTGTCCTGCTCAATGTTGAGTTAATGCATGGGTCAGTCCTGCTGTTTAAATTGCCAGTGGGCCAAAGCCAGGAGAGAGCTTTCTATCGACAGATTCTCCTCACGCTGAGCTGTTTACAGAAACCACGAGTTGAAATCCAAAAGTATAAATGTAAAGTCCAACCTTTTCAGTTAAAAACAAATTCATTGTGTGAGCCCCAAAGGGGAGCCTGCTCAGACTACAGAGAAGTTCACTCTTGGTATTTTTCACAATACATATGTTCAACAACATAGGTTGCATTAATAGAGGCGGGTGGTACAGAACAAGGGAGGTGACAGTCCGGCTTATATCCTGCCATCACACCACCCTCTCTGGACTGCATGCCTAATTTGAACTCTGGTGTAGGGGCCCCTCCAAGGGTGCTGTGGTGCAGGTTGGGGCCCTGCAGTGGCCAGTGTCTGAGGTGCCTGGCCAGAGCTTTCTCAGGCCTGGGCCTATAGGACTGTGGCCCTGCAGACAGACTCATGCTCTCTCCCCTCTGTGCTGGGTTAAGACGCAGTTCCGAGGACCCTGAATCTGGGGCTGGCTCCATCATGGAGGCAGTGGGGAACCACGGGGACATCTTGAGCAAAAGGGGGCTCTGTCAGCTGTGTTTTTGGAGGGCCAGCAGCTTCTGAGAGGAGAGTGGACAAAGGGGTTTGGGGTGGGGAGGGCAGGGGCTGGCCTGGAGGGAAGAGAGAGAAATGGATGGAGATAAGGAGGACATTAGGAACTACGGGTGAGGTGACTGTCCTAATTTGACAGGTGAAGAAACGGAGGCCCAGACAGGTTCCCTGACCTGTGCAGGTTACCCAGCTGATGGGCAGGGAAGCTGGGCTGTACCCTCAAGCCAGCCTGACCCCAAAGGCCCACTCTCTCCCTACCTGTGCTTCCCACTTGTTTCCTTGGGGGTCAAGGACCCTAAGGCCTGGCCACCTCTGCCAAGTTCAGAGTCCATTTCGGATCATTCCAACCCTGCAGGTGCCCCTGTGGCTCTGACTGACTCTGCAACAGTGGTCGACACTGCTGACACTTCTTCCCCCAACCTGGGCAGCCCTCAGGTGCAGGGGCCCCTGGCTCTGGTCTGTGGGGAGGGTGGGCTCGGTGGGACCACACCCCAGGCTCACCTGGGCAAAGCTGACCTGCCCCTTCCTCCAGGTTGGTGGCGTGGCTGCCCGATGTGCCGGCGGACTTGTGGTGGATGCAGGGCCTGCTGAGGAGCGTGGCCCTCGAGGTTTTCTCCAGGACCAAGGCCCAGCTCCTTGGGGCCATCAGGTGAGGTGGGCAGAGGGCAGGGACGGAGAGGGGTGGCTGTGCTGGGGGGAACGCACCAGCTGCTTCCCTGGACCCTGGGCAGGCTGTCCATGCCATCTGCCTGCCTACCTGCTTACCCGCATCCCTCTGGCCTACTCACGCAGCCATTGGCACATGTGTTGGTCACTGCTGTGCACCCGACCTGTGCTAGATGCTCTGTGACAGTCACCTTGGTCAGTCCGCATGACCTGCCAGGGGCAGTCACTGGGCCGCCCATGGGACAGGTGCCTCTTGCAGCTTCACCAGCTCCCTGCCAGTCCTCCTGCCATTGTTCCAGACATCCCTACGTGACCTCGGACGAGGCTGGCCCTGTGTGTGGCCTGGCCTGGTCCCTCTCCTCTGACCGGCCCTCCAGACTTGGGGGGTCTCCTGCGGCCCTCCCCCATGCACTCGACAGCTATCTGTTTAGCAGGACATCAGTGCAGTTCTCTGGGGAGTGGCCATCCCAAGACCTCCCTGACACTTCCAGCTCAGCCACATTGAGGGCCACAGGTCCTCCTTCAGAGCAGGGTCTGGGGGAAGAGTGACCTGGGCTCACCATGGCTGCGCCTGCACCCACATGGTTTCACCTACCCTTCCCAAGCCCCAGGCACTTACCCGTGGCTTCTGCTCCCCTCCACAGCCCTCCGGACACTGGCGTCCTGGAAACAAGCCCCCTCCAACCCCAGATAGCTCCTTATATGGAGGAGCTCAGGCCCACCCATCAGGCCTGAGGGGGCTGAGCTGGGCCAGCCTAGTGATTGGTGTCCCTTGATTCCTGCTCTGGCCTTTGTCCTGTGTGCTCACATCTGCCCCAGCAGGAAGAGGCCCTGCCAATCTCCGTGGAGACCCTGCAGCTTGGAGCCAGTTCCCTGGGGCGCAGCCTGTCAGCATGTCCCCGGTCACTGTGTACCCAGGTCACCTGCCCTACAGGAAGGAGAGAAAGGAGGATAGCCACAGAGACATGTCTTATTTCCAGAATTTCCATGGGGGGCTAGGAGGACAGCATTGCTGGGGAGACGGGCTCCTGTTCTGCCGTGGAGCTGCCCACGGAGCACCTCACAAAAGATGGGGAAAGTGCCTGATGCCCACGTCAGAGACCAGAGGAGCCAATCGAGATGATGGGGTGGGGGTGCTCCCCCCCAGACTCTTTCTCAGTCCTGTAGTGGCCCTTGGGGGTGACCCCTGGGATCTACCCCACTGAGGAAACCTTGACTTCTGACTTCCTATCAGGTCAGGTGGGTGGAAGGCCCTGGCAGGAAGCGGGAGGAAGAGGAGAGGGGGGTCCGGGTCTTTTCAGGATCCCAGCTGTGTGTGCTTCTGTTGGGCCCAGTGGCCCTTGCTGCCCCTACAGCCTCATTCCTGCAGGTTTGTGACGTAGCTGTGCCTCTACCTCAGGCAGAGAGGATGCCAGGGACACCAGGCCTCTGGCCTCTCCACGAGTCACTGCTCTCCCCATTGGCAGAGCGGGACCCATGCTGTGCCCCTGGCCAGGCCCTAAGGAAATGCTCAGTGTCAGTGGAGATGGGGAGGTTGGTGACATGGAGGCGTGAGTGAGAACAGGAAGCAAAGGAATACACGTGGGAACTAAAGAGAAAATGACCAGCCTGGGCAGCATAGTGAGACCCCATTTCTAAAAAAAATAATACAAACTTAGCTGGGCATGGTGGTGCATGCCTGTAGTCCTGGCTACTTGAGAGGCTGAGGTTGGAGGATCATTTGAGCCCAGGAGGTCAAGGCTGCAGTGAACCATGATCACGCCACTGCACCGCAGCCCGGGAAACAAAGGGAGCCCCTGTCTCTAAATAAATAAATAAATAAATAAATAAAGAGACAATGAGCCACTCATTCATTCTTTCATTCATTTATTCAGCTTATGCTTAGTGAGTTATAGGCCCTGGGGACACAGCCTTGAAGAAACCTTACATTCTGGTGGGAGTGCGGGAGCAGACGCTGAACAGCAAACGGGAAAATGTGAATATGAGATTTTTCCAGGAGCAGTGGGGCCATGAAGAAAACAAAATTGGGTGAGAGTGGGGCAGGGTGGGGGTGAAAGCAACATTGGCCCGGGTGGCCCAGGAAGGCCTTCCTGAGGAGGTGACAGCTGAGCTGAGACTGAGGATGAGATGCTGGGTTTTGCAGGTGGAGGCAACGGCAGGTGCAAAGGCTCTGGGGTGAGACTGAAGGAGGGAAGGGCCCGCAGTGAGCGGGTGTGGAGGGAGTGGGGCAGGCAGGGGCTGGGTCAGGAGGGCACTGTCGGGGCGTGGCGAGG
This sequence comes from Mandrillus leucophaeus, assembly GCF_000951045.1. Lineage (NCBI taxonomy): Eukaryota > Metazoa > Chordata > Mammalia > Primates > Cercopithecidae > Mandrillus > Mandrillus leucophaeus. Next base: position 1,500,183 of record NW_012102698.1, on the reverse strand, counting down.
GGCATGGATTT
>NW_012102698.1:1496680-1499047 GCF_000951045.1 Mandrillus leucophaeus | reverse complement strand
ACCACTGCCTCTATTAATGTAGCCTCAGAATGAATGAGCTTGACCTTGCTTATAGAGCCATCATCTACCATTGGTGTCATGCCCTTGCTGGAGCCTAGAGGTGGCCCAGCTGATAGCCTAGGAACTGACCCAGGTCAGAATCCCCAACTTGTTACCAGGATCCTCCTGACACAGCCCCACATTATGGAGCGGAAAAGGGATCCTGGGCTCTGAATTCAGGCTGACCTGGGTTCGAGTCCCATCTCTACAAGTCAGCATTGATGTGACGCAGGGAAATTCCTCACCTCTCAAGGCCTCAGTCCACTCTTGGATAGAATGGAGATGATAACACACGCCTTATGGAATATTTACTTGATAAAATTAAGTGCTCATGGTCGGGCACGGTGGCTCACGCCTGTAATCCCAGCACTTTGGGAGGCCAAGGCAGGCAGACCACTTGAGGTCAGGAGTACAAGACCAGCTTGGCCAACACAGTGAAACCCCGTCTCTACTAAAACTATAAAAACTAGCCAGGCATGGTGGCGGGTGCCTGTAGTCCCAGCTACTCGGGAGGCTGAGGCACAAGAATTTCTTGAACCCGGGAGGTGGAGGTTGCAGCGGGCTGAGATCACACCACTGCACTCTAGCCTGGGCAACAGAGTGAGACTCCGTCTAAAAAATAACTAAATACATACGTACATACATACATACATACATACATAAATACATAAATAAATAGATAAATAAATAAATAAATAAAGTGCTTACTGCAGACTATATCAAATGACCTTGATGACTGTTCAGAAAGGGGCAGTGGGGAGTGAAGGTGTGTTAATTACATTTTACAGTGTGCTGGGCACCAGACTGGGTGTGTCACCCACCAGGGGCCTCCTGTGAGCCTCACATCAGCCCCTGGGTGGTGAGTAGTGCAGGCAAAACACAGAAGAGTTGCCACTGGAGTCCAGACTTGTGCGATGTCAGTGCTCTCTCTGGCCCCTGTATCATGGTCTCCCACCAAGTCTGCTGAAGTTCTGGGTCTTCCACACTCTTCTTTCCCCTGGTATCCCAGCCGGAAACCTCTCTGAGCCCTGGAGCCCTGGCGCAGCTATGGCTCCCATTTGTGGGCCACAATCCTGGGCCAGCTACAAGCCTCCCTGCCTGGCTTTCTGAGCACCAGTTGTGTGCTGGGTGTTTTCTAATGCGTGAGGCAGATCCCTTCCCCAAGGAGCTCCCATGCCTCTAATGCTATCTCCATGGAGATAACAGGTAATGCAACCCTCAAAAGCACACATCACCTTGCAGTTTACAAAGCCCATCATCTAAATCTCACTGCAACCCTGAGAGGTAGGCATTCTCCTCCCCATTTTATGGGTGAGGAAACAGAAGCTCAGAGAGGCAAGTGGCTGATCTGGAAATGCCCAAGTCTGTGCTCCAGGCAGCGGAAAGATCCCAGACGATCACAGCTTCCTTGTGCACCTGCTCTAGGATGCTGAGCAAGTCTTTGCCTCGATCAGCTCCTTAATTTCTTGTCTTGAAAGTCAAGGGTGGGACTAGCTGGTTTCTAAAGAGCCCCCAGCTCCTCTCCGAGCCCATAACACATGTAATAAATGCCACCATGTCAGGGGAAGGAGAAATGATTTCAGGGGGGATTAGCCACAGAGGAACTGGTTTTTGAACTGGGTCTTTACGGATACTAGAATTTGGGTTGGTAGGGAGTCATTCTGAAAGGGAACGTGCAAATGCAAACGTAGGACGGGGGTGACCCATACTAAATTAAACTGACAAGGAATCTGAGGCTAAGAGAACTGAGGTTCCTTGTCTCCGGTCATATATGCAATGGGGAAGTTTGCATTCAAGCCAACGGCAGGCTGTGCTCCCACTGTCTGGATACTAGAATTCTGGGTCAAAATACTGATACTCAGGACTCTTCTGTAGAGATTCTAATGTAATTAGTCTTGACCTAGACCTGTCTTGGCAGAAGTATGCTTGGAGCCTGTGGTTCCTGAGCACTGGTGTCCTTGGGGACCACCCCATTGGTGTGACCACCTGCCTGAGCCAGTGCCCTGTGCTTCAGACTTGCTCCATGTCATCTGTGGGAAGACAGCTGCTATATGCCCATCTGTAGCTGGAATAATGTGATGCTAGGAAAGTGACCTCTGCCTCAGCCTCATGTCCTGGTGTATTGGTCTGTTCTCATGCTGCAATGAAGAACTATCTGAGACCGGGTAATTTATAAAGGAAAGAGGTTGGCCGGGCGCGGTGGCTCAAGCCTGTAATCCCAGCACTTTGGGAGGCTGAGACGGGTGGATCACGAGGTCAGGAGATCGAGACCATCCTGGCTAATGCGGTGAAACCCCGTCTCTACTAAAAAAATACAAAAAACTAGCC
>NW_012102698.1:1492221-1494405 GCF_000951045.1 Mandrillus leucophaeus | reverse complement strand
GAAAATGTGAATATGAGATTTTTCCAGGAGCAGTGGGGCCATGAAGAAAACAAAATTGGGTGAGAGTGGGGCAGGGTGGGGGTGAAAGCAACATTGGCCCGGGTGGCCCAGGAAGGCCTTCCTGAGGAGGTGACAGCTGAGCTGAGACTGAGGATGAGATGCTGGGTTTTGCAGGTGGAGGCAACGGCAGGTGCAAAGGCTCTGGGGTGAGACTGAAGGAGGGAAGGGCCCGCAGTGAGCGGGTGTGGAGGGAGTGGGGCAGGCAGGGGCTGGGTCAGGAGGGCACTGTCGGGGCGTGGCGAGGGGCATGGATTTGGGGAGCAAATGTGAGAGAAGGGAGCGAGTGGAGGAAAGGAGGACCCAGGGCTGTGGTGGAATTGGAAAAGAAGGAGGAAGGGGCAGACGGTGAGCATGCAGGAGGCTGTCCCCTTCCCTCCAGGACCCCCTGGGTCTGAGCAGGCCTCTGCCCCTCTGGTCGTCTCCTGGGTGGGGGCAGGCACGGACGCTGTCCCCGCCTCAGAAAAAGGCTGTCCCACTTGGAGCCAGGTGGTCCCTGGCTCGCACAACACTGTCTGCAGAGCTGGGATGTTCTATGCACTGTCTCCACCCTCAGAAGCTGGGTTTGGGATTTCCTCCCCTGGTGGAGAGGGGAGACCTGGCCACCTGGGTCACCAGGGGAAGGATTTAGAGGACTTTAGGAATATTCTTGCTCCCTGCCCTTTGTCCGTTGTCACAGACACAGGCCTCCATGTTCACAGGAACTCAGCCTCCCTTGATTACCCCTCCCTTGTCAGTTCCTTACATAGTGGGGACTTTGACCTGTGCTTTGTCTCCATTGCTTTCCTTTGTGACTTAGACCAGGGAAAGATAGTTGGCCCCTCCCACCTCACTCTCCATCACCCTCCGTTGCCAAGCAGGGTGCGGGGAAATGTTTCTGGCTCAGATGGTTGAATATCTCAATTGCTTACAACATTCTGCTCTGAAAACGTCTCTTTGATCTCTATTATTTGTGGCTCATGCGTCAAAGTTATCTGCTGGCAACTTGACAATGGCAGAGACCATTCACCAGCATCCCTGGCAGGACTTCATTGTTTTTAAGCACTTCCCTGGTTTCTATCTTATTTAACTCTTGGATATTTGCTCATGTGGTGTTAAAATCCAACTGCCTGCGGCTTCCCCATGGATCCCAGCTCTGCACCCTGGATCCACAGACTCTGCTTGCTCTGCCTGCCTGGAGAGAGGGGCTAAAGGGTATTGATCTTCTGAGGCCACTCTTCTCCACAGTGAACAGCTCACACCTTACAACCACTCCTCAGGGACATCGCCAATCCAGTGATGCTGTTCAGGGAGCTCCAGTCCCACGCCCCGAGTTTGTTCACAACCTTCTGGGAGCATGGAGTCCAGCAGTGCCCCGGAGGTGATATGGCCAGTACTGTTTCTAAATTGTCTTTCAGCTCCCACCTCCTAACCACTGCCTCTATTAATGTAGCCTCAGAATGAATGAGCTTGACCTTGCTTATAGAGCCATCATCTACCATTGGTGTCATGCCCTTGCTGGAGCCTAGAGGTGGCCCAGCTGACAGCCTAGGAACTGACCCAGGTCAGAATCCCCAACTTGTTACCAGGATCCTCCTGACACAGCCCCACATTATGGAGCGGAAAAGGGATCCTGGGCTCTGAATTCAGGCTGACCTGGGTTCGAGTCCCATCTCTACAAGTCAGCATTGATGTGACGCAGGGAAATTCCTCACCTCTCAAGGCCTCAGTCCACTCTTGGATAGAATGGAGATGATAACACACGCCTTATGGAATATTTACTTGATAAAATTAAGTGCTCATGGTCGGGCACGGTGGCTCACGCCTGTAATCCCAGCACTTTGGGAGGCCAAGGCAGGCAGACCACTTGAGGTCAGGAGTACAAGACCAGCTTGGCCAACACAGTGAAACCCCGTCTCTACTAAAACTATAAAAACTAGCCAGGCATGGTGGCGGGTGCCTGTAGTCCCAGCTACTCGGGAGGCTGAGGCACAAGAATTTCTTGAACCCGGGAGGTGGAGGTTGCAGCGGGCTGAGATCACACCACTGCACTCTAGCCTGGGCAACAGAGTGAGACTCCGTCTAAAAAATAACTAAATACATACGTACATACATACATACATACATACATAAATACATAAATAAATA
>NW_012102698.1:1482869-1490306 GCF_000951045.1 Mandrillus leucophaeus | reverse complement strand
AAAAAAAAAAAAAGGAAAGAGGTTGGCTGGTTGTGGTGGCTCACACCTATAATCCTGGCACTTTGGGAGACTGAGGGGGGTGGATCACCTGAGGTGAGGAGTTCAAGACCAGCCTGGCCAACATGATGAAATCCTGTCTCTACTTAAAATATAAAAATTAGCTCGGCATGGTGGTGGGCACCTGTAATCCCAGCTACTTGGGAGGCAGAGGCAGGAGACTTGCTTGAACCTGGGAGGCGGAGGTTGCAGTGAGCCGAGATCGCGCCACTGCACCACTCCAGCCTGGGTGACAGAGCAAGTTTCAGTCTAAAAAAAAAAATAGGAAAGATGTTTAATCGACTCACAGTTCTGACAATTCTACAGGGCTGGGGACCCCTCAAGAAACTTATTACAATCATGGCGGCAGGGGAAGCAAGCATGTCCTTCTTCACACAGCTTCAGGAAGGAGAAGTGTTGAGCAAAAGGGGGAAAAGCCCCTCACAGAACAATGAGATCTCATGAGAACTCACTCACTATCATGAGACAGCATGGAGGTAACCACTCCCATGATTCAATTACCTCCCACCAGGTACCTCCTATGACATGTGTGGATTATGGGAACTACAAACCAAGTTGAGATTTGGGTGGGGACACAGCCAAACCATATTATTCCACCCCGACCCCTCCCAAATCTCATGTCCTCACATTTCAAAACACAATAATGCCTTCCAAACAGTCCCCCAAAGTCTTAATTCATTCCAATATTAACCCAAAATTCCAAGTACAAAGCCTCATCTGAGACAGGGCAAGTCCCTTCCGCCTATGAGCCTGTAAAATCAAAATCAAGTTAGTTACTTCCTAGATACAATGGGGGTACAGGCTTTGGGTAAATACATGCATTCCAAATGGGAGAAATTGGCCCCAAAAAAAAGGGGCTCCAGGCCCCATGCAAGTCCAAAATCCAACAGGGCAGTCATTAATCCTTAAAGTTCCAAAATGATCTTCTTTGACTCTATGTCTCACAACCAGGGCACACTGATGCAAGAGGTGGCAGCTTTGCATCCCATGGCCTTGGGCAGCTCCATCCCTGTGGCTTTGCAAGGTATAGCCCTGCTCCTTGCTGCTTTCATAGGCTGGGGTTGTCTGTGGCTTTTCCAGGTGCACGGTGCAAGCTATAGGTGAATCTACCATTCTGGGGTCTGGAGGATGGAGGCCCTCTTCCTACAGCTCCACTAGACAGTGCCCCAGTGGAGATCCTGTGTGGGGGCTCTGACCCCACATTTCCCTACTGCGCTGCCCTAGCAGAGGTTCTCCATGAGGGTTCTACCCCTGCAACAGACTTCTACCTTGACATCCAGGCCTTTCCATACATCCTCTGAAATCTAGGTGGAGGTTCTCAAACCTTAATTCTTAACTTCTGTGCACCAGCAGGCCCAACACCATGTGGAAGCTGCCAAGGTTTGGGGCTTGCACTCTCTGAAGCAATGGCCTGAGCTGTACATTGGCCCCCTTTAGCCACAGCTGGAGTGGCTAGGACTCAGGGCACCAAGTCCCAAGGCTGCACACAGCAGGAGGGCCCTGAACCTGGCCCAGGAAACCATTTTTCCCTCCTAGGCCTCCAGGCCTGTGATGGGAGGGACTGCCACGAAGGTCTCTGACACGTCCTGGAGACATTTTCCCCATTGTCTTGATGACTAACATTTGGCTCCTTGTTACTTTTGCAAATTTCTGTAGCCAGCTTGAATTTCTCCCCGGAAAATGGGGTTTTTCTATCACATCATCAGGCTGCAAATTTTCTAAACTTTCATGCTCTGCTTCCTCTTGAACACTTTGCCGTTTAGAAATTTCTTTCACCAGATACCTTAAATCATCTCTCTCAAGTTCAAAATTCCATAGATCTCTAGGGGAGGGGCGAAATGCCACTATTCTCTTTGCTAAAGCATGGCAAAAGTCACTTTGCTCCAGTTCCCATGAAGTTTTTCATCTCCATCTGAGACCACCTTAGCATGGATTTCATTGTCCATATCACTATCAGCATTTTGGCCAAAACCATCCAACAAGTCTCTAGGAAGTTTCAAACTTTCCTACATCTTCCTGTCTTCTTCTGGGCTCTCCAAACTTCCAACCTCTGCCTATTACCCAGTTCCAATGTCACTTCCACATTTTTGGGTATCTTTATGGCAGCACCCCACTCTCTGTGGTACCAATTTACTGTATTAGTCTGTTTTCACACTGCTATAAAGAACTGCTCGAGACTGGGCAATTTATAAAGGAAAGAGGTTTAGTTGAGGCAGTTCTGCAAGGCTGGGGAGGCTTCAGGAGACTTACAATCATGGCAGAAGGGGAAGCAAACACATCCTTCTTTACATGGCAGCAGGAAGGACAAGTGTGGAGCAAAATGGGGAAAACCCCTTATAAAACCATCAGATCTCGTGAAAACTCACTCACTATCATGAGAACAGCAGTATGGGAGTAACTGCCCCCATGACTCAATTACCTCCCACTGGGTCCCTCCCACGACACTCAGGGATTATGGAAGCTACAATTTAAGATTTGGGTGAGAACACAGCCAAACCTTATCATCTGGTTATACTAGTCATTCCCAGGGAGAGGCCTCAACCCCTCTGAGCATAGCATCCCACCCATAAATCTAATCATGTACACTAACTGGATGTTTGGTGATGTTAGGGAATAACTGTTACTTCTTAGATGTGTTAATGTATTGGGAATATGTTTTCAAAGAGCTCTTATCCCTTGGAGATCCATACTGAAGTATTTATGAATGAAATTATATAATACATGGAGTTTGCTTCAAAACAGTCTGGATATGTGGGAGATGATAAAACATGAAGTGATAATAGTTGACACTGGGTGATGAGTATATAGAAATTCATTGTCATTTGAATGATGTGTAAAAAAACAGAAGTTCATTATACCATTCCCTCTAATTTTGGATATGTTTGACATTTCTTTAATCAACAAGTTCTTAATTCTAAAAATTTGATAGTACATACAGATATTTGTTGATGAAGAGTCAAACTCTGTAAAATATTTGAAGAGATTTATTCTGTGCCAAATATGAGTGACCAATGGGCTGTGATGCAGCCCTTAGGAGATGCTAAGAACATGGGCCCAATGTGGTTGGGCCACAAATTGGTTTTATACGTTTTAGTGAGACATAAGGCATTAATCAAGACATGTAAGATGTATATTGGTCAGGAAAGGCAAGACAACTGGAAGCAGCTGGGTGGGGGCTTCCAAGTGAGAGGGTGGATTCAAAGATTTTCTGACTGGTAATTGGTTGAAAGAGTTATTATCAATAAAAAGGAATCTTTTCTTTTTATTATATTTTATAATAGAAGGGAATATCTGGGTTATGGTAAAGGGTTGTGAAGACCAATGTTTTATCATGCAGATGAAGCTTCCAGATAGCAGGCTTCAGAGAGAATAGATTGTAAATGTTTCTTATCAGATTTAAAGAAGCTTTCTTCCTTCTGAGAACTGGAACAAGACAAGAATGCCCACTCTTACTACTTATCTTCAACATAGTACTGGAAGTCCTAGCCAGAGCAATCAGACAAGAGAAAGAAATAAAGGGCATCCAAATTAGTAAAGAGGAAGTCAAACTGTTGCTGTTTGCTGATGTTATGATTGTATACCTAGAAAGCCCTAAAGACTCCTCCAAAAAGCTCCTAGAACTGATTAAAGAATTCAGCAAAGTTTCCAGATACAAAATTAATCTACACAAATCAGTAGCTCTCCTATACACCAACAGTGAAAAGCTGAATATCAAATCAAGAATTCAACCCCTTTTACAATAGCTGCAAAAAAAAAAAAAAAAAAAAAAGTTAGGAATACACGTAACCAAGGAGGTGGAAGACCTCTACAAGCAAAACTACAAAACAATGCCGAAAGGAATCATAGACACACACACACAAATGGAAACGCATCCCATGCTAGTGGATGGGTAGACTCAATATTGTGAAAATGACCACACTGCCAAAAACCATCTACAAATGCAATGTAATTCCCATCAAAATACCACCATAATTCTTCACAGAACTAGAAAAAACAATTCTAAAATTCATACAGCAACAAAAAAGAGCCCACATAGTCAAATCAAGACCAAGCAAAAAGAACAAATCTGGAGGCATCAGATTATCTGATTTCAAACTATACTATAAGGCCACAGTCACCCAAACAGCATGGTGCTGGTATAAAAATAGACACCTAGACCAGAAGTAAACCCAAATACTTACAGCCAACTGATTTTTGACAAAGCAAACAAAAACATAAGGTGAGGAAAGGACACCCTATCCAACAATGGTGCTGGGATAATTGGCAAGACACATGTAGAAGAATGGAACTGAATCTCCCACCTTATACAGAAATCAACTCAAGATGGATCAAAGACTTAAATCTAAGACCTGAAACTATAAAAATTCTAGAATGTAACATCAGAGAAACCCTTCTAGACATTGGCTTAGGCAAGGGTTTCGTGACTAAGAACCTAAAAACAAATGCAATAAAAACAAAGATAAATAGCTGAGACTTAAACTAAAGAGCTTTTGCATGGCAAAAGGAACAGTGAGCAGAGTAAACAGACAACCTACAGAGTGGGATAACATCTTCCCAATCTATTCATCTGGCAAAGGAATAATATCCAGAATCTACAATGAACTCAAACAAATTAGCAAGAAAAAAAAATCTCATCAAAAAGTGGGCTAAGGACATGAATAGACAAATCTCAAAAGAAGATATACAATGGCAAACAAACATATAAAACATGCTCAACATCACTAATGATCAGGGAAATGCAAATCAAAACTGCAATGCAATAGCACCTTACTCCTGCAAGAATGGCCATAATAAAAAAATCAAAAAGTAATAGATGTTAGCATGGATGCAGTGAACAGGGAACCCTTCTACACTGCTGGTGGGAATGTGAACTAGCACAACCACTATGGAAAACAGTGTGGAGATTCCTTAAAGAACTAAAAGTAGAACTACCATGTGATCTAGCAATCCCACTACTGGGTGTCTACCCAGAGGAAAAGAAGTCATTATATGAAAAAGATATTTCACATGCATGTTTATAGCAGTACAATTATCAATTGCAAAAATGTGGAACCAACCCCAATGTCCATGAATCAATGAGTGGAACCACTGTGGTGTATATATACGATGGAATGCTACTCAGCCATAAAAATAAATGAATTAATGGTATTTGCAGCAATCTGGATAAGATTGGAGGCTATATTCTAAGTGAAGTAACTCAGAAATGGAAAACCAAACATTGTATGTTCTCACTCATAAGTGAAAACTAAGCCATGGGGGATGCAAAGGCATAAGAATGACATAATGGACTTTGGAGACTCGGGGGAAAGGGTGGGAAGGAGGTGAGGGATAAAATACTACAAATTGGGTGCAGTGTATACAGCTCGGGTGATAGGTGCACCAAAATCTCACAAATCACCACTAAAGAACATACTCATGTAACCAAACACCACCTGTTCCCCAGCTACCTATGGAAATAAAACATTTTTAACAAACTATAGTCCAATATCACAACCAAGATACTGGCATTGATAGATCACTTCCATGTGATCTATCAAAAAGGGTCCCTCATGTGTCCTTTTATAAGCACACTCATTTCCCTTCTGTTCCCACCCTCTCCTTAACCAATAACAACCACTCATCTATTCTCCATTTTTGTAATTTTGTTATTTCAAGAATACTGTATAAATGGAAATAATACAGCATGTAACCTTTGGGGCTTATCTTTTTACATTCAGCATGATTCTCTGGAGAGTCATCCAGGTTGTTGCATTTATCAATCATTCATTCCTTCTTTACTGATAAATAGTATTCCATAGTATGAATGTACCATAGTTTGTTTAACCATCCGCTCAGTGAAGGAATATATTAATTCTTTGTTTACAGTTTTTGCTGTCATGAATGAATAAAGCTACTATAAACATTAAAAAAGAATATTTTCTATCAGTGATTCCAAAAGGGAGGAGGATATAATGAGGCATGTCCGATCACCACTTCCCATCATAGCCTGAAATACCTTTTCAGGTTAGCTTTGGAATGCCCTTGACCGAGAGGAGGGGGTCTGTTCAGGTGGTTTGGGGAATGGGGGCCTTAGAATTTTATTTTTGGTTTACATACTTTAAAGCAAAAAAAAAAAAAAAAAAACTAGTCTAGAAACTGACTGCACCAAAGTTAACCTTTGTTTTTCTTCTGTTTCTATAGTGTAAACCAAAAATAAAATTCGAAGTTCCACGTCATCTGAACAGGCTCCTTCCTCTCGGCCAACGGCACCCCAAAGCTAACCTGAAAAACTAGTTCAAGCCATGATGGGTAGTGGGTGTCAGACATGACTCATTATGCCCTGCTCCCTTTTGGAATTCAGGAAAAGCCAACCAGCATTTAACATCAATAGAGACCTTAAGTCTGATAAGAAACATTTACAATCTATTTTCTTGAAAGCCTGCAATACGGAGTCTTCATCTGCATGATGAAACTTTGGTCTCCACAACCCCTTATTGTAACCCAGACATTTTTTTCTATTGATTCCAGGGCTTTAGATCATAACTCTTTCAACCAACTGCCAATCAGAAAGTCTTTAAACCTACCTAAGACCTGGAAGCCCTGACCTACCTCCCCACTTCAAGTTGTCCCACCTTTCTAGTTAAAACCAATGTACATCTTACATGTATTGATTGATGCCTTATGTCTCCCTAACATGTATAAAAGCAAGCTGTACCATGACCACCTTGGGCACATGTCCTCAGGATCTCTTGAGGCTGTGTCATGGATGCGTCCTTAACCTTGGCAAAACAAACTTTCTAAATTGATTAAGACTTGTCTTGGATTCTTTAGGTTCACAATAGAAATGTCTCTTATTAGAATTCTGATTGCTGGCCAGGTGCAGTGGCTCACATCTGTAATCCCAGCACTTTGGGAGGCTGAGGCAGGAGAATCACTTGAGTACAGGAGTTCAAGACCAGCCTGGGTCTTGAACATAGTGAGACCCCTATAAAAAGAAAGGAAGGAAGGAAGGAAGGAAGGAAGGAAGGAAGGAAGGAAGGAAAGTAGCTGCATGTAGTGGCATATACCTGTAGTCCCAGCTACTCAGAAGGCTGTGGTGGGATGCCTGCTTGAGTCCAGGAGGGTGAGGCTGCAGTGAGCTATGATTGTGCCATTGCACTTCAGCCTGGGTGACAGAGCGAGACCCTGCTTCAAAATAAAAAGAAAGAAATCTGATTGCCTACATCACAGGTAGAGGACTAGTCCATCTTTAATGCCACCTCCTGGAATGAGACATGGCTGTTTAACTGAACTGATCTATTCTCAGGACTAAGAGGCTCACTACAGAAGATTTTAGACCATATAGAGTAACTTACTCATGTTGTCATGGCATCTCTTAGCATGTTAATGCACTATAATTAG
>NW_012102698.1:1478659-1482334 GCF_000951045.1 Mandrillus leucophaeus | reverse complement strand
TTTTTCTAATTTTTAAAAATTGAGATGGAATCTCACTCTGCTGCCCAGGCTGGAGTGCAGTGGCGTGACCTTGGCCCACTGCAACCTCTGCCTCCCAGGTTCAAACAATTCTTGTGCCTCAGCCTCCTATGTAGCTGGGATTACAGGTATGTGCCACCACACGTGGCTAAGTTTTTGTATTTTTAGTAGAGTCGGGGTTTCACTATGTTGGCCAGGCTGGTCTCAAATTCCTGACCTCAAGTGATCCACCTGCCTTGGCCTCTCAAAGTGCTAGGATTACAGGCATGAGCCACCGTGCCTGGCCTCAAGGACCGGCTTCTTTACTGCACCCTGTTTCATCAGCAAGGTCTTTGTGACCTGTACCTTGTTCTGACCTATTATCTCATTTTGTGACTAAGAATGCCTAGCCCCCTGGGAATGCAGCCCAGTAGGTCTCAGCATTATTTTACCTAGCCCCTATTCAAAAAGCAGCCACACTGGTTTGAACGCCTCTGACAATATGGGATGACATATTTCAATTTGCACCTATTTATCCAATTTGTCTTTCCCCCCGCTTTCTCTAACCTGATCTAACAACCTCTAACCCAAATCTCTCCAAAGCTATCAGCTTGGCTTCTTTTTTTTTTCTGTCACCCAGGCTGGAGTGCAGTGGCAGGATCTTGGCTCACTACAGCTTTGACCCCCCAGGCTCAAGCAATCCTCCTGTCTCTGCCTTCTGAGTAGCTGGGCATGTGTGTGCCACCACATCTGGCCAATTTTTCTGTTTTGAAAAATATGGGGTTTTGCTGTGTTGCCCAGGCTGGTCTCGAATTCCTGGGCTCAAGTGAGCCTCCTACCTCAGCCTCCCAAAGTGCTGTGATTACAGGTTCGAGCCACTGCAACCATCCTAGCTTGGCTTTTGATATGTGAAACTCGTTTGAAGTTTCAAAGTGGGGATTGAATGAAATTAAAATATTTTACCTCAAAGTATATTTCTTTGACATATTTTGAAATGGCTGCCACTTGGTCATCTTGACAGAACTGGCCTTGCAAAGCTACCTTAAATGGGGAAATTTGTATCTGTAGAGAATCTCCATGAATGCTGCCATATTCCTCCCCACCCCCCCGCACCTTTCTATTCTTTCCCCAGATCCAGAATAGATGGTAAAGGGTGGGAGAGTCCCACCCTTTACCATCTATTCTCTCCAAGGGAGGCTTCATCCACATAACAAGGACACCTTTGTTAGTCAAGTTTCTTTCCCCCTCTCATAACCTGTTTTACCAGAATCTAAGCTCCTGTTCTTTCTGTAAGCTCAAAATGGTATGTAAGTTTCTGTAACTCATGGGAAGCTGGGTCTTCATTCTGAAGGCTCCCATGTAGGCACATTAAATTTGTATGCCTTTTCTCCTATTAAGAAAAAGATAGCATCTAGAAATAGGAAAAGATGCCTCAAGATAGAACATAACAAAGGAAAATCAGGGGCATCGGGAGTTGTGGTTACCCAGCGTGCCAGGATGGAAGGGCAGGAGGATGAGGGGGAACCTGTACATTCAGCACCGCGGACAGCGACCCGTCTTCCCCGCTGCCTCGCAGCCTTGGGGATGGATCTCAGAGGGCTGAGATTTGGAGATCTACTAGATGAACCTTACTTAAGAAGAGTCTCTTCAGGACAAAGAGGTATCCAGCCTCTTCTTATGCCCCTTATGCAGCGGTGAGGTTTTCTCTATTCAAAGGCTCAGGCCTTGATGGACATTTTTGGCTCATGAGAAGTTACTGCTTTCTGCTTTTTAAGGATATTTTTGTCAAAAAACAATTGGTCATAGATGTTTGGGTATATCTTTGAGCTTTCTATTCTGTTCCATTTATTTACATTTTATGCTTATGTCAGTTACATATTGTTTTGATTTACAATGTTAAGGTAACTAGCTTTATAATAAGTCTTGAAATCAGGTAGTGTGAGCCCTCAAACTCCGCTATTCTTTTTCAAAATTCTTTTGCCTATTCTAGGTTCTTTATTTTTCTTCTTATTTATTTATTTATTTATTTTGAGACAGAGTCTCGCTCTGTCTTCCATGCTGGAGTGCAGTGGCACAATCTCGGCTCTCTGCAAGCTCCACCTCCCGGGCTCATGCCATTCTCCTATTTCGGCTTCCCGAGTAGCTGGGACTACAGGTGCCCGCCACCATGCCTGGTGAATTTTTTGTATTTTTAGTAGAGACGGCGTTTCACCGTGTTAGCCAGGATGGTCTCGATCTCCTGACCTCGTGATCTGCCTGCCTCAGCCTCCCAAAGTGCTGGGATTACAGGCATTGGTAATGTTTATTTTGATCACCTGGTTAACGTGGTGTCTTAGGGTTCTCTGGAGAAACAGGACAAATATATATATGTATACACACACACACACACACACACACACACACACACTTACATATATGACCACTAGTTTCATATATGTATATAGAAGAATATATATTATAAGGTATTGGCTCACATGATTGTGGAGACTGAGAATGATTTACCCTCTGCAAGCTGGAGACCCAGGAAAGCCGGTGGTGTAGTGTGAAGGCCTGAGAGTAGGAGATCTGCTTCTGTAGATGTGACCCAGTTCTGATGGCCTGAGAACCAGGAGCACTGGGGGCAGGAGAAGATTGATGTCCCTGTTGAAGTAGTTAGGCAGACAGCAAATTCAACTTTCCTTTACCTTTTGGTTCTATACAAGCCCTCAACAAATTAACTGCTGCCCACTCATATGGGAAGAACAATTTGCTTTTTTTTTTTTTTTATAGATGGAGTCTTGTTCTGTCACCCAGGCTGGAGTGCAGTGGCGCGATCTCTGCTCGCTGCAACTTCCATCTCCCAGGTTCAAGCGATCCTCCTGCCTCAGTCTTCTTAGTAGCTGGGATTACAGGTGCGCGTCACTACTCCCAGCTAATTTTGACCAGACCTCACTTACAAAACAAACTCAAAGGTAAATGCAACAATTTCAAGATGGTGACCACAGAGCATGGAATTCCAAAGTGTGGGGCCCTTCGGAGCACAAAACCCTGTGTGGCTCCCCTGGTTGCATATCTGTGAAGCAAGGCCTGCATCTATGTCCATGTCTGTACTTCTATCTGTGTCTACATCTTCATGTAACTGCCACCAAGAGCAAGTTATGATGTTTCCAACACTATGGAGGGTAGGTACCCTTGAGTCCGCTCCCAGTCAACCCTCTTTCCATGCCCCAGGTTAAGATTATTCTCACCTCTATCACTATAGATCAGTTTTGCTGGCTTTGACTGTAAATAAATAGAATCACACAACATACTATTTTTTGTGCTTGACTTAATTTTGTTCATCATTTTGACTGTGACATTCTTAGTTATATTCCTTTTTTTAAAAGTTACTGAGTATTCCCTTGTATGGCTATATCGCGATTTATCTATTCTACTGTCCTGTATGTGGGTTGTTTCCCATTCTTGTCTAACAGGCTCAAACTGTTTCCGATTTGACCTATGGTAATACTTTCACGTGACACCCAGTGTCCTTCTGACCTATTCCCAACAGTTTTGAACTTGCAGGAGTTCAAGACTCAACAAAACGTTTTAGGCTCATCTTGTACTTTCCTTGCCCTGGAGTTGGCTTTTTCTCCAAGAAACCCCAGGTTCATTTGGTGAGGGAAGTACTTAGCAAAGATCTGGGCAGGGGGTATGCCT
>NW_012102698.1:1471447-1476334 GCF_000951045.1 Mandrillus leucophaeus | reverse complement strand
CCTCGCCGCCGCCCCCGCCCTGCCGGTGCTCGGATCCCTGCGGGCCGTGTGGGGTGGAGTGGGAAGGGGATTGGTTCGCACCTGGGGAAACCAAGGTTAGAGACCTTAGGGGGCGGCCAGTTCCGTGGAGATGGAGCCTATTTGGCCGGCGCTGCAGGAGGATGGGCCCAGGGCCGCCACCCATCTCTGCTTCTCCCTTTGCCTGGCTGGCTGTGTGACCTTGGACGGGTCACTCAACCTCTCTGTTCCTGAATCCTGGCCAACGTTTGATGAGTGCAAAGTCCTGGTGTTCACCTGGGAAGGGAGATAACACGGGCGTCAGGGCTTTCAACGTGGAAACGTAACGTCCCTCCTTTCCAGTGTGGGCTCCGGGTGGGGGATGGGACCCGCCCCCGCCTGGAGTGCCTTGCTTGTGCATTCTCTTGTTTCAGGGCTGCCTCCATCACCGAGGCAGGACCTGGGGCATTCACATTTACCAGGGTTAACTGACGTCACATTCACAATAACAGCTGTGTGAGCTGGTGGTGGTCATTCCCACTTTACAGTCTAGGCACAGAGGCTCAGAGAGGGGAGAAGGCTGGGCCAAGGTCACCCAGCTGGTGAGTGGCTGACCTGGGAATTAAAGCTAGGCTGGTCTGTCTGCAGACCTGAGTTTGGAGATTGTAAAGTACCCCATCTAAGGTTTGTAGGGAAAGGAGGTAGCAGCTTTCCTGTTCTCTAAACATGTCCTAGGGATTCCCTGTTGCCACTGTATTTGAGGCAGACACAGCGTGATTTACAAGGTGTCTGGCTCTAAGGTCATGCCGGACCAGCAGTCAGGCGGTTTTGGGAAAAGCCGTAGGCTTGGCTGTTGTAGCTGTATGGAGTTCCAGACGCCTGAGGGCAGGTCCCTGACATTCTTCTGAGGAAGATTGGAGTATGGGCTCTCAGTGGAAGGTGTTGGTTGGAGAACGGAGCGTTCGAGGGGCTGCTATCTTGAGCACGTGCCAGTTGCCGCATGGGGTGGGACCTAGAATGCTTTTGGAATGGCTAAGCATGTTGTTGGCTTCTGTGGCCACTCATTGAGTCCTGTGTGCCAAGTGCTCTACCGCTGTTAATCTGCGAGGGGTTCTCATAGCTTTTTTTCAGAGGCTCAGAGAACACACAAATGGCTCGGAGTCACGCAGTTGCTGAGGGACAGAGGTCAGGTCTAGCTAGGTCTCCCGGTCCACGGCCAGCCTCTCCCCTGCCCTATGGGTGCTCCGTTGCCCTTGGAAAATCATGAGGGCCCAAGAAGGAGGGGGACCCAGCCTTCTTTCTAGTAGACTTCTTTCTAGTAGGCTTTAAAATGCTGGAAGTCTTAGCCACTTAGGGATTTTGAGGTTTGTGTCACTTCTCTGAGGCCCCTCCAAGTGGACTTCAGGTAGCCCAGTTCATATTTTCTTTCCCTTTCCTTCCCTCAGCTACTGGGGATGCATTTGTAGCAGGCATCAGTGCTTACACATTAAGAACCTGGCTTCGGAGTTAGAAGTCCTGGGTTTGAATGCAGTTTTGCTGCTTACCAGCAGGGTGACCCTGGGCAGATCATAGAACCCCATTGAGCTGTGGTCTCTAAGGAGGGAGGAGAGACCACCTCGGCCCACTCATGTGTGGCTGGGAGGATGAGCAAAATGGCCGGTGAGAGCCCTTAGCCCAGGTCCAGACACATGCCGGAAAGGCTCATGGTTAATGCTGACTTTTACGCCCTGAACACCTGTTGTGCCCAGATGCTTTGCTAGGTGCTGGAGAGACCGAGAGAGGCCCCATCTGGTGCCTGTCCTTAGTGAGCTCTCAGTCTGATGGGGGAGACATGGTTGGTGCTGGGGTTGGGGTAAGTAGCCAGGACTAACAGCTGCCCCCTTCACCTGCCATGGCAGGGAACCCACGGGGCTCCTTGGATTTCCAGTGCCCGGGTCTAGGAGATCCTAATGAACTTGCAGGTGGTCAGAGCCGGAAGGGCCTGGTCCCTTGTCAACCCTTTCCCACCCTCCGCTGATGGAGAAACTGGGGTTCACAGGGGTGGTGAGGGCTTTCTGGTGGCTAAGGCAATGATAATGAGATCCTGGCCTTCGATTCCTGTCCAGTATTTTTTCCCACAACCCCGTGCTGCTTGCTGGGATTCTTTTTGTGCTTGTGACATTCTGGCTTACATGGCGGGTTAGCACTGTGCTGTCCAGCGTAGGAGCCTCTGCCCACAGGCAGCTGCTTACATTTAATGAATTAGAATGAAATAAAAGTGGAAATTCATTTCCTCAGTAGCATCACCGTGTTCCAGGTGCTCGGTAGCCGCATGGGGCTAGCGGCTGCCGTATTGGGCGGTACAGATATGGAGTGTTTCCATCACAGCTGAACGTTGTGCTGGACAGCGCCAGGTGAAACCGTGATCCAGGCAGCAGGAGCCCATGGTGTTTTCTGAGAAGGGCCTTTCTGTTGATCACTGACTTTGTTCGTATTCATTCGTACGGTGTATTTGGTCCTGGGATGGTGGCTGTATTAAATCCGATTGTGTCTGTGAAAACATTTTGTCCCTGTGTGTTGTTGGTTTGATGCAATCACTGTCATTGGTTTTGTCAACAGGTTGATTTTAATCAGGTGCTCGTCCCCGAGGGGGCACAGCCCCAGAGTCACAGAGCTTGGGCTTTGAGATACAGTCCCTGGCTCAGCCAGAGCACCCACTGCCCTGATTTTATTTTCCCCCTGGTTCCGGCCAGTCCTGAGGTGTGTGCGCATTCTCACTGATGCAGAGGGAAGCACCTGGGCCTGGGCTTGGGTGAGCCACCTGGTTTCTTTGAACCTCAGTTTGCTCATTAAAAATGAGAGGATTTGACCAGATTGATTCATTGAAGTCTTACATTTTCAGACAACTCAGGGGTTGAAGCTGAGGGAGCTGAAGCTGAGGGGAGACTTGGTGTGCAGGTCCCAGGCCAGACGGATGTCCTGGTTTTCTTGGTGTGTGTATGTCACTGTGCCTGGGAGAGACCGGCTTCAGAAGGGCTGTGCATGAGGTAATGGTGACCTTGTGGCACTTGTGGTGACATGGGGGGAAAGCCAGAATCCTAACACTGAAGAGTTAACTGACCAGCCAGGGTAGCTGTTCTCAGGGCCAGGTAAATGGCTTGGGAATGAGGGTTCTGAAGAGGAGGATCTCAGGAGACTGCATGGAGGAGGAGGCAGGTTGGGTGGATTACCCATTGCGGATGCTGTTTTGCCCTCTACCCACTGGGATCCTCAGGACAGCCCTGTGCTCTTGTGATTGTTTCCTTTTTATAGATGTGAAAATGAGGGCCCAGGGAGGGCAAAGGGCTGGGGTAGTGTCAGCACCAAGTGTAGACCCTGGAGAGAAACCACCCACAGGACAAGGTAAGAGAGGCGTGGGGTGGAAGCTAGCACCTGCCAGTGCTTCCTGGGTTACCAATTTGTTCTGAGATCAGGGAGCATGCGGAGCCCTTTGAGCTTTACCACACAGGGCAGCAAAGTGTTTCACAGCAGTGTGGTGAGTTACCTGCGTCCTACGAGGGAATGCAGAGGCCTGAAGAACGGAACGTGTGGTTTTATACCAGAAGAACCGAGAAGTTCCTCTTTCCCCATCCTTCTCCTCTTGCTCCCTCATCCCTTCCCCTTTGTCTTCCAGCTGTACACATAATCAGGGGGCTTGACCTGGGCAAGGGGGTGGCAAAACAAGTGTCCTGGGTCTGCCGGGGCCACGTTTCTCCCCATCACCCAACCGGGCTGGGAGGCAAAAGCCTGCAGAACGACTCTCAGGGTTTGGGAGGAAGAAGGAGATGGGGCTGCTGGGGGCATCACCTCCTGAGTAATTGGCCCTGGTGGAACAGGAAGAGACCCTGAATCTGCTTGTCTGAGCTCCAGGGCTCTTGGATTCCTCCTTTCTCATTCTTCCCAGACAGCAATGACTCCTCCTCCCCTGTGCCCTTGTTACTTGCTTCTACAAGGGAGTTCATCTGCCCCCGAAGCAGCTCTCAGATCTTTTGGCTCCCTCAGCACCTGCCACAGTCTTATGATTCTTCCCCTCTCACCTGCAGTGTTGCAGTGGCCTCTTCCTGAGCCCCGCTTCAGTTCATCCTTCACTCCGTAGCTAGAGTGATCTCCTGGAAATACCCGTCTAACTTGGGTACTCCCCGCTTAGAGTTCTTTACCGGCTCCCATTGCTGCCAGGCAGCGTTCACCGCCCTAGCCTGCCCTTCTGTGACCTGGACTCCACCTGTTCCACCTCCTTGCTCGCCCCCCACGGGGAACTGTCTGCTCCTCTTGTCTGGTATTTTGCTCCCCTCCCCTCGTATCTCCTTTCCCCCATGTTGCCCTCTGATTACCTGATGACTTCCCATCTTCAAGTCCACTTGTCTGTTAAATGAGGGGCTAAACATTCTTCCTAGGCCTCCCCTGTAGTATCTTTCAGAACTTTAGAGATGATCCTCCTGTGTCTTCTGGCTTGCATAGTTTCTTTTACTTATTTATCTTTACTTTTACTTTTTTGGAGACAGGGTCTTGCTCTGTCACCCAGGCTGGAGTGCTCCCTGTAGCCTCAACCTCCTGGGCTCAAGCAATCCTCCCACCTCAGCCTCCTGAGTAGCTGGGACCACAGGCATGAGCCACGATGCCCGGCTAATTTTTAAATTTTTTTGTAGGGATGGTGGTCTTGCCATATTGACCAGGTTGGTCTTGAACTCCTGGGCTTTAATAATCCTCCTGCCTTGGCCTCCCAAAGTCCGGGGATTGTGGGTGTGAGCCACCATGCCTGGCCATAGTTCCTTTTGCCTTGGCCTCCCAAAGTGCTGGGATTACAGGTGTGAGTCACTGTGCCTGGCCATAGTTTCTTTTCCTTCCTCCCCTCCCTCCCTCCCTCCCTTCCCT